>NW_028318579.1:4091008-4429517 GCF_062004578.1 Staurois parvus | reverse complement strand
GAGGAGGGGCACAGTTTGGTATGGTCATCTTGGGTTTTAGATGATCTTGTCCAGACACTGCTTGCAGAGAAGCTGTTCTGCCAGACAAAGCAATGGTATTCCTGTCAGGGACCGCCGAGGCTCCGTCCCCGGCGCACGCGCACTAGCGGGACACAAGCACCAGGTTCCGGCGGGCCGCGGCTGACAGGATGCCGCGCATGTGCAGTAGGAGCCGCGGGCGCGCCTTGGGCGGCCAATGACAGCCCGGGGGCGCGTCCTGGGCGGCCAATGACAGTGCAGGGCGCGATATTTAAAGATGCCCTGCACTGTCACAAATCGCCGCAAGGTCTGACCTGTTACCTGAAGTTTCCTGTGCCCTGTGATTATAGACCCGGATTGTTTGACCTTCTGCCTGCTCCAGCTCTGACCCGGATTATCTGACTACGCTGCCTTCTCCTGAGTTTGACCCGGATTGCCCCTGACTACGCTGCCTTCTCCTATCCCGACCCCCGGCTAGTTTGACCATTCTGCGGACTGACTTCGATACTGAACCTGCGTGTGACCTGACCACTCTCTGCCTGCCGTCTCTGTACCTTGTCATTCCCCACGGTGACAACCGCCGGTTTATCCTGCCTGGTCCTGACGGCCTCCTCACATCTGGCTCTCTTCTGGTTTACTCTCATCCCCGGAGGCTCCCTCTGCCACTGGTGGTATTGCTCTGAGGTTGTGACCTAGTCCTGGTTCTGCTCCAAGTCCATCCCCACCATCAGGGGCCCTGGTGAAAACGCAGACCGGGACTTAGACTCCACGCTCCGGGTGATTACGCCTAGTGGGCTGCCAGAGGTACCACCTGGCGGATCCGTAACAATTCCTGTCTATCCTTTTCTGAAATTTCCACAGCTCTACCACAACCTTGTCTGATAAGCAGAAGACCTGCATTTAAGTAACACTCACAGGTCTTGTCCCTCCCCCAGCTTGTGACTGGGCGGTAAAAGGAGAAGCAGGACACCAATGAGCTCTAGGAAAGAACCAGTTAAAATCAGCAGACCGTAAGGGAGTAGCACTACACTGGTGATCTGATAACTGGTGAGTTAATGATGAAAAAGCAGTGGGGGAGGAGGAGGAAGTATGGATTCATAGAAAGAAAGTATGAGGTAAGATACTGCTCAGCTACTAAAATACCGCATGATTTATATTATGACGTCATGCCGTATTTTAGCTGACTGCTGAATGTCAAAAGAATTGTTGGCATTGCCCTACAGTAAATTTGTTTTTTTTTAAATGGCACGGGGTCTCCCCTCTCATCCACACCAAGACCTTTGGTATGGATTTTGAGAGAAACCCCCATGCAAGACCCTTATCCGAGAATGTAGCCCATCAGGTCAGGAAAAGGGGGGGGACAAGTGAGCATCCCCACTCCTGGCCAGGCCACATGCCCTCAACATGGGGGGTGCTTTTGGGGGGGATCAAGGGCCTATTTACCACAACCCTGGCCATTGGTTGTAGGGATCTGTTGTTGGAGGGCTTATTGGAATCTGGAAGACCCCTTTAACAAAGATGTCCCCAAATCCCGCCCCCCCCATGTGAATGAGTATACAGTACATGGTACTGCTACCCATGCCCAAAACAAAAGAAAGTGTAGTATAAAATGACAGGAGATAGTCTTTGACAAGCACCTTATTAAAAACAAAAACAAAAAATGTCCCCCAAAGTAGATCTGGAATGGAACTGACCCCAGACTGCACTTGGGGATTTCCGTTATAATACCGCTTCCCCGTCCAAACACCGACCACAGACACCACAGCCGACCATACATGACTAGACGACACCAGTCTTGAAGTAAACCAGGAAGTAGACTAGTTTATTTTAACACAGATACAAGATATATACACTCAAGGGGACAATCCCCCCTCCCTGCATAATGACACAGGGCGGGGCAATCTACCTTTAGTAACAAGAGACACACCAAAAGACAGTCCCATCAGGAGGGAGGGCTGTTGGAGACACCCCCACCAAGCCAATACCCATAAACACATACATCCCATAACAGTTTGCTCCCAAGCAAGACACACAATAGAACAATGGGATGCAACCACATGGCATTAAACAATCAATAACCCCCCACCCCAATATGAGGACAGATCACTCTGTACCTCTAACAGGCACAGGGTGACTTACACATAAGAGGGATATGGGGAGCTGAGACAGGGGTCTCCCCACCTCTCCAAAGTGAACTGTGTTCCATGGGCCCCCCACCCAAAGTGACTCCCGTCACAAGATCCAACGTCAATCACGATGCCCGCTGCCACCACTAACTGAAAAAAGAAAAAGAAATTACTCCGCTCTTGACCCTGGCTCCTGCCATCTGACAGCTGTGTTGGGATGACAGTTCTTAAATACTTTGATGACGTCATAAGGGGCCGGGGTAACCCCACCCCTTGTGACATCATCATGCGCTGTGATTGTCCAAAGCATTGCACCTGACCTGTTGTCAGTTGCATTGCTTTGGCCAATCACAATGCATTGTCAGGGCGCAGTACATATGAGCCACGGCAGGCGAACAGCCCACCGAATGCCCTTACCATTTGTGTGTTCAGCGTTCACATTCGACTCGAACATGAAGCCCATCTCTAGTCATGAAGGGATCTGCGGGTGGAGAACTTATCGAAATCTGGAAGCCCCCTTTAACAAGGGGGCCCCAAGATTCTGCCCCCCCAATACTTTTACCATTCATGTGTTCAGCATTCACATTCGACTCGAACATGAAGCCCATCTCTGGTCATGAAGGGATCTGCGGGTGGAGAACTTATCGAAATTTGGAAGCCCCCTTTAACAAGGGGGCCCCAAGATCCTGCCCCCCCCCAATACTCTTACCGTTCGTGTGTTCAGAGTTCACATTCGACTCCAACATGAAGCCCATCTCTAGTCATGAAGGGATATTCGGGTGGAGAACTTATCGAAATTTGGAAGCCCCCTTTAACAAGGGGGGCCCCAAGATCCTGCCCCCCCAATACTTTTACCATTTATGTGTTCAGCATTCACATTCGACTCGAACATGAAGCCCATCTCTGGTCACGAAGGGATCTGCGGGTGGAGAACATATCGAAATCTGGAAGCCCCCTTTAACAAGGGGGCCCCAAGATCCTGCCCCCCCAATACTTTTACCATTCATGTGTTCAGCATTCACATTCGACTCGAACATGAAGCCCATCTCTGGTCATGAAGGGATCTGCGGGTGGAGAACTTATCGAAACCTGGAAGTCCCCTTTAACAAGGCGGCCCCAAGATCCTGCCCCCCCAATACTCTTACCATTCATGTGTTCAGTGTTCACATTCGACTCGAACATGAAGCCCATCTCTAGTCATGAAGGGGGTAAGATCTTCTGGTGCTCAAGTATATGAAGAAGAAACTGCTTCTATCCATTATAGGAACTATTCAGATTCTGTCTCTCATATAAAACCAGGGGAACGTAACATAGAAGTCAAGTAGTTGCTGTGGCAACATTTACAACTTCTGTATAAATATAAAGTATGAGGTTTCGTACCGGCCGTGGAACTCTTTGGTGACCTCTCATTCTGATTCAACGGTTGGAAATGGAAAATTTCGCTGATATCCACTAAGACGAAGGTTAGCACAGACTGACATCACAATCGGGTTGCCATGGGATCCAGGGCTTTATCATGGAATGTTCTCGGTGCATAATGACCCGTAGGTTGCCTCAGCTGGCAGTTGGATTTAAACCTTTTACCCTCCACACCCGCAGATTACTGTATGAAACAATTTCCATGCTACTGTAAGTACATAGCATCGTCGATGTAAAATTTGTGTTTTTTATAACATAATTCACTTATATCAGAGAAAAAGTTGTAACTAGAAAAGCTACAATTTCTAGGGAAATTGTGTGAAGTGTTCTTGCCTCCACCAGTAGTCTACAACTCACACTCTAGCTTTTGTCACTCTGCTGTCTGCTCACACACCTGGGTTCCTATGGCAACTCACTCTACAGCAAGGGCAGAGAAGAGCGGTTAAAAACAAACTGCTCCAACTTGCTCACTTCACTGGCGGTTGCCATCTTCAAATGGTTGTAGTTTAAAAATTATAAATCCTACACTGAAGAGCTTTATATTGTGAGAATCACAAGACCCAGACCTACATTTTGATGCATAGTATGTCTCTGAAATATTACAAAAGAAGGCACAGTCGCAGTTTATTGCCCTTCAAATTTGAGGTGGCTAGAGTGGAGTTTCAATCAATGTCAATGGGCGGCGTGAGTTGCAAACAAATGGTCATATTGTGAAAACTATCAGGACTATGGCTTAGCCGTGGGCATATTTAGTGGCAGCAGGGATAGCTGAATGTTTTGATATAAGATCTGTGTAGGTGGGCTTGAAAATGAAGGAGTGATGGCAGTTTAGAAATCATATCCTGATTTTTCAGCTCACACTCTAGCTTTTGTCAGCTCCCATTCTAGTTTTGAACATTCCGCCATTCAGTCCTATGAGAGCAATTTCACCACAATTTCACCACAAAAACGCCGATATTTCGTGAACCATTCGGGGAAACGTTCCACAAAGTAATAGCACACCAATCGGGAACAATCCGCACGTTTCCGTATATTATTGTCTATGTAGTGTAAAAACTGTGGGAGGAGTTAGGGTGGTAAATTTGGCTATAATAATAAGAATATATATGTGAGATAACAGGAAGTGGTCGCCATGGAAGAACACTGAATAATCAGATTATTTAGGTAAAGCTTAAAGAGACACTGTTGGGTCTTAAGCAGGGGCGGACTGACCATTTGGAAACTCGGGCACTGCCGAGGGCCCGGGGTCAGTAGGGGGCCCCATGAGATGCCCCTGGTACCTTTTTCATAGGCTTTTTTCAGTTTGGGCAAGGACACAGGGGCACCATGATCCCCTATTGCCCGGGAGCCCCATGAGTTGTCAGTCCGCCCCTGGTCTTAAGCACTTGACTTGCGGAAGGTTTCCCTCCTTCATGACCAGGGCATTTTTTTTGCTATATATCACTGCACTATTTTAACTTGTAATTGCTTGGTCATGCAACGCTGTACCCAAATGAAAACGTTATCATTTCTTTCGCACACATTTCTTTCTGGTGCTATTTAATCACCATTGGGTTTTTAATTTTTTTGCTATATAAACTAAAAATACCAAACATTTTAAAAAATAAACACATTTTCTTAGAATTTGTTATACATTTTTGCAAACAAATAATCTTTCTTCCTACATTTAGGCCAAAATGTATTCTATTTTTTGGGAGTAAAATTACCCAAATCAGTGTATAATATTTATTTTGTGTGAACATTATAGCATCTACAAACTGTGGTATATGTATTTTAAAACTGATCAATCCTGATGTACAGACGGACGATATAATTTCTTGAGGCCCTAAATACCAGGACAGTACAAATACTTCCCAGATTACCTTTTTTGGAAAGTAGACAGTCCAAGGTATTTAGTTAGAGGCATGATGAGTTTTTTGAAGTTGTAATTTTGTGTTGCAATTTTTAGGAAAATTAAGAAATGATAGAAAATTATATGAGGCTCAATGCACAAGAGAGACTAGGTACTTTAACTACGGAAAATGTACCCCCCTTCCTAACCGGGCCATTTTTTGCAACAGCTCACAGCATGCGCGATCCTCCGATCCTCCTACGCTGGTGCAGTGGGTCCTGGGTTCCTCCTGGTGCATGACCATGCCTGGCCTAATGTGGCGAGAGTATGCAGGCAGTTCCTGGAGGATGAAGGAATTGATACCATTGAAGGGCCCCCACGCTCACCTGACCTAAATCCAATAGAACACCTCTGGGATATCTTGATTCAGTCCAACCGATGCCACAGGTTGCACCTCAGACTGTCCAGGAGCTCAGTGATTCCCTGGTCCAGATTTGGGAAAAAATCCCCCAGGACACCATCCGTTGTCTCATTAGGAGAATGCCCCAACGTTGTCAGGCATGCATACAAGCACCATACAAACTACTGAGTACCATTTTGAGTTGTTGCAATGAAATTCCAGCAAAAGGATCTAGCCTGCTGCATCATTTTTTCACTTTGATTTTTGGGGTGTCTTTGAATTCAGTCCTCTGTAGGTTGATACTTTTCATTTCCATCAAACGATGGGGCGTCCTTACATCTCTGACACATTACCCTGTCCATATCAGTATAGAGATCCAGCAGGAGATTCTTTCCCATTGAGATCTGATGTGTTTTCAAAGTGTCCCTTTCATTTTTTGAGCAATGTAATAGTGCCACAGTTGAGTTTTTACAGGTGGAAGATACCTAAATACTACACAAACAACTTTCAGATTTTAGCTAGAGGGTAAACCACCTGTCAGTCCAGGAAATAGGAGGAAGTGCTGGTCTAACATGGGCTGAATGTTCCTTCTCATGAGTCATCAACCAGGGCATGCTGGGTTAATGATGTCACAAGGGAGTGGGGCCACACACATAATATCACTGGGAACCTCCCAAGGCACCCCCCACATGTTGAGGGCATGTGGCCTGGTATGGTTAAGGAGGGGGGGGTGGCGCACAACATTTTTTTTTTAACTCTGGCATGGGGGATCCCCTCAAAATCCATACTAGACCAGACGGGCTTGGTAGGAATGGAGGGGGGACCCAATGACGTTGTTTTATTATTTTTTTATCATTTTTAATGCCCTTTCTATGCAGCTGCAATATGTAGGTGGGGTGTTGTGTGGGTGTGGCTTTGGCTTTAGTGTAGGCGGAGACACAGGAGCCCCATGAGTTATCAGTCCGCCCCTGGCTAAATTTTGCCTATATTACTTATTGCCCTAATAAACTCATGGCAAACTTGGACATACACATCCCAGGACAGATGGACATCTGCAGATATTTTTGCACCTTAAACAGGAAAGCCTTTTTTGCACAAGTCTTTCTGAGTAAGTGTCAGGGATCTGGGTATGACCACAAATGTGTGGGAACACAGGTGTAGTCAGGGCTGGAGAGGTGGAATGGTCAGGCAGGCCGTTTTGTACCGTTAAGCACCGCCTGGCAGCGTCTCTAGCAGCCCACAGCACGGGGTTCCTCAGGGCGCGGGGTCTAAGTCCCAATCTGCTTATTCACCAGGGCCCCTGATGGTGGGGATGGACTTGGAGCAGACTGAGACCAGGTCACGACCCCTGAGTACGTCCGGCAATGGTAGAGAGCGTTGTCAGAGGTGTGCGGGGAAAGGAGCCTGACGTGAAAGGCTGGCAGACCTGGTAACAGGGACAGATCTGTGTGGGATGGATGGATGGATCGTCTGGGTAGCGTAAGGCGTAGTCAGGCAGGCCAGGTCAGCAACGTGTGAGCAGTGAGGTACCGGAGGAGCAGGCAGAGAATGGTCAGGGTCACAAGCCGGGTTCAGTAACTCACGGGCAGCGTGGTACAGAGGATCAGGTAGGAGGATGGTCAGGCAAGCCAGGGGTTAAACAGTAGATGGTCAGCAGGGTCAGGAACAATGCAGAGGTCGGCAACAGAAGATTCACAGGATACCAGGTACATGGGAAACAAACACCAAGGCACTGATTGTAGGCCTGGTCCTGCTTAAATAGACCTCCTGCAATCAGCCTCAGGTGATGACTTGATTGCAGGAGTGAGACCCTGGCTGCTGAAAGCACCCTCTGGTAGGAGCTGGTACTGCAACCCACAAAGCAAGTGAGCCACAGCACCACCAGTGGTGAGTCCATTCCTGACAGTAGGCATACGCTATAGGAGAGGGCCACAGACAGTTCACATTCCAGGCTGTTCAAATACCATCATTTCATGATGACTGGACAACATTTTCAAAACTGTTCAATCCATTTCTCATTTAAAGCACTGTATACATCAGGGGTCAACTTTCTTGATACGGGGGCTTTAAGTGTGACCCTGACAATATTAAAAGGGCCACACATAAAATTCAGTGAATATTCAGTGTTGGAGACACCAGACACACAACAGGATAGAGGCAAAGGCTTTAAGCATGATACAAGAGATGCTCAGAGGCTGCAGACATGATACAAGGGATGGTCAGACACTGCAGACATGATACAAGGGATGGTCAGAGACTGCAGACATGATACAAGGGATGGTCAGACACTGCAGACATGATACAAGGGATGGTCAGACACTGCAGACATGATACAGGTGATGGTCAGACACTGCAGACATGATACAAGGGATGGTCAGAGACTGCAGACATGATACAAGGGATGGTCAGACACTGCAGACATGATACAGGTGATGGTCAGACACTGCAGACATGATACAGGTGATGGTCAGACACTGCAGACATGATACAAGGGATGGTCAGACACTGCAGACATGATACAAGGGATGGTCAGAGACTGCAGACATGATACAAGGGATGGTCAGACACTGCAGACATGATACAGGTGATGGTCAGACACTGCAGACATGATACAAGGGATGGTCAGACACTGCAGACATGATACAAGGGATGGTCAGCACAGTTGCTAAATGGTTAGCACTTCTGCCTGGCAGCACTAGGGTCGTTGGTTCAAATTCCAACCATGGCACCACCTTCCTGGAGTTTGCATGTTCTCCCAGTGTCTGCATTGGTTTTCTCCATATATTACAATTTCCTTCCACAAGCCAAAGGCATGCTGGTAGGTTAAATGGCTCTTGTCTAAAATTGGCCCTTATATGATTGTGAGTTAGGGACATTAGATTGTACACCCCTGGAGGGTTAGGGACTGATTTAAATGTACGTATATATATGCATGTAAAGCACTGTGTAAATTGATGGTGCTATATAAGTGCCTGTAATAATACATGGTCAGAGACTGTGCAGACATGAAGCAAGAGCAGGTTAGAGAGTGCAGACATAACACAGGAACACAGGAGATAGTCAGAGAGTGCAGACATGATATAGGAGATGGTCAGAGACTGTGGACATGATACAAGAAATGGTCAGAGAGTGATGACATGACACAAGAGATGGTCAGAGAGCGCAGACATTATTACATCGAGTTTATATAGCGCCAAAGGGTTTGCTCAGCGCTGTACAATAGGGGGGACAATACATGGCACATCTTCTTGTATCATCTTCAGACATGATACAAGAAGATGGTCAGAGACTGCAGACATCATATAAGAGATGGTTAGAGACTGCAAGCATCAAACAAGAGATGGTCAGAGACTGCATGCATCAAACAAGAGATGGTCAGAGACTGCAAGCATCATACAAGAGATGGTCAGAGAGCTTGCCTGCAGAAGAAGCAGTGTAAGCTAGTCTGTGCTATATTTTCCCCTTAGTTAGGGTTACCCAGTATAGGGTGCAGACGTGGTTGTGTTTTATACCTATGATTGTGATTGCAGCCTATTCTTGCCCTTATTTAATCATTACAGTGTGTTTCTCCAACTGTTTGATCATTGAAGTAGAACTTGCTTACTATTTATCCAGTACAGTATTTTTTTTCCTGTGTTTTATCTGGTTGTAATTGACTTCTCGCTATTGCTTAACAATTTACTGTGTTTATATACCTAAAATCATTTGGGTGTAGACATCTGCAATAAACATTTCTCACCCGCCAGGTGTGTCAGAGATTGTGGTGTCATTTACAGAGTTGTGGACACAGGAACAGGGGGCACAATGAATAGAGCAGCTCCTTTGGGGGTAAGAGGTCTAGTTACATTTTAGATTTACTGTAGTGATGCCACCACTAGGTCTCTGTTCTTCTTTATGCAATGGAGGCAGATAATGGCTGGTGGGAGGGGATGTAGTTTCCTGTAAATATCACAGCTTGCAGCCTCCTTACACCTCTGAAGAGCCCTTAGCCCTGATGCAAGCTCTGGGCTAACATTTAGAAGGAGTGAGGTAAATACTATCATGCCTTGAAGGGTGGATGCCAGTCTGGAGGAGTGGACATTCCTAGGCAGACTGTATTTGCATGTATACTGCCCTAGATAACACCCACATGTAATGATGAGCCTCAGTTATTGAAAGAAATCCCAGGCTAAAAGGAGCTAGGGATGGTTAGGCTGGGGAGGAAAGCGCTAGATGATGCTAGAAGAGCTCCAGCCAGAAATGAGGCGGGCTCTATCTGACATCACAGCTTCTAATGCACCGTGTAAGAAGCCGTTATATTGTATATGTGGTGGAGATTTTGCTGGAGAGGGGGCTTCTCTTGTAGCTCTCGTCCAACACATCTGGTAGTGGTGACAGGAGGTGGGAGGACACAGAGTGGCATGATGCCCAATGTAGCAGGCAGTGCCATCTTTTGGTTGCAGGATACAAATGACTACAGATCACCCGACAGGGAATAGAGGCATGGTGACACTTGGTAGGAGGAGAACATGGTGACACTTGATCAGCAGCAGGAGCAAAGCCAGGACAAAAGCCAAAAGGTCAACCAAAGCCGGGCAGCAAGGTACAGGAATATCAGGCAGAGTCAGGATACAAGCCAGGATGGGTACACAGCCATAGAATGAACAGGAACGTAAGACAGAAGTGAAGTCAGGGTACAAGCCAAGGTCAACACAGGTAGGCAGGAATCAAAAAGACAGGTCAGAGGCATGCTGGTTTATGCATGAAAGGGCAAATATAATAGGTCAGGGCACAGGTAAAGCAGGAACTAGCTGAAGATCACTCAGCGATCTGTTTTGGCTGTTTGGTGCCAATGCCAGAGCAAAGCAAGCACATGTACCTACTCACATTCTGCTTCACTTGCATGTTTAGTACCCTCCTAGCATTAAATGCTAGGCAAATTTTGTGTTTGGCTCCTTCTGTAATCAAGGGAGCATTGACCATTTGTCCTTGTCTGTTCATGATCTCATAAGGCTGAGAGTTTGATTGCTTCTCCCTGCCTCTGGAAGATGATTTCAGAGCTTACGGACAAAAATGCAAATAACCATCCTGAATATTTATTATATTGGTCCCTAGAGAGGAATGTCCAGAAGGGGGATGGATGGGTGATAGTTTGAAGCCCTGGAGAGCAGTGTTTTTCTCTTCCCATGGACTGTATAGCCATTCTTGAGGCCTCAGCAGTGTCAGGGATAAGGGGTTAGATCAGGGGTGGGCAAACTTTTTGACTTGAGGGCCGCAATGGGTTCATATATTGGACCCGGGGGCCGGACCAAGAGTAGATGAATGATGTGTATGTGTCATCCATAGTAAGTATAGTAATATTCCCCCATAGTAAGCATAGTAATTCATCCCCCATATAGTAATTCATCCCCCATAGTAATTCATCCCCCATATAGTAATTCATCCCCCATATAGTAATTCATCCCCCATAGTAATACATCCCCCATAGTAATACATCCCCCATATAGTAATTCATCCCCCATATAGTAATTCATCCCCCATATAGTAATTCATCCCCCATAGTAATTCATCCCCCATATAGTAATTCATCCCCCATAGTAATTCATCCCCCATATTAATTCATCCCCCATATAGTAATTCATTCCCCATATTAATTCATCCCCCATATTAAGTCCCCAAGTCCCCCCTGTGTCAATTCACTTACCTTTGCTCCGCGCGTTCCTCTCTCCGTGTTCCCACGCCGTTCCGGTGTAGCATGAAAATCTGTCTCCTATGAGGATCTGTCCCCCTCGACGTATCTGCGCATGTGCCAGCTTCAGGCATTAGCAGCCGATCGGCGATCTCCGGCACATGCGCAGATACGTCGAGGGGGACAGATCCTCATAGGAGACAGATTTTCATGCTACACCGGTCTTCAGGGCGGACTGTGAGAGGAGCCTAGCTCCCCTCACGTTCGTCACGCTGCCCCACCTACACACATCCTGACAGCCATCCTGACAGTATCAGGCTTCGCGGGCCGGATTAAAAGGTCCGCCGGGCCGTATACGGCCCGCGGGCCGTAGTTTGCCCATTGCTGGGTTAGATGGACCTTCTGAGGAACCAGTTGCAGGACCTCACAACAAGGAATCTGCTATGGAGAAGGGCTGTCTCACTCACTGGACTGTGTCCGGAGGAAGCTGGAAGGTGGCAGCTGTCCTGGGGACTTGTGAAGAAAGACCCTAAATTGATCCCTGTGACTGTGCAGTGTTCTGGACACTGCAATGGGTACCAGCAATTGTGCATAGAGCAAGTTAACCAAATGCCAAAGATGGGTGCCCTATGGTCTTGAGCTTTGAGACCTCAAACTGCTCAATGACATGCCCCATGGTCTTCAGTTTTGAGGCCTTAGACTGCTCAATGACATACCCCAAGGTCTTCAGTTTTGAGGCCCTAGACTGTTCCGAAACTTTATGGTCCTCAGCGTAAGGAGAAGATTGTCTTCTAACTGCCATTTTCTAATAGTTTTGGAGTACCCCATGCCCTAACCCTTCTCCTGTTAATGTGTCTTCAAGAAATAAACCTTAAAAAGACATCACCTAGAATGCAATATTGGACACGAAGTGAACGGACTGATGCTTGTGATGAGCAACCCCTGTACTTTGCTAATACATTATTATTATTATTATACAGTATTTATAAAGCGCCAATGGTTCGCTCAGCGCTGTACATTACAAAGGGGGACAGAACATGTGACAGAACAATACCAATACAATGCAAAACATGAGGGGATCGAGGGCCCTGCTCTTTCGAGCTTACAATCTAGGAGGGAGGGGATGGTGGCACAGGAGGAGATAGCTGTGGGGGATGGAGTGGTAGGAAGAGTGGAGGAGGTCGGGAATTAGCAGGGGGTGGGGTAGGCTTCCCTGAAGAGATGGGTTTTCAGAGTGCGCCTAAAGGAGAGGAGAGTAGGTGATAATCTGATGGGTAGGGGCAGGGAGTTCCAGAGGATGGGTGACACCCTGGAGAAGTCCTGGAGGCGGGCTTGGGAGGAGGAGACCAGGGAACTAGAGAGAAGGAGGTCCTGCGAGGAGCGGAGTGTGCGTGCTGGGCGGTACTTGGATATTAGGGCAGTGATGTAGTTTGGGGCAGTATGGTGGACAGCTTTGTACATCAGTATTGGGATTTTGAATTTGATCCGTTGCGCAATCGGAAGCCAGTAGAGGGATTGGCAGAGGGGGGTGGTGGAAACGGAGGAGAAAGCTGTGGGGGATGGAGTGGTAGGAAGAGTGGAGGTCGCCGGCAAGTTAGCAGGGGGTGGGGTAGGCTTCCCTGAAGAGATGGGTTTTCAGGGTGCGCCTAAAGGAGAGGAGAGTAGGTGATAATCTGATGGGTAGGGGCAGGGAGTTCCAGAGGATGGGTGACACCCTGGAGAAGTCCTGGAGGCGGACATGGGAGAAGGAGACCAGGGAACTAGAGAGAAGGAGGTCTTGTGAGGAGCGGAGTGTGCGTGCTGGGTGGTACTTGGATATTAGGTCAGTGATGTAGTTCGGGGCAGTATGGTGGACAGCTTTGTACGTCAATATTGGGATTTTAAATTTGATCCGTTGCGCAATCGGAATCCAGTGGAGGGATTAGCAGAGGGGGGTGGTGGAGATGGAGTGGTTGGAAAGGTGAATGAGTCTGGCAGCCGTATTCAGGATCGACTGAAGCGGGGATAGCCAGCGGTGAGGCAGACACTTGTGCTAATACGCATCTTATAGTGAGCCTTTGCTTGGCGTTATGAGCATGAGCATGCAAAAGTCTTCTCATTCTGATATGTACCAGACTTTTCTTACAGAAGCGCACAGTGTGCAGT
This sequence comes from Staurois parvus, assembly GCF_062004578.1. Taxonomy (NCBI): domain Eukaryota; kingdom Metazoa; phylum Chordata; class Amphibia; order Anura; family Ranidae; genus Staurois; species Staurois parvus. Next base: position 4,415,910 of record NW_028318579.1, on the reverse strand, counting down.
AAAATCAGAGTTAGCAATTGCAGTCCAGGAGAGGAGAGGACTGAGTAGAAGGCTGGAGGTCAGCTTTAAATCCATAGCACTAAATGAAGACTATGTAATAAGAAGAGGGTACAATTGCCAGGATTTGCCCACCATAGGGGCTTTCATCGCAGTTCTTCAGATCATTATCTCTCATATGATCTTCTGCATAATTAGGTTAATGTGAGAGGGAAGGTTTATTTATGTGGGAATGAAAGCAAGAATTAAATAGCTTTTAAAGTAGCCTTTGTGAGTGAGAAATAAGAGGATCATGTTGTTTCATGATATACAAAAACCGCATGCCTGTGGAGAATTATCTACCATACCCCGACGACCAAATTATGAAAAGGCACTTTAGGATTTCTAAACAACGTAATTAAACTGCTTTCCTTACAAGATACGGCTGAGCGCGTTCATGAGTACCATTTTCGACTTTGTTGAGCCTTTCTTGTTTCTGAAGATTTTACACCAAAGTAATCAGGCTTATCCATACAGATACTGTACCTTGTGACTTTTCCGTCACTGGGAAACAACATCTTGTGGTTGTAGTGGCCATCTGTCGTCCCTTAGGTCATCTCTAACATGAATAGCTTCGGTGTGTGACTTTCTAATCAGGCAGTAGATGCTCGGAAAGTAAAACCTATGCCAAATTGTACATTGTGGACTAACACATACAGACCCTGCTGTAAATGTCTTTATTAAGTGTTGTTGCATGGCGACCACTTCCTGTTATCTCAAATATATATTCTTATTATTATAGCCAAATTTACCACCCTAACTCCTCCCACAGTTTTTACACTACATAGACAGTAATATACGGAAACGTGCGGATTGTTCCCGATTGGTGCGCTATTACTTTGTGGAACGTTTCCCCGAATGGTTCGCGAAATATCGGCGTTTTTGTGGTGAAATTGGTCCCATAGGATCAAATGGCGGAATGTTCAAAACTAGAGTGGGAGCTGACAAAAGCTAGAGTGTGAGCTGAAAAATCAGGACATGATTTCTAAACTGCCATCACTCCCTCATTTTCTAGCCCACCTACACAAATCTTATATCAAAACGTTCAGCTATCCCTGCTGCCACTAAAAATGTCCACGGCTAAGCCATAGTCCTGATAGTTTTCACAATATGACCATTTGTTAGCAACTCACGCCGCCCATTGACATTGATTGAAACTCCACTCTAGCCACCTCAAATTTAAAGGGCAATTTCTAAACTGCGACTGTGCCTTCATTTTTTAAATTTCAGAGATATACTATTGTTAGGGATCCAGGTATGACCAGAAATGTGTGGACTGACACAGGGAAACGCAGGCTTCAGGTATAGTGTAAATAAGACAATTTATTAAAACTAAACAACACAAATGCAGTGCAAGGTAAACATAACACAGTGCAAACAACCCACACCCAACAGATAACCATATATACAAATCAAGGTAGTCGGGCAGGCCGGGTCGGTAGCAAACGGGCAAACAGGGTACCAGGAGAGAGCGGAAGAGTGGTCAGGAATAGCCGAGGTCACGACAGGCAGAGTTCACTCAGAGTCAGGATCAAGCAGAATCAGGAATCAAGCAGGAAGCAGACAGGATGCAGGTACAGGGGCTCATGGGAAACATACACCAAGGCCCTGATCACAGGCCTGGCCATTCCTTTAATACACCTGCTGCAATCAGCCTCAGGTGATGGCTCATTGCAGGAGTGAGCCTCTGGTTGCTGAGAGCACCCGCTGGCCAGCCCTGGTACTGCAGCCCACAAGGCAGGTGAGTCCCACCACCACTGGCAAGTCCATTCCTGACAACTATGCATCAAAATGTAGGTCTGGGTCTTGTGATTCTCACAATATAAAGCTCTTCGGTGTAGGATTTATAATTTTTAAACTACAACCGTTTGAAGATGGCAACCACCAGTGAAGTGAGCAAGTTGGAGCAGTTTGTTTTTAACCACTCGTCTCTGCCCTTGCTGTAGAGTGAGTTGCCATAGGAACCCAGGTGTGTGAGCAGGCAGCAGAGTGACAAAAGCTAGAGTGTGAGTTGTAGACTACTGGTGGGGGAAAGAACACTTCACACAATTTCCCCAGAAATTGTAGCTTTTCTAGTTTAGCATTGTGGCCTTATGCTTTTTTAATTTTCAGTCCCTTGTCTACCAAAGTACGTCTATAAACAGCAATGTTTACAAGGGGTTAAAGCAAGCTTGCACATAGTTTTTAAAGCCAGAAAAGGACTTTCAGGTAAAAATGATCCAGGCAGCTCTAGATCACCTTTATGGGGCTCTGAAGGTGTTCTCCACCCGACCCCCACATCTGAGGAGACCAGGACTGCGGTAGATAGGTTTGACAAGAGGAGATAATTGAAGTTCTATGATCCCCTGGAATCTGAAAACAACATGCATAAGGTCTTTCCTCGGCTGCTGTAATCCAGGTTGTTCCTGGGATCTCCCATTCCTTTTGGGATCCTGGGACCAAGGTAAACTTCCCCAATAGTTAGATCCAGAGAAGTCCAAGGTACATCCATTCCTTGATCTCCTCTGTGACTAATGAATCCGAACTTACATGTATTACTTCACTTCTAGGTCACAGTTGTCATTCCTCAGCTACTGTAATCTAGGTGGTTTTTGGGATCTCCCATACCTTCAGGGAGCCTGGGACCAAGGTAAACTGCCCCAATAGTTAGATCCAGAGGAGATCGAGGAACATCTATTTCTAGATCTCCTCTTTGACTAATGAACCTGAACACAACATGTATTACATAATTTATGGGTTCACAGCTATTATTCCTTGGCTACTGTAGCCCAGGATGTAGCTAATCAAGCACAATCTGTGGGAGCTGTCAACCTCCCATTGCTTTCAATGGGGCTGCTGCCTGCAGCTAATCACTGAGGACCTCAGCTGAGTCTCCTGCTTGTAATCAATAACGACCCCATTCACAAGTGTAAATGAGGCCTAAACTTGAACTTCACACCTGTTGGAGCCATGGTATGTATATTAAATAACCAATAACCAATCGCCTGGCCAGGGGCGGACTGACAACTCATGGGGCCCCCGGACAATAGGGGATCATGGGGCCCCTGTGTCCTTGCCCAAACACAAAAAAGCCTATGAAAAAGGTACCATGGGCATCTCATGGGGCCCCCTACTGACCAAGGGCCCTCGGGCAGTGCCCGAGTTTCTAAATGGTCAGTCCGCCCCTGCACCTGGCTAACCATTATTTACCATAGTAATCGAATATCAGTGTTTTGTCTTGTCTGTGCTTTGTAAAATGAAGCTATAAAAACCAGGAAGAACAGAATGCTGTTTTAGTTTAACTTCTATGTGAACAGCTTCATATCTGTATATCTGCAGTGTGAGACTTAAGGCCCTGTTTTTGCTAACTGCTGATCCCAGGAGGTTTGGAGTAAGATTTGAGGATGTCACTACTGTGCAGCTCACTGTTCTCCTTGCTGAAGGTACTGATCTAAGGAAGCAAAGCCCTGCCTCTACCAAGATGCAGTGCTGGATTTATAAGGGGGCAAAAGGGGCAACTTCCCTGAGCCACCATGACAGAAGGGTCCCCCCTCTATACAAAAATAATATAAAACAATATTAAAACATTATATAAAATAATTGCACCACACTGCCCCGAACTACATCACTGACCTAATATCCAAGTACCACCCAACACGCACACTCTGCTCCTCACAAGACCTCCTTCTCTCTAGTTCCCTGGTCTCCTCCTCCCATGCCCGCCTCCAGGACTTCTCCGGGGTGTCACCCATCCTCTGGAACTCCCTGCCCCTACCCATCAGATTATCACCTACTCTGCTCTCCTTTAGGCGCACCCTGAAAACCCATCTCTTCAGGGAAGCCTACCACACCCCCTGCTAACTTCCGACCTCCTCCACTCTTCCTACCACTCCATCCCCCACAGCTATCTCCTCCTGTACCACCATCCCCTCCCTCCTAGATTGTAAGCTCGAAAGAGCAGGGCCCTCGATCCCCTCATGTTTTGCATTGTATTGGTATTGTTCTGTCACATGTTCTGTCCCCCTTTGTAATGTACAGCACTGAGCAAACTATTGGCGCTTTATAAATACTGTGTAATAATAATAATAATATAAAACATATAATAATATCAAATTACTTTATTTTATGAAGTATATCTTGAGAAGTAATATTTTTCTTGCCATCATCTGTAAACGTTTTAACTCTGGCCTGGTATATTGTATCACTTTTAAAAAACAAATTTTGGCAGCCCAAGCAAATCATTAATGGGGGTTATTTACTAAAACTGGAGAATGCAAAATCCGGTCAACTCTGCATTAGCTTCCAAGTTTTATTGTGAAAGCCTAATTGAAGAAGCTGAAGTTAGAGCTAATTGGCTACCATGCACAGCTGGACCAGATTCTAAGTACACCAGTTTTTGTAAATCTACCCCATAGAGTGCTTACACTGTTACGTAATGTGGCATATGACTGCATGTGTGACCTTGGTGATGTTGTGACATGCATTTTGAAAATGTGTTATTGTCATTGAGAATGTAAACCAGATCTGTGCATGAAGGATTTCCAAACCTGAAGTGCTCTGCCCACACCATCCCAAGGTATAAATAGGGCTCTGTCAAGATGGCTTCCTTCATACAGAGACATAGTGCAGAACAATGCATGATAAGTCGGCTTTGAAGAAAAGATGATCCTTGGGAAGGCCAATGGCAGTACTGGTGACTAGTTAATTTCCCTGGCCTTTTTTGGGCACAAATTTCAAGGTTCAATTTCTTTTTAATCTTACCGCCCTATAACTCTGATCGCCAGCGCCATAAATTTGTTGCAATGGAAATGGTGACCGGCTTGCCCAAATGGATGACTCAGATGTAGGACAGGATGCATGCAGGGATGCCCCCAAGATTCAGGAGAAGACAAGGTCCACCTCCTCCAGACCTGCGTCACCTCCCACCTTCTGCTACGTTGCTGGAGCTAAAAGGTAGGGCTCTGATGTGAAGAAGGGATTGTGTGATTGGGGGCTCTGTGATGGAAGGACTGTATGATTGATTGGGGGGATCTGTGATGGGGGTACCTGTGTGACTGGGGGGTACTATCGGCAGCACATTGGCTAAGGGGCAGGGGCAGACTGACAATTCATGGGGCCCTGGGCAATAGGGGATCATGGGGCCCCTGTGTCCTTGCCCAAACTCAAAAAAGCCTATGAAAAAGGTACCAGGGGCATCTCATGGGGCCCCCTACTGACCCCGGGCCCTCGGGCAGTGCCCGAGTTCCCAAATGGTCAGTCCGCCCCTGCTAAGGGGTTAGCACTTCCGCCTAGCAGCACTAGAGTCATTGGTTCAAATTCCAACCATGACACTTCCTGCCTGTGTTCTCCCTGTGCCTGCGTGGGTTATCTCCGGGTACACTAGTTTTCTCCCACACTCCAAAGACATGCAGGTAGGTTAATTGGCTCCTATCTAAACTGGCCCTAGTATATGTATGAATGTGAGTTAGGGACCTTGGATTGTACGCCCCTTCAGGGTTAGGGACTGATGTAAATGTACAATATATATGTAAAGCGCTGCGTAAATTGATGGCGCTATATAAGTACCTGAAATAAATAAAAATGTGAGTGGGGGGCTCTGTGAAGGAAAGACTCATGTGCAGGGAGCCTCTGATGTTTAGGAGTGACTTTGAATGTGATGGGAGGTCTCTAATGTATATGGGGACATTGACATGAAGGGTAAGTCTGACATGAAAGGGGACCCTCTGATGTGAAGGGGGTCTTAAGTCAGTTGTGTGCCTTGTTCAAAGCTTAAGTTTTCCATTGATCATTAACATTTACATTTTAGACTGGGGTGCCTCCAGATTTTGCACACTTTTAACTACTTGCCCTCCACAGTATTTACCCCCCTTCCTAACCAGGCTATTTTTTTGTGTTACAGCGCTGCATTACTTTAACTGACAATTGTGTGTTCATGCAATGCTGCACCCAAATTAAATTTACGTCCTTTTTTCCCACAACTAGAGCTTTCTTTTGATTGCCTGTGCATTTTTTCTTTTTTGCACTATAAACAAAAAAAGACCAACAATTTTAAGTAAAAACAATATTTTTGACTTTTTACATGTCCAGTAAAAAAATTTAAAAAATCTAATTTCGTCATAAATTTAGGTCAAAATGTATTCTGCTCCATGTCTTTGCTAAAAAAAAAATCCCAATACGTGTAAATTAATTGTAGTAGTAGTAAATTAACGTTTACATAAACGTTATAGCGTTTACAAATGGCGGTATAGATACTGGGATTTTTTTTATACTAGTAATGTCGGTGATCAGCAACTTACAGCGGGTCTGCGGGACTGCGGCAGGCATTCTGACACTGTGGGGAACTGACTTGGTGTCCCTGACATCCCCAGTGACACTAATACAGTGATCAGTGCTAATAAAAAGCACCGACACTGTACTAATGGCACTGGGCAGGAAGGAGTTAACATCTGGGGCATCAAAGGTTAACTGTGTGCTGTTTCACAGTATGCTGTATGTGTGCTTTTCACTGTAAGCACACTGCTTTGTATGGATTTGCTATGCAGAGACATACAAAGCAGTGTGCAGAAGCTGACAGGAAAGAACTGTATTGTTTACATACAGTTCTCTCCCCCGTTGGTAATGCTCGGCAATCACCGGGTGCCGGTGAGTAATCACTGGCTGGGATCCGGTGATTGACAGCCGAGGCGGTGTGGGTAGGGCACACACGCCCCCTACCAGTAACTGCAAAATCACATATATATATACATGATTTTGTGCACCCCTTCTGCCCTGTAGCAGTATTTCTGCTACAGGGGGGAGGGGAAGTAGTTAAAAATGGGTATATACCAGTGTGCAGAGGGTCCTCAGAATTTCTAATGTTAATATGTGGTTACACCCCTTTAGCACCTGATGGATAAATGCATGCACTAGCTGTTGGGATTTGAGCACAGGGATCTCTTGTTTGTAGTTAAAAATGTGTCACCACTGAAAAAAAGTAATCCATGGGCATCCCTGGGCATTGCTCAGGGGTCCCAGGTGTATGGGGACCCAGAGGTAATTTTGCATTACATCATACTTGCCAACTGTCCTGGATTTTCCAGGACAGTCACGCTTTTTACTAAGCTATCCCAGGATGGCTTTGTCCTAGGCAGCATCCCGGAACATATACTGTGCCCTCCTGATCCCAGTATTGTGCCCTCCTGACCCCCCCCCCCACACTGTACCCTTATGCCACCCCCACCTTTGTGTTGATTAGTCTTTGATTTATGGCACTTTTTTTATTGTTTAAAATGTATTTTTTTTTAAGTACCAATAAATGTTTAATTGTAGGTGCGTACATTGGGGCAGGCTGGTAGGGGTCCCAGTGCATTTCTTTGCCTAGGGGCCCATGACGCTATTAGGACGAGAAAAAGAGAGAAGCGCCTCTAAGTGCAATAAGTCTTTTTATTCAAGTCTAAATGTAGAAACACTCACATGTGTGAAGTAATCATAGGCTTAAAAACCGTGGTTACCAATAGTTAACGGTGGGGTGGTAACCCGGGTGAGGAGCCGTCATCTTACTGCGATATCGGGAGGTCAGCTCTCGGCTGGAACAGCGAGGTGGCTGGAGGGGATCAGCGGTGAGGCCGGCCGGCGTGCACATCCTCCCTCAGAGCCGGATGGAACGCACACTGGAACGTAGCGGCGGCGTGGCCGTGGTGACGTCAGATCCCAGGGTGCACTGCGATGCGTTTCGGAGCATGCACTGGCCGTGGAAGGCGGCAGTGCGCTCCTTTTTTCAAGCAGGGGGAGGTGGATGAACAGGGGTGAATATATAGGGAACATGAGTCTAATTGATCAATTAACCAGTGATTGACCATTGCTGTAAGGTGAATAGTGTAAAGTCATGGATGTTAAAAGGGGGGGTAAAGGAAACCAAATTGAAAAAAGAGAGGATGTAATAAATAAGAAAACAGAAGACAAAAGAAAAATGATGAAATGAAAAAAATGATAAAAAAATTTAAAAAAGAATGAAAAAAATTAATGAAATGAAAAATGACATTAATAAAAGATTTTTGAACAGCTGAAAATTGAAGAAGCTATGTGAAAAAAGTGGATGGGGGTAATAAGAATACAGAATAAAAAAGGAAACAGAGAAAAAAAAAATTATATTCTGGGAGATTAGTGGGGTAAAATGTTCACCTTGCAGCACTGGCACATCAATAATGTAACAGTAGTGAGCGGATATTTAGTGGTAATACAGCATGATTGCAAGGTGGGGTATGGTGATGGCTCTACAGGAGCTTCATAATAATTATAACATTGAAGCTGTATGCAACAGCTTATTTGGAAGCCTTGCCCGCAGTGCCACATGGAATCCTACGCTCTTCATACGGTAGCCACTAATACCACGATCACCCCATACTACCATTTCCCAGGACTTTGCAGTGTTACACTGCAGTGTTACAGTGTCCCAGGACTTTGCAGTGACTTTGCAGTGTTTGCGCTGTTACAACCCTTCCTCATTTTTTCTGCTATTAGGATGACCCTGTTTTATGGGGGCCATAGATGGGTCGAAAATCGGCCGATTTTTCATCCGAAAATAAAATCGGCCGATTTTCGGATCGCTAGTGGGCTATTTGTTCGGCCGTTTTTCAGTATTTTGGCAGATTTTTTTTATCGGTAAAGTTGGAAAAAAATTTTTGTTGGAAAAAAATTTTGCCGATCGGCCGATTTTCGCAGCAATGATGGGCAAATCGGCCGATTTTTTACCGATAAAAAAATCTGCGCATGAGCAGTGACCTGCAAGAGGAAGACAAAAAGAAAAAAAGAAGAAGAGAAGAGGATGAAGAAGAAGAGGATGAAGAAGAGGATGAAGAAAAAGAAGAGGATGAAGAAGAGGAAGAAGAAGAAGAAGAGGATGAAGAAGAAGAAGAGGATGAGGAAGAGGATGAAGAAGAGGATGATGATGATGAAGAAGAAGAAAAAGAGGATGAAGAAGAGGATGAAGAAGAAGAAGAGGATGAAGAAGAGGATGATGATGAAGAAAAAGAAGAAGAGGATGAAGAAGAGGAAGAAGAAGAAGAGGGTGAAGAAGAGGAAGAAGAAGAGGACGAAGAAGAAGAATAGGAGTTTGAAGAAGAGGATGAAGAAAAGGATGAAGAAGAAGAAGAGGATGATGAAGAAGAAGAAGAAGAGTTTGAAGAAGAGGATGAAGAAGAGGATGAAGAAGAAGAAGAAGAGGATGAAGAAGAAGAGGATGAAGAAGAAGAAGAGGATGAAGAGGAAGAAGAAGAAGAAGAGGATGAAAAATAAGAGGAATTCCAGTCTGGCAAAAAGTGTCCCTGCAGAGAGCTCCGCTATTTCTTTGACAGTTCTTTGACATTTATAGCAGTTGCAACAATGTATCTATTTGTTTCCGAATAAAAACATCTGTATCCTAAATGGATACAAATAGATACAATGTTGCAACCACTATAAATGTCAAAGAACTGTCAAAGAAATAGCGGAGCTCTCTGCAGGGACACTTTTTGCCGGCTGTAGACAGGATGAAAATCGGCCGATTTTTTTTTTTACCATTGCTGGTAACGTCGGTCGCTTGAACGACGGATTTTTCATTTTTTTAAAGAAAAATCGGCCGTTTTTCTCCCCGTCTATGGCCTGCATTACCCTAACATTAACTTAACAATCAATTAACCCTTCAAGAAAATAATGACCTATTTAAAAGCCAGGATTAGCAGCCTCAAAACATATCAATGCCTCGCCAAACTCCCGATGCTGGAAAATACGCAAACTCTGTATGCATATAATGTCAATTACGTCTTATCTTTATCTGCCATTCAGCTATAACCTCTGCATTGTCCCCGATGTCAAAATATTTTTCAAACCATTACCTCTTCTTAAAAAAAAAATACGCGTTCTTGGAAATTTCTTTTATTTTTCACAATATTTCACAGTGGTAGAAAGAAGTGACCTTTTTTTTCAGTTAACTCAAATAAAACATTTACCACTACTACTTTTCCTACCACCCCTGAGCTTATCCTTATCTCGTTCACCTTTTCAAAAATAAACATCCGCAGGGTCCCAGTTGGAAAGTCATTACACGGCTGCAAAAGGCCTCTCTGGTGTACGCAGGAAGATTAAGCTGTAATGTGCAATGCTTCTGTTGAACAGTGGGAATAAAGTGGCTCCATCCTATTTCATGCCTAAAAATTATTGAACAATTTCGCCATCAGGTATTCAACGCTTGGCCAAGGTCATTCAAAGAGTATCGTTCTTTGTCCCATCTAACCCACATGCTAAGGTGACGTAGCTTGTTATATCTATTCTTATTTATTTATTTATTTTCTTTTTTGAACAACACATGATAATAAATCCTTAGGACTCAAGGTTGCCTTGTATTCATGCAGAATGGAATATAATCATTTCTATAGCTGGAAACTATTATTTAAAAAAATTTAAACTATTTGATACAAAAGCCTTCATCCTGCCAAAAAATTGACCATTTTAAATGGTGACTTTGAGCTTGATTTAGGCTTTTTTATTTTATTCAATTATTACAGGTACATATAGGTATACAGCGCCGTCTATTTACACAACTTTTTATTTATATATTGTACATTCTCATCAGTCCCTGCCCTCAAGAAGCTTACAATCTAAGGTCCCTAATGCAGGCCATAGATGGGGAGAAAACCGGCCGAATTTTCTTTAAAAAAACGAAAACGGCCGTTCAAGCGGTCGATGTTACCAGGAACGGTAAAAAAAATCGGCCGATTTTCATCCCGTCTACAGCCGGCAAAAAGTGTCCCTGCAAAGAACTCCGCTATTTCTTTGACAGTTCCTTGACATTTATAGCAGTTGCAACAATGTATCTATTTGTATCCATTTAGGATACAGATGTTTTTATTCGGAAACAAATAGATACATTGTTGCAACCGCTATAAATGTCAAAGAAATAGCGGAGATCTCTGCAGGGACACTTTTTGCCGGACTGGAATTCTTCTTCTTCTTCATCCTCTTCTTCTTCTTCCTCTTCTTCTTCTTCATCTTCTTCATCCTCTTCTTCATCCTCTTCTTCATCCTCTTCTTCTTCTCCCTCTTATTCTTCATCCTCTTCTTCATCCTCTTCTTCATCTTCTTCATCCTCTTCTTCTTCTTCATCCTCTTCTTCTTTTTCTTCTTCCTCTTCTTCTTCATCCTCTTCTTCTTCATCTTCTTCTTCCTCTTCTTCATCCTCTTTTTCATCCTCTTCTTCTTCATCCTCTTCTTCATCCTCTTCTTCATCTTCTTCATCCTCTTCTTTATCCTCTTCTTCTGCTTCCTCTTCTTCTTCTTCTTTCTCTTCTTCTTCTTCTTCATCCTCTCCTTCTTCTTCTTCCTTCTCTTCTTCATCCTCTTCTTCTTCTTCATCTTCTTCTTCTTCATCCTCTTCTTCTTTTGCTTCTTCTTTTTGTCTTCCTCTTGCAGGTCACTGCTCACGCGCAGATTTTTTTATCGGTAAAAAGATCGGCCGATTTGCCCATAACTGTCGTGAAAATCGGCTGATCTTTTTCGAACATTACCAATAAGAAAAAACTGCCAAAATACCGAAAAACAGCCGAACAATTAACCCACTAACGATCCGAAAATCGGCCGATTTTATTTTCGGCCGAAAAATCGGCCGATTTTCGACCCATCTATGGCCTGCATAATTCACATACACTATATAGCCAAAAGTATTAGGACACCAATCCAAATCATTGGATTCAGGTGTTCCAATCCCCTCCATGGCCACAGGTGTATAAAATCAAGCACAAACAGAAACAAAACCTTCTTCTCTCAGAGATCCAGATCAGAATTCAGCGGGTTGATCCATATATGAAATTTCATCCGATAGCTGATCAAAGGTTGTGCAGTTCTAACACAAGGCTGGGGAAGCCCAATAACAGCTGTAAAGAAGAACAAAGACAAAACCAACCTTGCGCATTACCTCAGTAAGTAAAGGGTGAATTTATTGAATTGAGATATATACTCACAAAAGTAGCAATAATACAAGCATATAAAATCCAACATCAGTGCACTGGGATAACAGACTCGTGCGGGTCCCATCGAGAGGGGAGACTCTTAAGATGAAGCTGAGGCATTTCGAAGGGTGATCCCTTCTTCCTCAGAGCTACGAGTCCGTTATCCCAGTGCGCTGATGTTGGATTTTATATGCTTGTATTATTGCTACTTTTGTGAGTATATATCTCAATTCAATAAATTCACCCTTTACTTACTGAGGTAATGCGCAAGGTTGGTGCCATGGGAGGCCTGACCATTCAAGCACTCGGGCACTGCCCGAGGGCCCGGGGTCAATAGGGGGCTCCATGAAATGCCCCTTTTACCTTTTTTATAGGCTTTTTTGAGTGTGGGCAAGGACACAGGGGCCCCATGATCCCCTATTGTCCGGGGGCCCCATGAGATGTCAGTCCGCCCCTGGTTGGTGCGCTTTTGTTTTTGTTCTTTATATAAAATCAAGCCCCTAGGCATGCAGACTGCTTCTACAAACATTGGTTAAAGAATGGGTCGCTCTCAGGAGCTCAGTGAATTTAAGTGTGGTACCGTGATAGGTTGTCACCTGTGCAATAAGTGCATCTGAGAAATTTCCTGGCTACTGAATATTCCACGCTCAACTGTTAGTGGGATTATAACAAAGTGGAAGCAACTGGGAACAACAGCAACTCAGCCACCAAGTGGTAGGCCACGTCACATGACAGAGCGGGGTCAGCGCATGCTGAAGCGCACAGTGCGCAGAAGTCGCCAACTGTCTGCAGAGTCAATAGCTAAAGACCTCCAAACTTCATGTGGCCTTTGGATTAGCACAACAACAGTGTGTATTGATCTTCATGGAATGGGTTTTCATGGCCGAGCAGCTGGATCCAAGCCTTACAAGTGCAATGCAAAGCGTTGGATGCCATGGTGTAAAGCACGCCGCCACTGGACTCTAGAGCAGTTGAGACATTTTCTCTGCAGTGACAGATCACGCTTCTCTGTCTGGCAATCTGATGGATGTCTGGGTTTGGTGGTTTTCAGGAGAACAGTACTTGCCTGACTGCATTCTGCCAAGTGTAAAGTTTGGTGGAGGGGGGATTATGGTGTGGGGTTGTTTTATGAGGTCTAGTACTAGAATTATTGCTCCCACTCCAGCGTGCTCGGCGCTTTGTAACCTGTGTATCGCACTTGACATTTTACCGTGGGGTTGGGCTTGGCCCCTTAGTTCCTGTAAAGAGAACTCTTAAGGCGTCAGCATACCAAAACATTTTGGACAATTTCATGCTCCCAACTTTGTGGGAAGAGTTTGGGGATGGCCCCTTCCTGTTCCAACATGACTGCACACCAGTGCACAAAGCAAGGTCCATAAAGACATGGAGGAGCCAGTTTGGGGTGGAGGAACTTGACTGGCCTGCACAGAGTCCTGACCTCAACCCCATAGAACACCTTTGGGATGAATTAGAGAGAAGCCTGTGAGCCAGGCTCTCTTGTCTGAAATCAGTGCCTGACCTCTGAAACGTGCTTCTGGAAGAATGGTCAAACCTTCCCATAGACACCCTCCTAAACCTTGTGGACGGCCTTCCCAGAAGAGTTGAAGCTGTTATAGCTACAAAGGGCGGGGCCAACTCAATATTGAACCCTACGGACTAAGACTGGGATGCCATTAAAGTTCATGTGCGTGTAAAGGCAGACCAATACTTTTGGCAATATAGTGTATATACACATCATAGGGTTAATTTAGACAGAAGCCAACTAACCTACCAACATGTCTTTGGAGTGTGGGAGGAAGCTGGAGTACCTAGAGGAAACCCACACAGGCACAAGGTGAACATGCAAACTCTGGGCAGGTAGTTCCACAGCTGGAATTTGAACCAACTACACTAGGTGGAACTGAGCACAGGTACTTTCCCACACATCATATGATGGGCAGCCCATTCATTTCAATGTACTATCCTATGCATAAGAAATGCAGAAAAGCAGTCCCTGTCTATTTTTCAAAAACACACTGCATCGAACTCCATGGTGTAGGAGCACTATTCGGTCTGTCGCATGTGAACACATGTGTGTGTTTGCTGATGCATGGGGGTGCCATTAACAATCAGTGGCACTCCATGCATCTATTAAAGTGCAGCGCTTTCCTCTATGCTGCACCAATATACCAATAACCTCACGCTCAGGCAAGGGCAGACTGACAATTCATGGGGCCCCCGGGCAATAGGGGATCATGGGGCCCCTGTGTCCTTGCCCAAACAAAAAAAACATATGAAAGAGGTACCAGGGGCATCTCATGGGTCCCCCTACTGACCCCGGGCCCAAATGGTCAGTCCGCCCCTACACCCAGGTGTTTCCAGCCTTCACTGTGCCAGGATCTTGCAGTCACCCCTTAGCTGTCTGAGCAAGGACTATGGACAATCTTAAACAAAAAGAGCACAAAAAGGGAAGTGCAAGACCTAGTGCAATAAAAGTATTAAATCAAATAAAATGTATGTACAAGTACGCACTCACATGCTCCAGGTGTAACATCATGTCCATCAAACAGAATCTTGGGTCATGTGATGTCCACCTCCGATAGTCTCCATTAGCCCGAATCACACACCTGCTGAGCGACATATCAGACTGGATGTCGCTCCACTTCCTTAAACTGAACCTCTCCAAAACCGAGTTTCTTGTCTTCCCCCCAGCCCGGACACCACCCCCCATTGACTTCTCCATCACATCCAACAACGCCACCATCAAACCCGCCCCGCAGGCCAGAGTACTTGGTGTCATTCTGGACTCCAACCTATCCTTCCAGCCCCAAGTCCAATCTTTAACTAACTCATGCAGACTCCACCTCCGCAACATCGCCAAAATCCGCACGTTCCTAACCCCAGAAACCACTAAACAGCTCATCCACTCCCTCATCATATCACGACTCGACTACTGCAACTCCCTCCTCACTGGCCTGCCTTGCCACAGGCTATCCCCGCTTCAGTCCATCCTGAATACGGCTGCCAGACTCATTCACCTTTCCAACCGCTCCATCTCCGCCACCCCCCTCTGCTAATCCCTCCACTGGATTCCGATTGCGCAACGGATCAAATTCAAAATCCTAACACTGATGTACAAAGCCGTCCACCATACTGCCCCGAACTATATCACTGACCTAATATCCAAGTACCACCCAACACGCACACTCCGCTCCTCACAAGATCTCCTTCTCTCTAGTTCCCTGGTCTCCTCTCATGCTTCTCCAGGGCATCACCCATCCTCTGGAACTCCCTGCCCCAACCCATCAGATTATCACCTACTCTCCTCTCCTTTAGGCGCACCCTGAAAACCCATCTCTTCAGGGAAGCCTACCCCACCCCCTGCTAACCTGCCGACCTCCTCCACTCTTCCTACCACTCCATCCCCCACAGCTATCTCCTCCTGTACCACATCCCCTCCCTCCTAGATTGTAAGCTCGAAAGAGCAGGACCCTCAATCCCCTCATGTTTTGCATTTTGCATTGTATTGGTATTGTTCTGTCACATGTTCTGTCCCCCTTTGTAATGTACAGCGCTGAGCGAACTATTGGTGCTTTATAAATACTGTATAATAATTTAAATCCACGCTGAATTGTGTTACTGCTTCTTGTATTGCTGAGTGCCAGTATACTGCGAGAGAGGAAAGCAGAGAGCCAGCCACACCCATGTATGTGGGGCGGCACAGTGGCTAAATGGTTAGCACCTCTGCCTGGAAGTACTGGGGTCGCCGGCTCAAATCCCAACCACAGCACCACCTGCTTGGAGTTTTCATGTTCCTCCTGTGCTTGTGTGGGTTTCCTCCGGGTACTCCGGTTTCCTCCCACACTCCAAAGACATGCTGGTAGGTGAATTGGATCCTGTCTAAATTGTCCCTAGCATATGAATGTGAGTTAGGGACCTTAGATTGTACACCCCTTGAGGGTTAGGGACTGATGTGAATGTACAATATATATGTAAAGCACTGCGTACATTGACGGCGCTATATAAGTACCTGAAATAAATAAATAATACCCCTTTAAATGTTACTTCTATTGTCCCTAGTATGTGTATGTATGAATGTGAGTTAGGGACCTTAGATTGTACACCCCTTGAGGGTTAGGGTCTGATGTGAATGTACAATATATATATGTAAAAGCGCTGCGTAAATTGATGGCGCTATATAAGTACCTGAAATAAATAAATAAACATGGTATGATTTATTTAAAAAAAAAAAAGTACACTCACATTTAAGTGTCCTGCTGGGACACCACAGTAAAAACCCCTGTCACAATATTAACTTCAATGCATTCATGAAATTCCAAGATGGCAGCTCGTAAACTTCCGGTTTAGCGGCTTGATGTCATCGGCCCACCCTACACGATATGTCACGTGACTTCCTCAGGAGATACAGGAGTATCTCCTGAGGAAGTCACGTGATGTAACGCGTAGTTACTTGTTTTTTGATGCACTTAGTAGATTGTGTACAGTATATCAAGCTCTATTACTGCCCACTGTTGCATGTTCGGTGACCTTGCCACTGTTTGCATTGATGTGTAAAGTGTCATCTTATGCCTAGTCCTTATTACTAATTACCCCTATGCTAAATTGTGTTACTTTCATTGTTAATTCATTTCTATGCTTACTTCGTTACCGACCATATCAGGTGACAATATATTAACTTTGCCTTTTCTAACTGGTTCAGTGCCTGTTCCTTTGATGTAGTATTACTGCTGGGTGATACGTATTACTTTCAGTGATTTTCTGTGATATTGCATGCTTTGTACACTTAACCTGGTGTGTCAGAGGGACTGAAGTTTTTAAGGAGGTCGAGGAAAAGAACAGAGGACCCATTCTATCCAGCGGCTCCAACGGGGGTAGCGCTACATAATTACTAATGCTAGCAGCATAAAAATGGCCAGACGCCCATGAAAGCTGCAACTTTCATGCTATGAGCATGAAAATATTTTCCCACAGTGAGCGTAAAAGACAATATTACACAAAATGATCCCAATGTATGTACACCTTACTGTCACTAGTCCCATTTTAACCACCTCTAATTAAAAAGTGGGAAGAAAAAAAAATAGGCATCATCAGCAAATTATATCCAGTTTAAATATCATGCTTCTCAATTTTCATAATGCTTATGCACTATTAAAAACATTTTACAGGAAAAGGATAAAAATGAGTTTAATGGTAAATATAGAGAGACTCTGCCATCAATATGTTGGTTGGATCAGAAATGTTTTTTGCTAGGTTTTGTATCTTTTTTTTTTCTTACTTTGTATTCTCTTCCTTTGGATCAGTAGAGAGAATTTCTACCAAAGGCTGAACCTAGCTGTCATGTTTTCAGCCTGTCCGACAACAGAATTATTGACGAGCAGCAAAACAAAAAGAATAGAAATACAAGCAGTACCTGAGTTCTGAAATGTAGAGACAAAAAAAAAAAAAAGAATCAAAATATGTCGTTCTGATTCACAACAAAAGGAATACAGGACTTTTCTCATCCATTTTGTACCTGGAGGAGCATATTTTAAAAAAAAACAGGGACACGCACAAACTAATCTGTAAGACGGCACAAAAAAAACAACAAACAGACTGAAAACAATCCAAGCAGCAAATTTAAGAAAATTGAGCATAATTATTAATATCTTCAGAATAATTCCTTTTTCATTATATCATCACACTTTAACAGATTTTGATTTGGCATTTCACTCGTTTATAAAAAAAATGATGTAAAAGTTGGGAGCCTGAAGTGTAAAAATGTATGAAACTTAGACAGTCCGGTGAAAAGGATGTTAAAAAAAGTCAGTGATTTTTGCGCCTTGTACAGGGGCGGACTGGCCATTTGGAAACTCGGGCACTGCCTGAGGGCCCGGGGTCAGTAGGGGGCCCCATGAGATGCCCCTGGTACCTTTTTTATAGGCTTTTTTGAGTTTGGGCAAGGACACAGGGGCCCCATGATCCCCTATTGCCCGGGGGCCCCATGAGTTGTCAGTCCGCCCCTGGCCTTGTATCAAACAAATAAAAAAGCTATAAAAAAATGACACTATCAATCTGCACATTAGATTTAATCACTTGTCTACCAAGGGACATTTATAAATGGCATGATAATCAACATAGTGTGCTTTATTGCAAAAAAAAAAAAGTGTTCCAGTGCAATAATTAACTGATGTGATTTCTTCTCAGTGCTTGAACCCACCAGTAATGGACTCTCCAGCGATGCGCTATTACCTGTAGAGGTATGCCTGGGTAGCCTAGGGGCGCTAGTTAGAAACTTGTTTATTGATGAATTGTGTAGTCGCAAAATTCAGGAGTAACGTTTTGCTAACCATTTCTAAGCCTGATCTGAAGTTACTTTAAAGAGGTGCATGGTGGGACATGGTGTATTCAAGAACAGGGCCTGTAATAAACACATGGAGTGCCAGAATATGCCACTTCTAGGGGCAACAAACACAAAGGAGGAATGAAATGGCAGCCAGAGAGTAAAGGTACAATGCCAAAAGGGGTGATGGGTCTCATGCACACTGAGGGGAGCGGTTCATTGCCTTCCTCCCAAGTGGTTCATGCCACAGCAATCAGGACCGAACCTGCATGGTGTAGACCAGTGTTTCTCAACACTTTTTCAGTCAATGCACCCTTTAAAAGTATGGACAGTCCCGAGGCACCCTTTAAAAGTATGGACAGTCCCGAGTCACCCTTTAAAAGTATGGACAGTCCCGAGGCACCCTTTAAAAGTATGGACAGTCCCGAGGCACCCTTTAAAAGTATGGACAGTCCCGAGGCACCCTTTAAAAGTATGGACAGTCCCGAGGCACCCTTTAAAAGTATGGACAGTCCTGAGGCACCCTTTAAAAGTATGGACAGTCCCGAGGCACCCTTTAAAAGTATGGACAGTCCCGAGGCACCCTTTAAAAGTATGGACAGTCCTGAGGCACCCTTTAAAATTATGGACAGTCCCGAGGCACCCTTTAAAAGTATGGACAGTCCTGAGGCACCCTTTAAAATTATGGACAGTCTTGAGGCACCCCATTCTAAAATGGAGTGCATCAAGACTGTCCGTCATTTTAAAAGGGGACCCCATTCTAAAATGGGAAAAACTATGCTAATAGATTATATAATGCAGCAACATCCACACATGTAGGACACCCAACATTAGAGGTGATTTATTCTTCCAAAGCAAATACACTTTTGCACACTGGTACTGACTGACTAGTAGTAAATCAGAACCACTTGCAGAATTGAGTGATAATGATTTGTGGGGGAAATTCCTCATCAGACACTGAAAACGATTCTGCAACTGAGCTCAGTGATGTGCGAACTTGGCGCTATATTTCAAATTTCCGTGTTTTTGGTTTGATTATATTATTGAATTAAATTTATTGTTATTATATTATTATTTTTTATG
This sequence comes from Staurois parvus, assembly GCF_062004578.1. Classification (NCBI taxonomy): domain Eukaryota; kingdom Metazoa; phylum Chordata; class Amphibia; order Anura; family Ranidae; genus Staurois; species Staurois parvus. The sequence goes on along the minus strand of NW_028318579.1, from coordinate 4,396,533 downwards.
ATTATTTAATAAATTATAATTTATGATTTCGTGTTTCAAATTTTATCATACCCGGGATGTTTACTAGACTCTTGTTCGGACAGATTTCAGTGAGTTATTCCTAAAAATTACAGCCTACAATAAAAAAACTACATATTTCCATGCAAAAAAATTTACCGCTTTGAGCACAGAAATATGGACATAATCAGACCGCTAGGGAGGTTAAAACTGCACCTCTCTGTTTAAAACGTAAAAAAAATCTATTCTGAGTCTTGACTCCCTGTAGCATGGTGTGACCATCCAGGAAACTTCATATCCTATCACACACTGCCCTAATGCATCACAGAATAGCTTGTGGTTTACCTCTACAGACCACACTTGCCTCATAACTATACCACCTCTTTTGTATTTCAACCTGAGGACTGCTGGCTGATGATGGTCAAAGGCACAATCACTGTACACTCCCTAATAGAAACAGCACAGATGACGATGATGATGATAACCAGAGTTCTCCCTTTGCTAGTTCAGAGGCTGCCAGACACTCAGAGCACAGTTCATGAACATTGACACAGAAAGCAGTCTAGGGCAGGGGTGGACTGACAACTCATGGGGCCCCCAGGCAATAGGGGATCATGAGGCCCCTGTGTCCTTGCCCAAACTCAAAAAAGCCTATGAAAAAGGTACCAGGGGCATCTCATGGGGCCCCCTACTGACCCCAGGCCCTCGGGCAGTGCCTGAGTTTCCAAATGGTCAGTCCGCCCCTGGTCTAGGGGATGAGTTTTTGCAATTTTATTGTTAAATAACTTGGATGGGGTGTAGGGTAGTATGGGATACTCCAGAACCATTAACAGAAACAAGAGAACATGCTTCTCTATGTTGCAAACTACAAAAATATATCTTTTGCCCAGATCAGAGTACAATCACCCCAATGAGAGATTAGAAAAGGCCAGAAGTATGAAACCCTCAGGAAAGAAACTATTTGACCCTCGTTCAGAGTAGTTGCTTCCACTTTGTTATAATCCCACTAACAGTTGAGCATGGAATATTTAGTAGCCAGGAAATGTCATGGATGGACTTATTGCACAGGTGACCACCTATCACGGGACCACGCTTGGAGTCACTGAGCTCCTGAGAGCGACCCATTTTTTCACAAATGTTTGTAGAAGCAGTCTGCATGCCTAGGGGATGATTGTATACACCTATGTCCATGGAGGGGATTGGAACACCTGAATCACATGATTTGGAGGGCTGGCCCAATACTTTTGGCAATATAACGTACATGTGTAGGATTACATTATATACTATATGATTTCTACTGTACACATATTTTTCAGGTGTAACTTATTTTTTATTTATTCATTTTATATATCTAGATATACAATTAAATATAATTTTACCTTTATATTTTTTATTTTATATATACTTATTTAATATTCTTATTTATTTGGCTTATTTTTGTTACTTTATGTTTGTATATTTCTCTGACGTTCAGTATACATTATGGTAGTCATAAATTATGGTTTACTAGATTTATCTCCATCTTGGTTTTAATGTAAGTGTAATTTGATTTGTAATGTATTATATGACAGTTATGTTCCTACCTATATTGTTATGCCTGCATTGCTTTGACTATATAATTACATTGTATAATTGTATCTTGTAGACATAATATCAATATCATTTGCTCTTCATGAAGTGAACTTCTGTTCAGGAAACATGTTGAGAAACTTCTTCTGCCTGGTGGACCTGTGTGAAAGTTACATTATGGCCTACCTGGTGGATTACAACATTAAAGCGCTAGTAAACTGCCAAAAAAAATAAAATGCCTTGCAAAATAATGTCATAATGTGCTAGGAAGTATTGCATTGGCCAAGGAACAATGACATCACCACCGCGCATGCATGTGGGAGTCTCAGCCGAAGCACAGAGCCTACTAGTGCCGTTCCTTCAGGGCGCATGCGCTGGTGACATCATTGGCTGCAGGGGCACCGAATATCTCCTAAACGGTGCATGTCTAGGAGATATTCCTTGTACATACAGGTAAGCTTTATAATATGTTTACCTGTAAATACAAATTTCCAGTGAAAATTTACTTCCACTTTAAGTTATACCTATGTAAATAGGCTGTTTACCATTTATTATACTGCCCCCATCAAACCAAAAAGGAGCTGTAAGGGAAAATGGAGCAGCCATTTTAGATATAAATATGAAATACATTGGTATTGAATTAGATGGCCTAACAACCTATTTATTTTTCCTTGTATGAGAAATACCAGTTCCACACCTCATGCCCTCTCCTGTTGGCTTAATATCTGGTACTTCACTTCTGCTACCAGTTCTACAGCATTCTCACAACCTATTGACCTCAAGATTGTTGTCACAGCCTTTGAGGACCTGTCAAACTTGATGGACATTTACATGTAGACAAATAATCGCATCTCCAGAAGTTCCTCCAAAAACACAGATGACTCTTGACAGAAAGATCAGATAGTCAGGTACCACCCATTGGAAAAGCATATAAATTGTATTAGAGGGCCCTAGTTAGACAGAGCATTACTTTGAATCCAACACCATGTATTGTTCTGCTCTCCCTGCATGGAGGTCTAGCTACATGCTTGTATAATAAACATCTACTTTTCAGTCCAGCTTCAGCAGTCAAAATGTTACTGAAACCCATGAGTTTTGGGTTTCCCCGTCAGAGCTGTATAGAACTGTATTGAATATATACTCAAGTCATTCAATATCTTATGTTTAGTGATAGTACAGATTTTCCCAATGTATCTTCCTGATGAAGCTATGATGTGAAACGCGTAGAAGAAAAGGGCACTTACATCACCCCTTGAATATAAGTAAATGTTTGCTTGCATTGAAATAACGTATGTATGACTATCTCTCATAGGGTTTTATTGGTGGTAGTCCAATTGGGAATGCTTCAATAACCAGTATAATTTGTATGCAGCTATGGCTTATACTGTATATGTATATGATTGAAGGTAACATTTTTTAATCATGCGCTCTTATAAAACAAAAATAAGGTTTTAATCATATTTTCTACTCTTGTTACTTTAACTCCTTAAAAGTCCCAAGTTGGTTCAATTTTCTATTTCTGTATGTGTTATTGGGGATGCGGTGCCGGGCGTATGCCTATCAGTCCTATCTCTTCATATACTGTGCTAGAAACAGTGGCTATATTCTTATAGAAAAGGTAACAAAGTAACAGTAATAAAAAATAAAAAATGGACACGATCCTATAAAAGTGTGCCATGAGAGAAAGAATATATCAAAGCAGTAAGTCAAGGGCATAGCAATGATTAATTTTAACCAAACAATGAAGATTTAGTGGAGAAATGACTGATGTCAGGAATTTCTATAATGTAATGTGTCCATCATGAGTATTAGCTCTGGAGATGGAAAGAGGATTGTATTCAGCCCACATCAGTAAAACTGCCCCCAGGATTCTGTCGGAGTATCAAGTCAGCCTGGGAAGGTTTATAGATTTTTTTGTCAATTAGCTATTTTGTTGGGAAGGATATGAGACATTCAGAAGTGGTATCATGCCAATAAAATATCCATGCTTTAGATCAGGAGGAGAAGAAAGAAAGAAAGAAAGAAAGAAAGAAAGAAAGAAGGAAAGAAGGAAAGAAGGAAAGAAAGAAAGAAAGAAAGAAAGAAAGAAAGAAAGAAAGAAAGAAAGAAAGAAAGAAAGAAAGAAAGAAAGAAAGAAAGAAAGAAAGAAAAAGAAAGAAAGAAAGAAAGAGAAAAAGATTGTTAAAAGGTATCTAAAATTCTGAGTAGTGGTTACAATCTAGGCATCCAGTAATAGTATCAATATAAAAGTTTAGCTAGAATTGGTTGGCTTTATTAGAAGATACATTTTTTTTGCATCAAATATAGCAAGGTACATTTATGGAGGCTTCACCAAGAAGTCAAATCCATAGGAGTGAGGGTAGAGAGGAAGGGTTATTCTTTTTTTTTTGTACCAAGCTGAAGGATGTAACTTTATGGAGGCTGCACCAGGAAGGAATGTCTACAAGAGTGATAGTAAAAAGGTGGGATTTTTTGTTATTTTATTTATTTTACCAATTGGAGCAAGATAATTTTATGGAAGCATCATCAGAAATGGAAGTACATAAGTGTGAGGGTAGAAAAGAAGAAGGATTCTTTGGATTATTTATTTATGATTTTTTTGCATCAAATATAACAAGGTGACTTTATGGAGGCTTTACCAGTAAGGTAAGTCCATAGGAGGGAAGGTAGAAAGGAAGGGTTCTTCATATTTGTTTTTTTTTCATACCAAGTGTAACAAGCTACACCAGGAAGGCATGTCTGCAAGATTGAGGGTAGAAAGGAGGGTTTCTTTGGATTTATTTACTTATTTATTATTACCTTTCAGGAGAAAAGACAAGGAAGTCTATGCAAATGCGCCAGTGCTCAAGATGGCCACACCAATTCACGCAAAAATTAGCTCATGTGCATAGGTGGGTATCACGTAATCGCGATAATTGTTAACAATCAATGGCCTTTATACGGATTGCTACTCTGCTCAGTAAATTGCTGGATTATCATCAGCCCCCCAGTTCCTGTGTTCCTGTATTTACTATTGATTACCCGTTACCGACCCAGCTTGACCCTGACCTTGCTTTGGCTTTCTTCCTAGCTCTCTAGCTTGGCTTGATCCTGACCTTGCTCCTGTCTGCTGCTCCACGTATGACCCCAGCTTGTTCTTGACCTTGCTCCTGTCTGCTGCCCTGTGTTTGACCCCGGCTTGATCCTGATCTGGCTTCTGTCTGCTGTTTCGTATTGCCCCGGCTCTGGCTACTAACTACTCTACTCATCCTCCGGGATCCACAAACCCTCTGGAGAAACTCCTCCTGCATCTGGAGCACCCATGGGTTTCATCCCATCAGGCATCACCAAGCAGCTACACCACTGGCAACCCGTGCTTCTTTGGGCATTGCACCTCTTGTTTCCACCTCCAGGGGCGCACTGCACTCAGCCGCAAGGGGAGTCCTTTCTCTACTCCAGCCTCCGGTCAGGTACATGACATTACCAATTGTAGCCAAATTACTTTTCAAGGCTTCGTCAGAAAGGGAACTCCATAAGAAAGAGGGTAGAAGGGAAGAAGGATTCTTTGGATTTTTTTTGTACCAAATGTAACTTTATGTAGGCTTCGCTGGGAAGGCCATAAGAGTGAGGGTACAAAGGTGGGATTCTTTTTTTTTTTTTTTACCAATTGGAGCTAGATAACTTTATGGAAGCATCATCAGAAAAGGAAATCCATAAGAGTGAGGGTAGAAAAGAAGAAGGATTCTTTGGATTATTCATTTATTTATTTATATATTTTTCACCAAATATAACAAGGTGACTTTAGGCATCACCAAGCAGCTACACCACTGGCAACCCGTGCTTCTTTGGGCATTGCACCTCTTGTTTCCACCTCCAGGGGCGCACTGCACTCAGCCGCAAGGGGAGTCCTTTCTCTACTCCAGCCTCCGGTCAGGTACATGACATTACCAATTGTAGCCAAATTACTTTTCAAGGCTTCGTCAGAAAGGGAACTCCATAAGAAAGAGGGTAGAAGGGAAGAAGGATTCTTTGGATTTTTTTTGTACCAAATGTAACTTTATGTAGGCTTCGCTGGGAAGGCCATAAGAGTGAGGGTACAAAGGTGGGATTCTTTTTTTTTTTTTTTACCAATTGGAGCTAGATAACTTTATGGAAGCATCATCAGAAAAGGAAATCCATAAGAGTGAGGGTAGAAAAGAAGAAGGATTCTTTGGATTATTCATTTATTTATTTATATATTTTTCACCAAATATAACAAGGTGACTTTAGGGAGGCTTTTCCGGAAAGGTAAGTCCATAAGAGTGAGGGTAGAAAGGAAGAAGTATTCTTTGGATTTTTTTTTTGTACCAAGTGCAACAAGGTAACTTTATGGAGGCTTTACCAAGATGGCATGTACACATGAATGAGGGTAGAAAGGTTGGATTTGTTGTTTTTATTGTATCGTTTTTGTTACCAATTGTAGCAAAAAAACTTTATGTAGGCTTCATCAGAATGGGAAGTCCATAAGAGTGAGGGTAAAAGGCAAGAAGTATTCTTTGGATTTGTTTCTGTCCCAAATGCAACAATGTAACTTTATGGAAGCTTCGTCAGGTAGGCATGTCCATGGGATTGAAAGTAAGGGATCTTCACATTTTTTGTTTTTGTTTTGTGCCAAGTGTAACAATGTAACTTTATGGAGGCTGCACCAAGAAGTATGTCAACAAGCATGAGGGTTGAAAGGTAGGATTCTTTGGTTTTTTTTTTCATTTTTTATTTTTTTGTTACTAATTGTAGCAAGATAACTTTATGGAGGCTTCGTCAGAAAGGGAGGTCCATAAGAGTGAGGGTAAAAAAGCAAGAAGGATTCTTTGGATCTTTTTTTGTTTTTCTGAACTAAATATAACAAGGTAACTTTATTTGGGCTTTATCAGGTAGGCTTGGCCATGAGAGTGATTCTAAAAAGGAAGGGTTCTTCAATTTTTTTATTTTTTTTTTTGTGCCAAGTGTAACAAGGTATCTTTATGAAGGCTGCACCAGGAAGGCATATCTGTTAGCAGGTTGGGATTCACTTAGAAAGACAGAGACTGGCCCAAGTTGAGTTGGGAAGGGGTTAATGTGTCTCACCCTGGTTTGCTGTTTTTTTTTTGTTTCAGCCAGCCCACCTGTGAAAAAAAATTTGGGAAAGGCTTTTTTTTCTTGGTCGCTGCCACTGAGGATACTGGAGTACCACCAAGTATGGACTTTTCCTCTATGGACTCTCGCCTTTACAAGGTATGCCTGGGCCACAAGTCGCTTAGATAGTCTGGAACGCTGACTGTTCGTGTTTGAATGTACTGCAAGTTTCTCAGTAAAGATTACATTTTGAGCCTGGTCCGAAGTTATTCAATGGGGTGCATGTTGATTTTCGTTACCTAGAAAAACCTGGGATATTAAGTACACCATAGTAAAGTGTCAGCTAAGTATGCTAAAAAAAGAGTAAGGTCATCACTAAGGGTAACTAAGCACACATTCAAGAACCAAGACAACTAGTCAAGGCATGGTACCTGGGCAGGGGTGGATTGACAACTCATGTGGCCCCTGTGTCCTTGCCCAAACTCAAAAAAGCCTATGAAAAAGGTACCAGAGGCATCTCATGGGGCCCCCTACTGACCCCAGGCCTTCGGGCAGTGCCCAAGTTTCCAAATGGTCAGTCCGCCCCTGTACCTGGGTAAGGTGAGGTGTCCTCCTGTAGCAAAGGAAGTCTCTGTGTTAGGGATCCGGATATGACCAGAAATGTGTGGACTGACACAGGGAAACACAGGCTCCAGGTATAGTATAAACAATACAATTTATTAAAGACTAAACAATACATAAACACAGTGCAACCAAACCTCCAACAGATAACAATAAGAACAATACTAAACGTAGTCGGGCAGGCCGGGTCGGTAGCAAACGGGCAGGCAAGGTACAAGGAGCAGGCGGAAGCATAGTCAGGAATAGCCGAGGTCAGGACAGGCAGAGTTCATGCAGAGTCAGGATTAATGCAGAATCAGGATCAGGCAGGAAGCAGACAAGATGCAGGTACAGGGGCTCATGGGAAACATACACCAAGGCCCTGATCACAGGCCTGGCCATTCCTTAAATACACCTCCTGCAGTCAGCCTCAGGTGATGACTCATTGCAGGAGTGAGCCTCTGGTTGCTGAGAGCACCCACTGGCCAGCCCTGGTACTGCAGCCCACAAGGCAGGGGAGTCCCACCACCACTGGCAAGTCCATTCCTGACACTCTGCTTGGGCTCCCATCCTAACGGTCTGTCTCCCATAGAAACTGGGAGCAGACCAGTGTTACAAAGGTCCTCAGCCTAACTACATGGTATGGGAAAGGAAGAGCTAATACAGGACACACATGAATTCCATGCTATGTGTCTGGTTGGATCTCATTCTGTTACTGAGACTGAGGTAACAGAGGTATGCTGGCTGGTGGAGGAAGCATGGCTCAATCTGCTGCTCTAAATGCAACACATATGAGTCACTGGTTGTAGAGCCAAGGGACAATTCTCGGGAGAGAAACTCGAATCATTACTACATGGAGTGGCAGCTCATCTCTAAGTTGGGAGACTGCCTTAACGTTAGACTATTCACATGACCACAGTTCTCACCTGATCCCGGGTCCCGCCCACATGTACACAAGAGTGACAGAAAAAAGAAAGGATTGTTTGTATTTTTATTTTTTGTTTGTGTTTTTGTTAACAGTTGTAACATTATGGAGGCTTCATCAGAAAGGGAAGTTCATAAAGAGTGAGGATAGAAAGAAAGAAGGATTTTTTTGGATTTTGTTTATTTTTATCTTTTTGTACCAAACGTAACAAGGTTTTCTGGCCAGCAGCATCTGCATGAGTGCTCTTGATTGCTCATGTAGATACTGCTGGCCAATAACTCTCATGATTCAGTGATTCGCTTCCCTCCACAGATATACACAGGAAAACTTGATTTTGAGTCCATTCAGGGTTCTTATTTTAACTAAAGCCCTGATAAAGGGGGGAGGGGGGCACTCTGTCTGTTCCGAGCTGTCATTGTTAAGGGACAATGATGGAGGTACCTCTAATGAGGGGGACACTTATGGGGGAGCTACAGTTAGGGGGGCACTGCTTCCAGGAAACTCTGATGAGGGGATGAGATGATGGTAGCAAATAGAGGATGGAGATGATGGTAGAATACAGAGGATGGAGATAGTAGAGATGACAGTAGAATACAGAGGTTGGAGATGGCGGTAAAATACAGTTTGTCAGACGACCCCCAAACACTGAATTCAAGCCACAGTACACTGTGAAGATAGTGAAGCATGGTGGTGCAAGCATCATGATATGGGGATGTTTCTCATACTACGGTGTTGGGCCTAAAGAGAAATGGCGCAACATTTTGTGGACTGATGAAAGTAAGATTGTTCTTTTTGGGTCTAGTGGGCGGAGACAGTTTGTCAGACGACCCCCAAACACTGAATTCAAGCCACAGTACACTGTGAAGACAGTGAAGCATGGTGGTGCAAGCATCATGATATGGGGATGTTTCTCATACTACGGTGTTGGGCCTATTTATCGCATACCAGGGATCATGGAGCAGTTTGAATACATCAGAATACTTGAAGAGGTTCTGCTGCCTTATGCTGAAGAGGAAATGCCCTTGAAATGGGTGTTTCAACAAGACAACGACCCCAAACACACCAGTAAATGTGCAACATCTTGGTTCCAGACCAACAAGATTGACGTTATGGAGTGGCCAGCCCAATCCCCGGATCTTAATCCAATAGGAAACTTGTGGGGTGACATCAAAAATGCCGTTTCTGAGGCAAAACCAAGAAATAGAGAAGAACTGTGGAATGTAGTCCAATCATCCTGGGCTGGAATACCTGATCACAGGGGCCAGAAGTTGGGTGACTCCATGCAACACAGATGTACAGCAGTTCTCAGAAACAGTGCGACTACAACCAAATATTCATGAAGTCATTCAAAGGAAAGCAAAATCTTCAAACATTTCTCAGTTTATATAGTGAATGTTTGAGTTTGTAAAGAAGAATACAAACACTGCAATTTTTTTGAACAGTCTAATATTCACTTTTCTTCCATTTTTTTAGAGGAACAACACAAATTTGATATGTTTTTCTTCATGTTTTGATTTGGAATAGAATGTGTCGTGTTCCCAATGCATTTGTGTGGATGGAAATAAAAGCTATTAGAAGGATTTTGAGCTTTATTCACTTTTTTCAACACACTGCTATTATTTTGAACACAACTGTATATATACAGTATAAACATATTATATATATATATATATATATATATGTCTTCTGTTCTCTTAATTTATAATAGGCTTCTGATTTTTATTTTAATTAAATATACAGTATTTTTATAATTTCAAATATTTACCCTGGTTCATATAAGTTGCTGTGCACAGCACTATGGGAGACGTAAATTATTCATAAAATAACAGTAACAATTACATTCATAATTACTGATTGTTTGATAGAATTGTATAGTAATTGCAGAACACCAGCAGTACAAAAAAATGGAATGTGGAGAATATAACTAATATGTCAGATAACAATGCTTGTCAAGCCTGCAAATATATTTCAGCATTTTCTGTTACATTTAATCTCAAAGTCCTACCAATCATGTTGGGAAGGGGAAATTTAGAGTTCATAATGCAAAATGCATTTTGTTCAATTTATATAACTTATATAGCAATCATTGCGCCGCTTGTTGTCATTAATCTCGGCAACTAGATATTAAGCTGAACTAAAGTTCGGCTGATGGATCTCCTATGTGGGCACTGCTATACTCTATAAATCTGCAAGAAATTCTTGCGTAGTAAAAGTCATCTGCGAGGATTTACGGAAAAGCTGTGTGATCCTCGAACAGTCCCGGTATATTTTTGCCGTTGCTTCATTTCATCCTGTGCTTAAGTGTGGAAACGTAATGATGCATGCAAAGCAGGAGGAGATTGGATGCAAAATAGATTCAATTCATTTTTATGGAGCTGGAATAGTTTCCAACGAGCTCATTTATGCCATTGACACAATATAGATTTATTTTGTGTAAAGAAAGGGGAAAAATATGTGACACATTTGTGTTGTTTTAGTATAGGGGAGCACAAAGGCATTTGCCCCGGGGCCAACTAATACAAGTATTGGAACTGGGGATCTACAAAGTAGAGTGATCTCTTATTGTATAGAGTTTTTAAAATGGAGTTCCAGTTGAAAAAAAAAAAAGTAAAAAAAACTGTAGCTGCTGACTATTAACCACGTCCTGTCCGGACACTTTTACCCCCTTCCTGTCCAGGGCAATTTTCAGCTTTCAGTGCTATCACACTTTGATTGACAATTGAGCGGTCATGCAACACTGTACCCATATGAATTTTTTACCATTTTTTTGAGACAGATAAAGCTTTATTTTGGTGGTATTTATTCACCGCTGGGATTTTTATTTTTTTTGCTATGTTAATGAAAAGTCCAAAAATTTTGAAAAAAGTGTTTTTCTTATAAAATTTTGCAAATAAATAATCTTTCATCATAAATCTTGACCAAAATGTATTCCGTTATATTTTTAGTAAAAAAAAAAATAAGCCAAATTAGTTTATAACCAAACTTATAATTTTTAAACATTTTTTTTAATTTTTATTTTATTATTATTTATGGGTTTTTTTGGGGTTTTTTTACATACTGTCACCCTAGCAGTACAGTGTCACCATGGTGACACTGTACTGCTTGTGGGGGGTAATGAAGATTTTTTTTTTTTTTTTTACAGTGATTGCTTTTACACCCATATAGGATGTAAAAGCAATAATTTTTCTTTCTCTCTGTCTGCAGTCTTGCAGCCATTGAGAAATACTGAGTGAGCTGTGATTGGTCACACCTTGTCACATGGTACAAGGCTGTTGTGAATAGCCATGTACCATGTGACCTCTGTGATCATTCACAGATTTCACACGTAGTAAGCAATGATGTCACAAGTGACATCTTGCTTACTACTTTGCATGTGATCACTGATTGGCCAATCAGTGATCACATGATCGGGACCTCGTACAGAGGTCCCATCCGATGATCGGTGTTTCACTGTGTCCTGAGGACACAGCGGGCATCGGATCGAGGTGCTGCGCGCTCCCAGGGAGCGCGCACAGCTAGAAAAGGCGGGTGCCGTTTAGGAACAGCAACCCGCCCCTGGAGTGCCACCGCCCTGCCGTTTATAAACAGCAGGCGGACGGCAAGAGGTTAAAATACAGACCCTTACCTGTTCCTAAGTCCAGTGATGTCCTTACCATGCCTGGTTTCACCGGCTGTCTTCTCTCCCCAGCGCCGACATCTTTAGTGTGGGCACCCAGTGCACATGCGTGAGTAGTGCTGCGCTTTGTGTCATGTGTCCCAGAAGACTACAGTGAGGGAGGGGGCAAAAAAATTCCGCTTCCGATCGCCTTAGGCAATCGCAATGGAAGTGGGAGGGGGTACCTGTAAAATTTGGGTACCCGCTCCCCAAAGGTGCCAATCCTTAATTGGGAGCGGGAGACAAAGGTTTAAAGTGCTGCTGAAATTGACGGCGCTATACAAGTACCTATAATAAAGCTAAATTTCTCTTTTGGGTGGAGCTCCGCTTTAAGGGTATCTAAAGTTTTTTGGTTTCGGTTTTGGATAGAGTGCCAAAGAGTTGGAACCTCTGTCAGGTTTTTATTGCTGTCATAGTCAAAGGAGATTGCCTCTTTCTATTTGGCGTGAAGACCACTACCACTGGGACTGAAAGTGAGGAAAAAGTTTCAGTAGTCACTAGAACAGGAATAGAGAAAAAAATTGTAATGGGGACATTTTTTCAGCAACAAAAATATCTAAAATGGCATTTCCCTATTTTTGGAGAGATTTTCTCTCATGTCTTACTGTGTCTATAAGACGGGATGTAATAGGATATCTCCCTATTGGAATATACTGTACTCTCACAGGCCACTTTATTAGGTACACCTTGCTATAGCCAAGAAAATAACCCCCACACCATTACACCACCACCAGCCTGAACTGTTGATTCAAGGCAGGATGGATCCATGCTTTCATGTTGTTTATGCCAAATTCTCACCTTATCATTTGAATGCAGCAGCACCCAGTCAGCCCATTCTCCTCTGACGTCTGCGCCAACAAGGCATTTTCATCCACACCACTGCTGCTCACTGGGTATTTTCTCTTTTTCGGACCATTCTCCTTAAACCCTAGAGATTGTGCGTGAAAATCCCAGTAGATCAGCAGTTCTTGAAATACTTAGATCAACCCATCTGGCACCAACAACCATGCCACCTTCAAAGTCACTTAAATTCTCTTTCTCTCCCATTCTGATGCTCAGTTTGAACATCAGCAAGTTGACTTCACCACGTCTACATGCCTAAATGCATTGAGTTGCTGCCGTATGATTGGCTGATTAGCAATTTGTGTTCCCAAGAAATTGAACAGGTGTACCCAGGGGCGGACTGACAACTCATGGGGCCCTCTGCCAATAGGGGATCATGGGGCTCCTGTGTCCTTGCCCAAACTCAAAAAAGCCTATGAAAAAGGTACCAGGGGCATCTCATGGGGCCCCCTACTGACCCTGGGCCCTCGGGCAGTGCCCGAGTTTCCAAATGGTCAGTCCACCCCTGGGTGTACCTAATAAAGTGGCAAGAGAGTGTAGATTGCCAAAAAAAACCCTGCCAACGTTTTAACTATTCCTTATGCAACACCCTCCTAGATTGGTGCTAGGGTTAGGTAAATTTAGTTCTAACTCACTGTGTTCAGTGGAGCTGTGTTTTTGTTGCTAGGTAAATTTAGCTTGTCTCACTGTAACCAGTGTGGCTGTAATTGTTTTGTTAGGTAAATGTATTAGTGCAGCCTCACCTGATTAGTTAGGTCTGCTCAGTGTTTCAGCTGCTGCTGGTTTGACTGTTTCCTCTGCTTTCCAGAAAGAAGTAGAATTCTCTGGAACATAGGTGTGGAGCTATGCATATAGCAGCATGAATATTTATACCTGGGAGGGTGACCCTGAAGGCTGCTGGGAGCCTGTATAAATACTCTGAGACACAGAGCTTCTGGGTTGTTGCCTGCAGAGGGGATGTCCAGCCTGTACAGCTTGCTGCCATGTACTTGCTCTTTACGAGGCCTCAGGAGGGCAACCTGAGGGCCTGGCTGCTGAAGCTACAGGGAGCTGGTTAAGGGGCTGTCATCTGAAGATCTAGTCTGGTATCATAGGAGAAAGGTGTTGCATAGATGTTGGAAGGAGGCGACCAACCTTCCCTGGACATTTGTGAGGACAGACTCACAGATCTTGGATATTTTTGGTTTGCTGCTACCCCTCTTGTGTTAGAGAACCAGCTGTGTGTTTGTCTACAGGGGACATCGGTTGGTGTCCCGAAGAGCTCAGTCTATCTAGTCCTTTGTGAAGCTATTACTCTTTTAAGTGTTTTCAGCTTTGCAGAAATAACTCACTGTCCTCAACTTGTATATAGGTCTCTTTTTGCAGTATCCCACCCAATTCTCTCAACCCTATCCCAGTTACTCCAAAAATAAAACAACAAATAAAACAGCCCTAGACTGGTTTTTGAAGCAAAGAGTGACCTTGATTGTGTGCCTGGCTGAGGGACAATCTACTGGGAAATATCCTGGGCAATTTACAGCCTCTCCTAAGGGGGGAGCACTATACCTACTTTGCACCTACACCTACTTTATTCAAAATTAAATCTACATATACTTTAAAGCATCCTTTCTCAACCATATACCCCAGAGGAACTTTTGAAATAATTTTTTAAGTGCTGGGGAAAACTAGGCTAAAATCAATTCATAGGGGATCAGTGGGAAGAATGTTCCTAACATTGGTGGTCAGCAGAAATGCCATAGACAGCTAAATGTTCATTGGTGACATACCACGGATTCTTCCCAGTGTTGTTGTACCTGGAACCATGAAGACACCATCTGTCAGGAATGGACTCAGCACTGGTGGTGGGACTCACCTGCCGTGTGGGCTGCAGTACCAGGGCTGACCAACGGGTGCTCTCAGCAGCCAGAATCTCACTCCGGCAATCAGCCAACACCTGGGGCTGATTGCAGGGGGTGTATTTAAGGAATGGCCAGACCTGTGATCAGGGCCTTGGTGTTTGTTTCCCATGAGCCCCTGTACCTGGTATCCTGTGTTCCTGTTCTGCTACTATCTGATTTGTTGCCGACCCTGCCTGATCATGACCTCTGCTGACTTCTCCTGCTTGATCCCTGGCTTGCCTGGCCATCCTTCTACCTGATCCCCTGTACCGCGCTGCCCGTGAGTTACTGAACCCGGCTTGTGACCCTGACTATTCTCTGCCTGCTCCTCCGGTACCTCGCTGCCTGCATGTTGCTGACCTGGCCTGCCTGACTACGCCTGACGCTACTCAGACGATCCATCCATCCATCCTGCATGGATCAGTCCCTGTTACCAGGTCTGCCAGCCTCTTCACGTCAGGCTTTCCCACAGTACATACCCTCGACGGACCCCTCTACCACAGTGGGGTGCACTCAGGGGCCGCAACCTGGTCTCAGTCCTGCGCCAAGTCCATCCCCACCATCAGGGGCTCTGGTGAAAAGGCAGACTGGGGCTTAGACTCCGCTCCCTGGGGAATCCCGTTCTGTGGGTACTAGAGATCCCGCCGGGCGGTGCCTGACAGTATCTAACGGCCTGCCTGACCATTCCACCTCTCCAGCCCTGACTACACCTGTGTTCCTGAAGCCTGCTACTTCCCTGTGTCAGTCCACACATTTCTGGTCACACCCGGATCCCTAACACCATCAGATAGGAGGTCAATCATTCAGAGCTCATGGTACCTTTAACAACCTCTGGAGCAGCCCTAAGGTTCCTCTGAACCCTTTCTGAGAATCTTTGTTTTAAAGGATAGGAATATATTTAAAAAGAATGTAAGTCTAACAGCTCCACCCCCTACACACACACACACACTGCCTACTTACTAAGTTTAGCTCCATATACTGTACATAACTCAAATCATCATTGACCCAATGCTTCTGACTTTTTACAAGCTGACCAGTTGGCCTTTTCCAGGAGGGCTAGCATGGAAAAATACAGGGGGCACCTGGCTCAGTATAGGCCATGGCCTCTACAAGGTATGTATATGATGGTATATTTAGTATAGGGAGAGCAAGGGGTATCTACAGTATATATCTATAAAAACATGATCATTATCCATACTGGATCCAACAGAATACATCAAAATGGCTTTGTCCCTTGGTTAAAAAACATGGTAGAACCTGCAATAGATGAAGCTCTATACTCACTAGTCCCATTGCTTGTTCCTCCAATATTTGCTCTGTTCAAGAGTCACAGCCACCTGAATGATCTTCACATTGGAACAGATACCTGAGTCACCCTCATGCATTGTAGTTCCTACCACTGACCACCTAATGTCACTATTATGTCTTGTAGAGGGCAGCAGAAGGATCCACAAAGCACAGTGAGTAACCAGACATCCAACCAGACATCCAAGGTACTCATAAGTATGTCTGATGCGAAGAGTCAATTACTTTGAAAGAAATAGAAGATCAGAGAAATGGACAGTGTAAAGCTCCTTATTTTGCAGGTACTAGTTGCATTTTTTTAACTAAGCAACAAGCCACTTTAAAGAGGTTGGAAATGCAAACAAACAAAAAAAAACAGTTTTATACTTACCTGCTCTGCGCAATGGAATTGCACAGATCGTCTCTGAACTTCCTCTTCTCAGCTCCCCCAGCCAGTGCTCCTGGTTCTTACTTTCTGGCGAGTGCCCCCATAGGAAGTCTCTTCCTATGGGGGCACTCATGTGTGCTCGCTCCTGAGACCCAGTGTCTGTGTCTAAAGGCACAGACAAGCTCACTGTCTTTGATTGACAGCAACAGGAGCCAATGGCTCCCGCTGGCTCAGCAATGTCTGTGAGACCCAGAAGCGAGGGAAGAAGAGCTGCAGATGGACACAGTGCTGGATCGAATGAGGGTTCAAGTATGTATAACGGTGGTCAGGGAGAGATACCAATGCCTAAACTTTTTTTTTACCTTAATGCAAGGAATGTATCCCTTTAGACAAAGACAAGGTCTCGCTGAACATTTTTCTGGATGTCATACTGTATATTATTTAGCCTTTTTTGCTGCAGAATGTTGTAGTGGTTAGATTTTGTTCATAATATTACTATTTCATTTTTTACTGTGGCTTCAACCTGTCATTATGGGCAAAGAAATTTATGTGGTGGTTGATGAGCTGAAAATATAGTATTGATTTTTTATGCCAAACCTCCTTGATTAGAAACGTAGGCTGCAGCTTTGCTCTCTGTTAAGTGGTATGTTATACATGGTATGTATCTTGTACTTTATACAGACCAGCTACACTTCACTGGTTTTACTGGTTATAGTTAAAACGATAATGTTTTGGGCAATAATTGTAGGAAAACAATTTCCTATTTACATTGATCTCTTTAGGTGGAAGACTTGTTTTCTGTGTCATGTTATTCCTATTTAGAAAGTATGGGTTCTAATTTCCTTCTGCATCATACATGATTGAACAACATATTGTAGCCTCCAGGCTGCTCTGATGTTACATGACTTCCCTTGTTATCCCCAGTGGTGGCAATAGGTGTTCCTTCATCCTGCAAAGCAATGCTGATATGATGACATGTGAGGGCCTCTCATTCCTGGGATACAGTGAGCTTGGGCTCCAGGGGATGTATCATTGACAGCCTGGGCTCACAGGAAGTTGGTTAGGTAGCTATAGGCTTCATTCATACTTGAACCATATATTGTAGCCTTCAGGCTGGGCTGATGATGTTACATGACTTCCCTTGTTTTTTTAAGGGGTGGCAATGGGCGGTCCTTCCTCCTGCAAAGCAATGCTCAAATGAAGACATGTGAGGGCCTCTCAGTCTTGGGGTATAGTGAGCCTAGGCTCCAGGGATTGTGTCATTGATAACTTGGGCTCACAGGAAGTTGGTTGGGTAGCTATAGGCTTCATTCATGCCTGAACCACATATTGTAGACTTTAGACAGGTCTGATGATGTTACATGACTTCCCTTTTCTTTCTCAGGGGTAGCGATGGGTGGTCCTTCCTCCTATAGAGCTATGCCCATATGAAGACGTGTGAGAGCCTCTCAGTCCTGGGGTACAGTGAGCCCAGGATCCAGAGGGTGTGTCATTGACAGGCTGGGCTTGCAGGAAGTTGGTTGGGTAGCTATAGGCGTCATTCATGCCTGAACCACATATTGACATCATCAGGCTATTCTGATGATGTCACCTGACTTCTCTTGTCTTTTTAAGGGGTGGCAATGGGCGGTCCTTCCTCCTGCAAAGCAATGCTCAAATGAAGACGTGAGGGCCTCTCAGTCTTGGGGTATAGTGAGCCTAGGCTCCAGGGATTGTGTCATTGATAACTTGGGCTCACAGGAAGTTGGTTGGGTAGCTATAGGCTTCATTCATGCCTGAACCACATATTGTAGACTTTAGGCAGGTCTGATAATGTTACATGACTTCCCTTTTCTTTCTCAGGGGTAGCGATGGGTGGTCCTTCCTCCTATAGAGCTATGCCCATATGAAGACGTGTGAGAGCCTCTCAGTCCTGGGGTACAGTGAGCCCAGGATCCAGAGGGTGTGTCATTGACAGCCTGGGCTTGCAGGAAGTTGGTTGGGTAGCTATAGGTGTCATTCATGCCTGAACCACATATTGTAGTCATCAGGCTGGTCTGATGATGTCCCGTGACTTCTCTTGTCTTCCGCAGGGGTGGCAATGGGTGGTCCTTCCTCCTGCAAAGCAATGCTCATATGAAGACATGTGAGAGCTTCTCAATCCTGGAGTACGGTGAGCCCAGGCTCCAAGGGGGTGTCATTGACAGTCTCGGCTCACAGGAAGTTGGTTGGGTAGCTCTAGGCTTACTTCATTCTGGAAGAGGACCTGCAAGAAGGGCCAGGAAGTGGGAAGCCTACAAGAGACAACAGAGGATACGAGGTGAGTAATGCAGCAAAAGCTTCTTTTTTAATTCAACGGGTAATAAGCATTTCAGTTTTGGCTCATACAAGGAAAAGCAATAGATACCCTTTAATGCCCCCCTCCCTAGAAGCGCATACACATGTACGCCTACTAATAGTAAAGACAGTAAGCCCTGTATAGGTTCTGAGTAACGAGTCAGATCTCACACATAGCTGAGGACTCTTCTCCTCCCTCAAATGATGGCACTCCACCAATTTGTTTTTTTCCTCCCTAGCTTTCTAACTCCCTCCCTTGTTAGCTCCATACTTGTTCTGCTGCCACAGCTCATAAAGTATCGGAACATGAGAATCATGTGAATATCCAGGCACCTAATATTTTCAGAAGGTCAGTGATGACCTCTTTCAAGAGGCTTCTTAAAGTGAAACTAAACTCTCTCAGTTGCCATTAACTATTTTAATCCTTATGCTGTCAGCATTAGTAAATAGATAGGAAAGCATATTATAGATACTTATTTTTTTACATTTCTTCAGTTGCTTCTTGGTTTCTAACCTAGATCAAAATGATGTCACAGATCCTAGGAGGGGGTTTCTCAGCTAAGCACACCCACCTACCTGCATGCCTGAGCTAAGGACAGATAAATTCCAGTAAGTAAATGCTAAATGAATGATCTGCCCTTACTCAAGATGGCCACAGCTAGAAATGTTGGGGGATAAGGGAGGGTTCAAAGGGATTTCTCAACAAAATAAAGCATGGAGACAGGGATGGATGGATGACTTCACCTATATTATAAATGAATTAGGTATGGTGTGGTGCTACAGTTATGTTCTGCTTTAAAGTGTATGCCTAAGCAAAATTAAACAAAACACAAATTCAGTGAATTTCTGCAATGTATTCACATTTCTTAACATTTTTTTCTCTATAAAAATGTTGCAGGAACACAAAAAAAATCTGTTGATCTTTCAGAAATCCATTGAGCTCCTGACTTGTAGTGAGCAATGTTGTCTCATGCTGGCTGCACTGAAATTCCAAATAATGCTGTCAGCCCTGTCTGAATTCTCCCATGCTGGACTACAGAATAAATCCTCTTCTCCTCAGTTCTTTAATACAAGGGGGGAGGAAGCACAGGTCTACAGAATGGATGAAACAAAAGCAGAGAGAAACTTGCACTGCAGGTCATCAGGTACAGCTTCCTCTCTAGCAAGGAGAACAGTGAGCAGCACAGTAGTGACATCACCAAATCTCCCTATAAATCTCCTAAGGTTAGCACTGTATTAGATCGGCTTTTATCAGCCTTATTTCAGTCACAGCCCCCTTATAGGTGTAACACTACCCCCTGAGTTGCTGAGTTTTTGGGTCCCACTATAGTTCTGCACAATCAGACAACATACATTTTTCTTCCACACTTGCACACTGGAGACAGTAAACAGTCCTTGAGCTTGTTTTTGTAGCTTTATTAGGGGTATTGAACTTGTATGGGGTTGAGGGATGCTTGGGATGCCCGAGGGAACCTCAATCGAGGACAACTCCTTAGCAACTATGTGCAAGTCTCTATACAGCAAAAAGGGTTTTCTTCCAGCCTCTCCTGATGTACCACCCCAGAACCCAGATGAATCCCCTCCTCATCCAGCTGTAGTGGGTGAATCCCTGGGCATCCAGAATCTGTCTCTCTAGATCAAACAGTCATTGATGGGGGCTAATCGGGTTTCCCATCCAAATGCCCTTTCCCCTTATCCTGCCCAGGGGGTGTAAGAGTACTCACTCATCCCCTCCTGTAAGCTTTTTGGGTTGGTGGCTGCCTTTAGGCTTTCTGCTAGGCTGGCTCCTTCCCTGATGTACAAGTGGTCCTCTCTCAGGGGATGGTTTAGGTTGAGAGAGCCTCTTTCCCAGCCTCAGCCTGGACGTAGGCCCCTTCGCACTGGGCCCCCTCCCAGGCACCTACATCCCAGCTACTCACGTCTTCTTTCACCCAGACTTTCCTGTAGCTAAGTAGGTTCTCTCACAGCTAAAGGCTGCCCTGGCCCCATCCCAAGTCTCCTACTTGGGGATTGGCCAGGGTCCTATAATTGTGCAAGCCCGCCCCTCCTTACACCCTTCCACTGAGTTATAGAGACTTCTCCAAGTCCCTAGATCAGGGGGAGATATCAGGACACTGTCCTGCAGAGCCCTCAGCCATGACCTGAATTTACCCAGGCTGACTCATGCCCAGGCTGCTATTTAGCCTTTATTACTAAAAAAAACTATCTAGCTCCCCCTGGCTATCTAGAGGGGTGCTACAAAAGTATGCAAAATCTTGAGGTATTTCAGTCTAAAATGTAAAAAACATAAATGTTACTTACCTGAGCCCAGGACAATGATAACATTAACATTACACCAGAGGCCCCAGGTCACATCAGAGGTCTCGCCATCACATCAGTGGTCCCCCATTCACAACAAAGCTCCCCGTCACATCCGAGTCTGCCTATACATGAGAGAGAGCCATCACACCAAAGTACTCTCATGACAGGGTGTCCCCATCACATCAAAGTCCCCCTCATGGATGAGTCTTCCCATCCATCTTTGATCCAGGTCAAACTGAGTATTATGCTCAGGGCACATTGGGGGAACTAAGTGGCACCTTGGTTGAGAAACACGACCTTAGATAATCTCATGCTGCAGATATACAGTTCAGCTTTGAAGATACAGAACACGAGTGGATAGGCACAGGAAGTGACCTGCTGGTATTCAGGAAGAATCCAAGACAAGTAATTCAGGGTACAATTAGCATTATACTGTAGATGTCCTCTATCAGATAGAAAATCTTACATTTTTGAGTGAAGGTCCACTTTAATTGGTTGTGTTTAGCAACATTTTTTTTTAGAAATATTTAGAATATTTTATTTGTGGTTCTTCTTGTGCAGGTTACTGGTTTTATAAGAAATATTCCATTTTACCACTATTTTAGTTGCTTTTGATTTTTGTTTCAAAATATTTTGAAAATATTCCATAACACCTATAAACCCCCAGGGCATCTCTTTAGTATTTGGAAATAGCTTCAGTTTTTCCAAGGTTGGGAGGGGTTAACGCAATTTTGGGTACATCTGTTACTATATGTTTAATTCATAAATCATATAAAGCGATAACAGGAATTAGCATAACACTCATCAATGCTTTCAGATTTTGGATACTATAAACAACTTGTAAATTTCATGATGTAATCTATTGTAGAGGTGGAACAAAAATAATATTCCTTTAATTGTTGTTTTTCTTCTCCTTGGAAAACATCAAACTTTTTTTATTCCAGAAGCTCCTGCTTATTTAATATTATTTATTTAATATTTCGGTTTAATTATTATTTAGCACTTTTCAAAACAGATTGCAAATAAAACAGTTGAACCAGAAAATAAGAATATTCCATTATTTAACCACTAGCCTACCGGACACTTATACCCCCTTCCTGCCCAGGCCAATTTCCTGCTTTCAGCGCTGTCACACTTTGAATGACAATTGTGCGGTCATGCAACACTGTACCCATATGAAATTTTTATCATTTTTTTTTTGACAGATAGAGCTTTATTTTGGTGGTATTTAATCACCTCTGGGTTTTTTATTTTTTCTTAAACAAACCAAAAACCACTGAAAATTTTGAAAATAAAATGTTTTTTCTTAGTTTTTGTTATAAAAGTTTGTAAATAAGTGATTTGTCTCCTTCACTGATGTGCGCTAATCGGCTGCAGTGATTGGCACTGATAGGCTGCACTGATAGGTGGTACTGATGGGGACTGATGAGGAGGCATGGGTAGGTGGCACTGATGGGCATTGACAGGCATCACTGATGGGTACTGAAAGGCAGCACTCATATATAACACTGGTAGGCGGCACTGATAGGTGGCATTGATAGACGGCACTGACTGGCATTGATAGGTGGCACTGACTGCCACTGTTAGGTGGCACTGACTGGCACTGTTAGGCGGCACTGATAGGCAGCACTGACGGGCACTGATAGGCGGCACTGATGCACACTGATAGGCGGCACTGATGCACACTGATAGGCGGCACTGACTGACACTGATAGGTGGCACTGACTGGCACTGATGGGTGACACTGAAAGGCAGCTCAGATGGGCACTGAAATGTGGCATTGATGTGACACTGATGGGCACTGGCAGGTGGCATGGATGAGCACTGAGAGCTGGCACTGATGGACACTGACAGGTGGCACTGCTGGGGCTACACAGATCATCAGGGCACACTGATCATCAGTGCTCTGATGATCAGTGTACATGTCCCCTCTGAGGGATGCCCATTACTGGCTCTCCTCTGTCAGCGTGACAGCTCGTGGGGAGAGAAATGCCGATAACCGGCACTTCCCTACGTGCATGTGATCAGCTGTGATTGGACACAGCTGATCACATGTCCGAGCCGACATCTTCGGCTCTTTCCTTTGATCGCCACGCTGCGTGCTCCTGGAGCTGAGCATGCAAGGTTAGAATGGGAGGAAGTCATATGACGTCCTCCCAGAACGAGAGAACCGTCTTGCGCCCGTCATTGGACTATATGGTGGGCGGGAGGCAGTTAAAGTTAAAAGTGGTGGCAAGTCTCATAAATGAAAAATGAACAAAGCATACCCTCATATTCTCTCAATCCAGTGTGATTTCTGTTTTTATCTCATTCCTCTTCTATCTGCATGAGTCACTTCTGAAAGTTTATGCCAAAACCAGACAATCTCCAGAGACGGTCCTGCCCCCCCCCCCTCCCCGCAGATGATTGACAGCCACAGCTTTGCATCTTTCCCTATAAAACTGTGTATAAGAGGGTGTGCCCATTACTTTCACTCGGGTCTCATATTACACTCAGCTCTCTGCTATATGTTGCGCAGTGTGTTACGTCAGATCCCTGCCTCCTGAAGCTCAGAAATACTGTGTAAATGCTGGACTTTGAATGGCTCTAGAGGAGAAAGGGCTGCAGATAAGCAGGTACAACTTATGTCGCAGAATTTGTTTCATCTCTGTACAGGGGCAGACTGACAACTCATGGGGCCAAGGGGCAATAGGGGATCATGGGGCCCCTGTGTCCTTGCCCAAACTCAAAAAAGCCTATGAAAAAGGTACCAGGGGCATCTCATGGGGCCCCTACTGACCCCGGGCCCTCAGGCAGTGCCCGAGTTTCCAAATGGTCAGTCTGCCCCTGTCTCTGTATCGCCTGATGCTAGTCACTGCACTGCATATATGTAAAGGTTTCTTTAGGACCCCTGTCTGTTGAGGTAGACCTCTCCTATTGGGTCCATTGGCATGGACTTTACAAGGTCTTAAAGACACCACAATAATGGGTAGCAGCAAGCCCGGTCAGTGGTAAGCTCAAATAAAAGCAGTGAGTCACCGATCTTCATTCCTGGAAGCGGTACTGCAAAGTGTCATGTATCGGCAGATTCAAAAATAATTTTTAATAAATAAATTGAGAATAAATGGGAGCTTGTGGGTAAATAATAAGGAGGTTTCCAATTTTCCTGGAGAGAGGCTTTAAGTCAATAATACTGGGAATGAAATAAGCACCTTATGCACACCATGATCCTAAGGAAGCCACGTGTTTTATTGTGGTGTAACGCGTAGAGCGCATGCGCGGTGACGCACTTCCAGTAACAGCGGAGACGCACTTCCAGTTCCTGACGCCATCTTGGTACACCCGAGTCCTCTAGTACACCCATAGCACATGGGAACTGCTGTACTGACAAGATTGTAATATGAGTGTCCATTTATTTGGCGTTTTTTTGGAGATTAAAAGCGGTATTACACTATGGAGGTCTTTTTCTTTACCCCTTTCATGCATTACTGCGCCTTATTGTGTAAAAGGGATATTTGATGTGCTGAGTTAGGAGCGGAGCCCGAGTGGAGTCGGGGGAGCCATATTGTGGGCAGGGGCGGACTGACCATAAGGAAACTCAGGCACTGCCCGAGGGCCCGGGGTCAGTAGGGGGCCCCATGAGATGCCCCTGGTTCCTTTTTCGTAGGCTTTTTTGAGTTTGGGCAAGGACACAGGGGCCTCATGATCCCCTATTGCCCGGGGGCCCCATGAGTTGTCAGTCCGCCCCTGATTGTGGGACGCTGTCTGGTTTGAGGATTACCTAAGGTGTTGTGGCCCTTAGGGGTCGCTGTTGGGAGGTGAGGAGGCACTTTAGCCACTGTGGGATAAGTCACATAAGAGTGTCACTGAGAGCACTTACAAGTGTACACTGAAGATTGAAGCACTTTGTGTTGGACTGATCACCATTGATGTTTGCACCAAATGATTTTATCCAATTGTTGTTTATTTATTTCTATTGTTTGTGTTTTTTTGCACTTATCACTTGATATATTAATTGTGGATATCTGTATATACAGTGGGGCAAAAAAGTATTTAGTCAGCCACCAATTGTGCAAGTTCTCCCACTTAAAAAGATGAGAGAGGTCTGTAACTGGCATCATAGGTAGACCTCAACTATGAGAGACAAAATTAGAAAAAAAATCCAGACAATCACATTGGCTGATTTGGAAAGAATTTATTTGCAAATTATGGTGGAAAATAAGTATTTAGTCACCTACAAACAAGCAAGATTTCTGGCTCTCACAGACCTGTATCTTCTTCTTTAAGAGGCTCCTCTGTCCTGCACTCATTACCTGTATCAATGGCACCTGTTTGAACTTGTTATCAGTATAAAAGACACCTGTCCACAACTTCAAACAGTCACACTCCAAACTCCACTATGGTGAAGACCAAAGAGCTGTCGAAGGACACCAGAAACAAAATTGTAGACCTGCACCAGGCTGGGAAGACTGAATCTGCAATAGGCAAGCAGCTTGGTGTGAACAAATCAACTGTGGGAGCAATAATTAGAAAATGGAAGACATACAAGACCACTGATAATCTCCCTCAATCTGGGGCTCCACGCAAGATCTCACCCCGTGGGGTCAAAATGATCACAAGAACGGTGAGCAAAAATCCCAGGACCACACGGGGGGACCTAGTGAATGACATGCAGAGAGCTGGGACCAACGTAACCAAGGCTACCATCATTAACACACTACGCTGCCAGGAACTCAGATCCTGCAGTGCCAGACGTGTCCCCCTGCTTAAGCCAGTACATGTCCGGGCCCGTCTGAAGTTTGCTAGAGAGCATTTGGATGATCCAGAAGAGGATTGGGAGAATGTCATATGGTCAGATGAAACCAAAATAGAACTGTTTGGTTGAAACACAACTCGTCGTGTTTGGAGGAGAGAGAATGCTGAGTTGCATCCAAAGAACACCATACCTACTGTGAAGCATGGGGGTGGCAACATCATGCTTTGGGGCTGTTTCTCCGATCAGTCGACCAGGACGACTGATCCATGTACAGGACAGAATGAATGGGGCCATGTATCATGAGATTTTGAGTGCAAACCTCCTTCCATCAGCAAGGGCATTGAAGATGAAACGTGGCTGGGTCTTACAACATGACAATGATCCCAAACATATCGCCCGGGCAACGAAGGAGTGGCTTCGTAAGAAGCATTTCAAGGTCCTGGAGTGGCCTAGCTAGTCTCCAGATCTCAACCCCATAGAAAACCTTTGGAGGGAGTTAAAAGTCTGTGTTGCCCAGCGACAGCCCCAAAACATCACTGCTCTAGAGGAGATCTGCATGGAGGATGGGCCAACATACCAGCAACAGTGTGTGCCAACCTTGTGAAGACTTACAGGAAACGTTTGACCTCTGTCATTGCCAACAAAGGATATATAACAAAGTATTGAGATGCACTTTGGATATTGACCAAATACTTATTTTCCACCATAATTTGCAAATTATTTCCAAATCAGCCAATGTGATTGTCTGGATTTTTTTTCTCACTTTGTCTCTCATAGTTGAGGTCTACCTATGATGCCAATTACAGGCCTCTCTCATCTTTTTAAGTGGGAGAACTTGCACAATTGGTGGCTGACTAAATACTTTTTTGCCCCACTGTATTTCACTTTACCTGGTGTGTATACATATTAATTGGCAGACCAGGCACTTGATTTTACACAGTGTGTTGCTGTTTTGAGCACGGGTCACTTTTATATTGTTTCAAGGATTGGAGTCTCACGTTATAATTATTTATTATTAATTTGTATATTTATGTATATTTATTCACATAATTGTGTGTACATACACTTATTTATTCATTTATTGCATTTGCATAGCGCTTCACCATTTTTTGTTTCATTTATGCACACCATAGGTTATTGTATTGTAAGATACTTTTAAAGTGGTTCTAAAAGCTGAAGGTTTTGTGTGCAGCAGCCTCCCCAAGACGTACTTGAGCCCGATCTCGATCCCGTGATATGCACGAGAGCAGCGGCTCTCCCGACTCTGTCCCTCCTCATTCGCTCAGACACAGCAGGAGGAGCCATTGGCTCACACTGCTGTAATTTGCAGTGAGTGAGGAGGGACCGGGGGCTTGGGGCCAAGGCGCCTTCTGTGTGTCTATGGACTCAGGAACCATTGACTTGCTATGTGGTCACTCAGCAGGGGGGAGGGGACACGAGAAAAGGAGGCTCGGGGCTGATGAAGTATCTTTATGACCATCCTGGTTTTCAATGGGTTAATGAACCCAGACATGACAAGCATTAAACAACTTCCAGGTTCAGAGCCATCATTCCCCAGCTTTACACCATGCCTGATGTTTCTACAATCAGAATCTGTCACCTGTCCATGCTATCACATGGCCTAGATAGCAATAAAGTTAAAGTGTTACTAAACCCACAACAGTACAATCAGTCTGTATCTGCAGTAAAGCATGCTTGTTATACTCACTGTGGAACCTAAGGAGTTAATCCTCCGCATTGTGTAAAAAAGACTGTTTGATCCTGTCTTCTCTGATCCCAGCTTTCTCGTACTGTCCCCAATCCATCTGCTGATAAAACAGAGCCTTGGGGGCAAGCTGAACATGCTCAGTTTAGTGTGTATTGCTAGAGAGGTTTTTTTTTTTTGTTCTTCGGGAGGGTGCATGTGATCAGCACAAGGCCAGACTGAGGGTCAGCGGTTATGCAGCCTCATAGGACAATCATAGGAGAATGAAAACTCCTCCTACGAGCTTTAACCAGTGCTCTCCTGGACACTGATAGAAGTCACAAGACTTCTTTATACTGCTGATGAGAAAAGATATTTAGCAGTTTATATTTACTACAATAATTGCAGATTATTCACCGTATATAGTGAATGCAGGGCCATTGGTTTAGTAACAGTTTAATTGTGGAAAAATAAAACGTGTTAAAAAATCAAAATAAAGTAAAAAATAAAAGAAACTGAAAAGGACACCTGATACCCCTCATTCACACCTAAATGCAAATGCACCACATAGGGCATAAGCATCAGTTGATCCTGTCTTCTCTGATCCTCCCCTTCTTCTACAGTCCCCAATCCATCTGCTGATAGAACAAAGCCTTGAGGGCAAGCTGCATATGCTCATTTTGGTGTGTATTGCTAGAGTATTTTTTTTTCTTGGGAGAGTGCATGTGATTAGCACAGGACCAATCAGCACTGTCCAGACAGAGGGTCAGGGGTAATGCAGCCTCATAGGACAATCAGGGGAAAATGAAAAGGATTAACCCCTTAGGTTCCACAGTGAGTATAACAAGCATGCTTTACTGCATCTACAGACTGATTTCACTGTTGTGGGTTTAGTAACACTTTAAAATACAGATAAAATTACAAACAATTAAAAAAAAATTACAAAATAATAAATATTGATCCAATCAGCCCTTGATCCAATTAATATGTAGGCAGATGCAATCTACTTTCTCCACTGTAGAGGGCGCTCAACCAGAGAGGCTTTGCAGGGGAAGTCAAGAAGTATATGGTTCCGCTATGGTTTCCTGGTTCACTGGGGAAACTAATCGATTGGATGCTGCTGCCCCATGTGACTCTAGCAGCCATTTTGAGTCAGGCAGAGCCTATTTAACCATTTGCCGCCTGCCCTATGGCCGAATGGGGGGCGGCAAATGTCATCAGCATTCCGGGTCCATGCGTGGATTGCGCTCCTGCAGAGCGGCGCAGCAGCGCGATCTGTCACCGGTCCAATCACAGCAATCACGTAGTAAACAATTAAAGTCAAAGTAAAGATTGGTTCTCTTTGCTCTCACTCTGAGAGCAGAGAGAACCGATGCTGCAGTCTGTGAATGTATGGCAGTCTCTCAGGCTACATGTACACTCACAGACCGCAGTGCCAGCCACCCCGATGTCCCTGATCACTGCCCCAGTGTTGGAATAATAAATAATGCAAATAAAATATAAATAGATAGGCGCTACATTTGCCCAAACAATAAACTTCATATAGTGCAATAAGTACAAGATTAGTACCACCTGAGGGTTATTTAAATTTTGGTCCATGCAAAAAGTTTTTAGCTTACAGCACCTAGTATTCCCAGGTGGACACCCATCCAGCTTTGACCCTGCTTAGCTTCTGAGATCAGACAAGATCAGGTACATTCAGGGTGATGTGGCCGTGGGCGGCTAAGTGGACTTATACTAAAAAGATATTGTAACCCCTACGCATAGCAATTCAACCAATAGTGAACATGTGAAGTAAATAAGAAAAAAAAATGAATATGAAAACTCTTGTAACTGTCCCAAAATAAAGTAATAGAACATTCCAAAGAGGGTAAAAAAAACAAAAAATGTGAAAAAAAAAAAATCAAATAAATAAAGATGTATAAAAAATAAATGTGACTGTGATCTTCACCGCGTGTTCATAACCGTGAAGTGTAGATGACTCACTCACCAGATCCTTTGACCCCAGTTATGGTGGTCAAATGCGCCTTTGGTTATATAGGGAACCACCCTTTCTTGTTGGATTCTCCATTTTTCTACCTCTAAATCTCCATGGATTATAGCCAGATATATGATAAATAATGCAGCCAGCCTTTCACCTGTCCCAGTGCTCACAATAACACCACCATACACCATACTAATGTCCTGATCACCTCCATACCAGTGTCTTGATTACCGCCATACTCCATACCAGCACCCTGATCACCGCCATATGCCATACCAGCGCCCTGATCAATGCCATACTCCATACCAGAACCCTGATTATGCCATACCAGCAGTCTGATCACCGCCATACTCCATACCAGCACCCGATTATTCCATACCAATGCCCTGATCACCATCATACACCATGCCAGCATCCTAATCACTGTCATATCCCATACCAGCATTCTGATCACCCCATATGCCATACTAGCATCCTGAATACTGCCCAACCAGTGTCCCGCTCACCACCATACCTCATACCAGTGTCTTGATCACTGCCATACCAGCGTCCAGATCACCCCATATGTCATACCAGAGTCCCAATCACTGCCATACCTCATACCAGTGTCTTGATCACTGCCTTACCAGCATCCTGATCACCCCATGTGTCTTACCAGTGTCCTAATCACTGCCATACCTCATACCAGTGTCTTGATCACTGCCATACCTCATACCAGTGTCTTGATCACTGCCATACCAGCATCCTGATTACCCCATACCTCATACCAGTGTCTTGATCACTGCCATACCAGCATCCTGATCACCCCATGTGTCTTACCAGTGTCTCGATCACTGCCATACCTCATACCAGTGTCTTGATCACTGCCATACCTCATACCAGTGTCTTGATCACTGCCATACCTCATACCAGTGTCTTGATCACTGCCATACCTCATACCAGTGTCTTGATCACTGCCATACCAGCGTCCAGATCACCCCATATGTCATACCAGAGTCCCAATCACTGCCATACCTCATACCAGTGTCTTGATCACTGCCATACCAGCATCCTGATCACCCCATGTGTCTTACCAGTGTCCCGATCACTGCCATACCTCATACCAGTGTCTTGATCACTGCCATACCTCATACCAGTGTCTTGATCACTGCCATACCAGCATCCTGATTACCCCATATGTCATACCAGTGTCTTGATCATTGCCATACGCCATACAAGTGTCCCGATCCCTGCCATACGTCATACCAGCATCCAACATTTTAGGGTCTCAACTGATCAACTTTCAAATATATATACCATAGTTTGTAGACTCTTTAACTTTCACACAGACTTAATAAAATACACTATTTTTGGGTTATTTTTACCCCAAAAATGTAGCAGAATACATTCGGCCTGAATATATGAAGAAAGATTATTTACTTGGTAAGTTTTATAACAAAAACTAACCAAAACATTTTTTTTCTACATTTTCTGTAGATTTTATTTATATAGCAAAAAAATGTAAAAAAAACACAGTGCAAATACCACCAAAAGGAAGCTCTATCTCTCTCAAAAAAACTTTAATAAATTCAAGAAGAGATGAGAAACAAAGTAATTGAAATGTAGCAGTCTGGAAAAGGTTTCAAAGCTATTTCTAAGGCTTTTTGACTCCAGCGAACCACAATATGAGCCGTTATCCACAAATGAAGAAAAGGTAGAACAGTAGCGAACCTTCCCAGGAGTGGCCAGCCTATCAAAATTACTCCAGGAGCACAACAACGACTTATCCAGGAGATCATAAAAGAACCTAGAACAACATCTAAAGAACTGCAGGCCTCACTTGCCTCAGTTAAGGTCAGTGTTCATGATTCAACAATAAGAACGTGGCAAAAGGCAAAAATGACATTCATGGGAGAGTTCCAAGGCAAGAGCCACTGTTGATCAAAAAGAACACAAAGGCTCATCTCACATTTGGCAAAAAACATCTTGATTATCCCCAAGACTTTTGGGCAAATATTCTGAGGACTGATGAGTCAAAAGTTGAACTTTTTGGAAGGTGTGCGTCCCGTTACATTTGAATGTAAAACTAACACAGCATTTCATAAAAGGAACATCATACAACAAAAAGCAAAAACCCTAACAGAGAACAACCAATAGGACTTTTCATGGCACCAGTTCTTCAGGGAATTTAGGAAAAACAAAATAATTTATTTCTATGGATATTGATCTTCATCTACATCAGGTGTTACTATTGTACAGAGCATCATCATCGGCATTGTTATTTTGTTTTTCCTAAATTCCCTGAAGAAGTGGTTCATATCCCACGAAACCCGTCGGATTTCTGGATTAATTATCCATTTTTCTAATTCAATTCTATGCCTAATGACGATCTATTCATTTAATGTTATCGGTGGGGCTCTTGGTCTCTCGCTCGTGACTCTTTTGCGTCCCGGGCCAGAGCCTTTCCCCCCTTGTTGTCATTTATAGATTTATATTTGTTTTTGTTGCTTTACTATGTATGTGCCTATTTTGGCTGACCATTTGTCTCTCTTACCACTTGTGTGGTTTTTGTTTACCGTATTTTCCGGCGTATAAGACGACTTTTTGACCCTTGAAAATCTTCTCAAAAGTCGGGGGTCGTCTTATACGCCGGTATACGGCATGCTGACACTTTTTAGGGGGGCGGTGCGCTGCTGCCGCCGCCCCCCCCCCTTCCAACGGAAGTGAAACTAATTACAGGGGTGGGCAGGGGCTTCTGTTTCTTACCTGGCTCCGGTCCCACGGCGATCCGGTCCAGGAAGCGCAGCTGCTCCTTCCTTCAGTTCGGCCACTGGATGTTCGTGCGGCTGCTCGGCTCCGCCTCCTCACCGGTGATTGGCCGCCAGAATTGTAGCTCAGGAAAGGCACACAGGCGGCCAATCACCGGGGAGGAGGCGGAGCCGAGCGGCCCCACGAAAATCAAGTGAAGGTAAGTGTGCCGTGCACAGGTGCTGCTGCAACCATATATGCTTGCTGCAGCAGCACCATACTGAACAGGGGTCAGCAAGTGTCAGTGGGAGGAATAGTGCCCCATCATTGGTGTCAGTGGGAGGAATAGTGCCCCATCATTGGTGTCAGTGGGAGGAATAGTGCCCCATCATTGGTGTCACTGATACCAATGATGGGGCATTATTCCTCCCACTGACACCGACGATGGGGCACTTTTCCTCCCCCCCACTGACACCAACGATGGGACACTATTCCCCCCCCCCACTGACACCAATGATGGGGCACTATTCCACCCCCCACTGACACCAATGATGGGACACTATTCCTCCCACTGACACCAATGATGGGGTGCTATTCCTCCCACTGACACCAATGATGGGGTGTTATTCCTCCCACTGACACCAATGATGGGACACTATTCCTCCCACTGACACCAATGATGGGGTGCTATTCCTCCCACTGACACCAATGATGGGACACTATTCCTCCCACTGACACCAATGATGGGGTGCTATTCCTCCCACTGACACCAATGATGGGGTGCTATTCCTCCCACTGACACCAATGACTGGGCACTATTCCTCCCACTGATACTAATGATGGGGCACGATTCTTCCCACTGGTGTGCATTGGAAGAGGGGTAGTCTTATACGACGAGTATAGCCCAAACACTACATTTTAACAGGAAAAGTAGGGGGGTCGTCTTATACGCCCAGTCGTCTTATACGCCGGAAAATACGGTATATAAAATTACAATAAAACATGTTCTTTTTATCTAGTGTTTTTATGTTGTGCATCTTTATATTTTCATATGGTATGGTGCCCTGAAAAGCCCCATTAGTTCTTCTCTGTTAGGATGTTTGCATTTTTTTTTTATTAAATAGGGGTGTGGCACCTATAAAACCACTACACAAGGACAGGTGAGAATGAATTTCTCTCCAGCTCCCGTCCTATTTACTATCTAAGAACGTCATACAACAGTCAAACATGGTGGTGGTAGTTTGATGGTCTGGGGCTGTTTTGCAGCTTCAGGACCTGGACAATTTGCCATAATTGATGAAAACATGAAAACCAGAAAATCCTGAAGGAGAATGTCCAGCCATCAGTTTGTGACCTCAAGCTCAAGCGCTGTTGGGTTATGCAGCAAGACAGTGATCCAAAACACATCAACAAATCCACCTCTGAATGGCTAAAAAAAAACAAAATGAAGATTTTGGAGTGATCTAGTCAAAGTCCAGACTTATATCCAAGTTAGATGCTATGGCATGACCTTACACAGGCCATTCATGCTCGAAAACCCTCCAATGTGGCTCAATTAAAACAATTCTGCAAAGAAGCGTGGGCTAAAATTCCTCCATCACTATGTGAAAGACTCATTGCTGGTTATCGCAAATACTTGATTGCAATTGTTGCCGCCAAGGGTGACACAACTAGTTATTATGTTAAGGAGTAATTATTGTTTCACATAGGGCCAGGCAGGTTTGGACAGCTTTTTTCGCTTAATAAATGAAATCATCATTTAAAAACTGTATTTTGTATTTGATGATCAAAATCATATATAGTCAGGTCCATAAATATTGGGACATCGACACAATTCTAACATTTTTGGCTCTATACACCACCACAATGGATTCGAAATGAAACAAACAAGATGTGATTTAACTGCAGACTGTCAGCTTTAATTTGAGGGTATTTACATCCAAATCAGGTGAACGGTGTAGGAATTACAACAGTTTGCCTATGTGCCTCCCACTTGTTAAGGGACCAAAAGTAATGGGACAGAATAATAATCATAAACCAAAATTTCACTTTTTAATACTTGGTTGCAAATCCTTTGCAGTCAATTACAGCCTGAAGTCTGGAACGCATAGACATCACCAGACGCTGGGTTTCATCCGTGGTGATGCTCTGCCAGGCCTCTACTGCAACTGTCTTCAGTTCCTGCTTGTTTTTGGGGCATTTTCCCTTCAGTTTTGTCTTCAGCAAGTGAAATGCATGCTCAATCAGATTCAGGTCAGGTGATTGACTTGGCCATTGCATAACATTCCACTTCTATCCCTTAAAAAACTCTTTGGTTGCTTTTGCAGTATGCTTTGGGTCATTGTCCATCTGCACTGTGAAGCGTCCAATGAGTTCTGAAGCATTTGGCTGAATATGAGCAGATAATATTCCCGAAACACTTCAGAATTCATCCGGCTGCTTTTGTCAGCAGTCACATCATCAATAAATACAAGAGAACCAGTTCCATTGGCAGCCATACATGCCCACGCCATGACACTACCACCACCATGCTTCACTGATGAGGTGGTATGCTTAGGATCACGAGCAGTTCCTTTCCTTCTCCATACTCTTCTCTTCCCATCACTCTGGTACAAGTTGATGTTGGTCTCATCTGTCCATAGGATGTTGTTCCAGAACTGTGAAGGCTTTTTTAGAAGTCGTTTGGCAAATTCTAATCTGGCCTTCCTGTTTTTGAGGCTCACCAATGGTTTCCATCTTGTGGTGAACCCTCTGCATTTACTCTGGTGAAGTCTTCTCTTGATTGTTGACTTTGACACACATATACCTACCTCCTGGAGAGTGTTCTTGATCTGGCCAACTGTTGTGAAGGGTGTTTTCTTCACCAGGGAAAGAATTCTTCGGTCATCCATCACAGTTGTTTTCTGTGGTCTTCCGGGTCTTTTGGTGTTGCTGAGCTCACCGGTGCGTTCCTTCTTTTTAAGAATGTTCCAAACAGTTGCTTTGACCACGCCTAATGTTTTTGCTATCTCTCTGATGGGTTTGTTTTGTTTTTTCAGCCTAATGATGGCTTCACTGATAGTGACAGCTCTTTGGATCTCATCTTGAGAGTTGACAGCAACAGATTCCAAATGCAAAGAGCACACTTGAAATGAACTCTGGACCTTTTATCTGCTCATTGTAATTGGGATAATGAGGGAATAACACACACCTGGCCATGGAACAGCTGAAAAGCCAATTATCCCATTACTTTTGGTCCCTTAACAAGTGGGAGGCACATATGCAAACTGTTGTAATTCCTACACCGTTCACCTGATTTGGATGTAAATACCCTCAAATTAAAGCTGTCAGTCTGCAAATAAAGCACATCTTGTTTGTTTCATTTCAAATCCTTTGTGGTGGTGTATAGAGCCAAAAATGTTAGAATTGTGTCGATGTCCCAATATTTATGGACCTGACTGTAAGTTTGATAAATATGCAAAAAAAAAAAAAGGAAGGGGGCAAATACTTTTTCCCAGTGCTGTAAATACATATAAAAAAATAAATGAACACAGTGGATGAAATGTTCCACAGTACCTGTAGGCATGTAGGTCATTGAGTGCTAGTTTTAGGCATGTAGGTCATTTACTGTATATGTAATTACCTGAATGTCAATAGCACTTTATGGTGTGTTAAAGCACAGAGGCAAAAGCACCTTTCAAGTAGAATTTAAATAGAAGGGGATTTGACTTTTTAGAAAATGTCTTACTCCTCCCTTCACAACTCTCTAGTTTGAAACACTTTACTGCGGATTTTCCTTACAGTACTTGCAAAATTAATGCAAAATAAATGGTCCTGAATACAAAAAGCCTTCTAAATGTGTCACTGCAGTAGCACTGCCTCTCATAGTAATTTCCTTTTATTAGCTTATATCCTTTTTTTACCTCCATTCTGGCACCTTCAGCATCCATAGTGTAATCCTAATAATGTCAGACCGTATTCATTCAGTCTTGTTACAATCAATATGTGCTTATTTCTGCCATAGACTTGCAATTCCATCTTATCAGATAATTATTTATAGATCTTTTTTTTTTCTCTTCTCTTCAATCTAGTATCCCTCAAGGTAAACAATAGCTCCTGCAAACACTGCTGATGAATTATGTCAGCCGAAAACCATTGCCATTCAAGTCTTGTTCTTTCAGGTTTTTTTCTTGAGTGAATACGTTCCAGGCAATTTTGTGATTATTCAAAAGGTTGGGTTCAATGCCACTTTGGTAATGTTTCCACAATGGAGTAAAGAGGGTGAATAGACTGTGTTTAGACCGTGAAAGGTTAATTAGGGTATTATTTGAGGTTCCATATGGATGAAGACTTTTCTGTTCTAAAGAGGACCTGTAGCATGGAAGTTGACCCCAAAAAAGGCAGTCATAGGACAAAGAGCTGGTCACCAGTATTGCCTGTGGTCTCTCTTCAGCTGTTCTTTTCCCCATTACTGACTGATCAGGACTTGTTCTGCATTGTATATTTGTGGGGAGGTGCAGCGTGGTGCGGCAGCAGTAAACACACAGCGTCCAGTTGCAGAAAACAGAACTTGTATTAATGCGGAATCCAGTACCTCGCAATGACCCGGCAGGAAGGCACCACTCACAGCATAGAACAGTGGTGTGTAGTGGAGAAGGCCTTAGATGTGCCAAAAGCATCTTCCTTGAAGGGTGGAATGTGGCCTGGCTGGTTTGTACCCACATGTGGACTTTTCCAAAGAGGATGGTGTGTCCAGGGGTGGACTGACCATTTGGAAACTCAGGCAATGCCCGAGGGCCCGGGGTCAGTAGGGGGCCCCATGAGATGCCCCTGGTACTTTTTTCATAGGCTTTTTTGAGTTTGGGCAAGGACACAGGGGCCCCATGATCCCCTATTGCCCGGGGGCCCCATGAGTTGTCAGTCCGCCCACCCCTGGGTGTGTCCTTATCCTTTCCGTACTCATCTGGAATTTCTCCCTGCCGCTAATCACTGTCCCTGTCAGGCGGGTGACCTGTCCCTACACTACCCACATGCAAAATGAACACCAAGCCTGTGAGCCAGTGCCTTAAATAGTCTCTGCCTGACTCAAAATGGCTGCTATAGTCACATGGGACAGCAGCATCCAATCAAGTGACCAGCAAAACCATAGCGGAACCACATTTTTCTTGACTTCCCCTGCAATGCCTCTGTGGTTGAGCGCCCTCTGCAGTGGAGAAAGTAGACTGCGTCTGCCCACATATTAGTTAGATCAAAGGCTGATTGGATCAGTGTTTATTATTATGTATTTGTTTTATTTGTTATTTAAATTATTTGTAATTTTATCTGTATTTTACAGTTTTACTAACCCCACAACAGTAAAATCAGTCTGTATATGCAGTAAAGCATGCTTGTTATACTCACTGTGGAACCTAAGGGATTAATCATCCACATTGTGTAAAAAGGCTGCTTGATTCTGACTTCTCTGATCCTCTCCTTCTTCCAGTGTCTCCCTTTTATCTCCTGATAAGACATATCATGTGGAGACACTCTGAACATGCTCAGTTTGGTGTGTATTGCTAGAGAGGGTTTTTTTTTTTTCTTGGGAGAGTGCATGTGATCAGCGCAAGGCCAATCAGCACTGTCCAGACAAAAGACAGGGGTCCTGCATCCTCCTAGAGCAGAAATAAAACTTCTCCTACAAGCTTTAACTAGTGCTTGGCTGAACACTGATAGAAGTCACAAGACAGCTCTAACCGCTGATGAGAAAAGGTATTTAGCAGTTTATATTTACTAAAATAATTGCATTTCCATGTTCTGTGTACTGTGGGAGAGCAAATATAGTGAATGCAGGGTCCTGAGAGACCAGATACAGTGAATGCAGGGTCCGGAGAGAGCGGATATAGTGAATGCAGGGTCCGGGGAGAGCAGATATAGTGAATGCAGGGTCCGGGGAGAGCAGATATAGTGAATGCACGGTCCGGGGAGAGCAGATATAGTGAATGCAGGGTCTGGGGAGACCGGATATAGTGAATGCAGGGTCCGGGGAGACCAGATATAGTGAATGCAGGGTCCGGGGAGACCAGATATAGTGAATGCAGGGTCCGGGGAGACCGGATATAGTGAATGCAGGGTCCGGGGAGACTGGATATAGTGAATGCATGGTCTGGGGAGAACGGATATAGTGAATGCAGGGTCCGGGGAGACCAGATATACAGATATAGAGAATGCAGGGTCTGGGGAGAGCGGATATAGTGAATGTAGGGTCCGGGGAGACCAGATATAGTGAATGCAGGGTCCGGGGTTTAGTAACACTTTAATGCTTTATATATTCTTATATCACACTGTAGCCCTGATGAAAGAGAATGAGTGAGGCCCCTTAAATGTGATGGCTACTGCGCTTGCTATCTGCTTGGAATAAAAGCTTGTTTGGATTTCAACAATTCGGTGTGGCACAGTTTTTTTACAATACCATTCAGGAGTTCTCAGTACCATCCACCTAGGGTCCCAATACTAGCAAATTCACAACTTCACTGATTCTCTGTTTGGAGACAGCTATATTGATAGAGAAGCAAGACGTTGCTTCCTCATGTCAGAGCCCCCCGATGACTGGTGACTTGATAGCTGGTGGGTTAATGATCAAAAAGCAGCTATTAAATGGAAATAACAAATCTATAGAATGAATGAAGCAGGGAGATCCTTTCACTGCATATTCATGGGTACAGTTTTCCCTCCAGCAAGTAGAACAATAAGCAGCACAGTAGTGGTGTCACCAAACCTCTTTTCAAAACTAGTGAGCATAGCAATCAAAGCCAGCTGTGCCTCGATCTCACATTGCAGGTATGCAGCTATGAGGCTTGTGGCACAAGAGTCAAATAGGAAAATAAGAAAGTGCAGCGCTTAAAATGATATATGAAATGGTCCACATAGAATAAAGTATGTTAAATGCCAACTAAACGGTATTAGTCCATAAGTGATAATCTGTGCAGGTACAGGTGAAATAGCAGCAATGCTTCAGTGCTGGTGCTCCAGAATAGGGGGGTAAGAATACGCACTCACCAGATGCATAATGTTAATACGCATTAAATCAATCAGTGGATGTACCCTTTAGGAATCAGATTATAAACCAGGCCAAAGATGATCCTCCCTCTGGATAGCGGTGGTGCCTCCGAAACTTCTGGGTGGTAAAGGATCCAGTCAGCCAGAGGTCCCCTTTAAGGGATGGGTGGGTGTAGAAGCCTGTGAGACAAAAACTCCCTCCTCTGGATACTGCGGTGGATTGGGTGGGCTCTATAAATTAATTTCTCCACATGGGGAGATATATAAAGTACCCAAAGTGTAGTAGGTGATATAAAAAAATATTTATTTAATCCAGAAATTGCAATTTCGGTTTAAAAAGACACAAGGTTAAAAGGTATAAAATGGACTAACCGTCCATAAGCAAGATGGCTGCCGAACCTTCACGTGGCTCCGGCGGCGTGACGTCACGGCGTATTGGCCCCTTCTTACGCGTTTCGTACTCACGCACGTCTTCAGAGGGGATGCCAATACTGCCATGATGCTCGCCGAATGAATTTACAAGGCACAAGAGTGCCTTGGCACAGAAGTACACTGCAATTTTTCAGGAACATTTCAAGACTAAAGGTCAATCTTTTGGGTACTGCTTAGGCACAATTAACATTCTTAGATGTTGCCTATCGAATAGAAAATCTTTTAATTTTTGAGTTAAAGTCTTTAATATTGATTTGTAATTGAAGAACCCCTGTCTATACTTATGTTCTTCCCCTATCAAAAACTGGGCATAGCATTTCAGTACACTGGAAAGCATAAAGCAAGACATATAAAAAGCTTTTCCCAGGGAATCATTACAGCCTCCATGCTTCTCCCTTTTATACAATTTAGTAACAACTTTAGCAAAAGGAAGTGTCCTTTTAAAGAACAGGATGGATGTAATGAAGGTTAAAAGAAAAACATTAATCTTACGTTGGGCCAATCGGAATTTACAAGTCACATCAGGATTTTCCGGATTGTCGATTCCTCTATGTATGTGGGAGTTGTAATATAAAGTGGTAATGAGCTGGAAAGGTAATGCATTTCAGACATTATATTTAGCCTTTGATTCCTTTTTTTTCTCCCTGTGCTGCGTTTTGGTTCATGACCATGGTGTTATAGAGAAATGGGCCATGTTCTTCAAGGATATTTGTAAGTGCCTTCTGAGCGTTGGGGAAAAATGACCCTCTGGCTTGCATGATTTTTTCTTTTTTTTCTCTTTGCCAGAGGAAATGAAACAAGGACTCGAATGAATGGAGATGACTGATTAGCTTCAAGTTAACACCCAGCCTTGTACAGTCTCAGTTTGATTCTGAAGGGAATGTAAATGTGTCATATAAATGTAATGATATTAACCTAAAGATGTTAAAGTAAGACTGTGTGCAGTTTAAAGCTGACAAGACTGAAAAGAAAGTACCTTTTTTGCTCCCTTCCTGACAGCCATTGTTTTGCTGTCCGCTTACCAGGGGCGGACTGGCAACTCATGGGGCCCCCGGGCAATAGAGGATCATGGGGCCCCTGTGTCCTTGCCCACACTCAAACCACACCCAAAAAAGCCTATGAAAGGTACCAGGGGCATCTCATGGGGCCCCCTACTGACCCTGGGCCCTCGGGCTTACTATTGTAGTCAGGGGCGGACTGACCATTTGGAAACTCGGGCACTGCCCAAGGGCCCGGGGTCAGTAGGGGGCCCCATAAGATGACCCTGGTACCTTTTTCATAGGCTTTTTTGAGTTTGGGCAAGGACACAGGGGCCCCATGATCCCCTATTGCCTGGGGGCCCCATGAGTTGTCAGTCCGCCCCTGATTGTAGTGCAATGGTTTTTCGAGCTGATATTAATCTGGTATAAACCAATAGAGTAGCATTAGACAGCTTCTGCTTCTAAGTCCTAAAGAAGGGGGCTCTATGTGACCCATCAAAATGCATTGGCTATTTACAGTAGTTAAAAGTGTATAATACCTAGTTATCCTATCGATTTGTTACTTCGTTATCTACAGTACTTCATATCTTCATTTAAAGTCCCCTGGTGTCTGGTGGCCAGTGTAGCCTAAATAGTTGCCTAATAGTCACCTGCAACATAATTAAGTAATTAATTCATAATTCATATTCATTTTCATGATTACACCAAACCTTTTTTTAGATCCAGCACTACTTTCAACTCAATTTGCCATCCCTCCTACCGATTTACTTGTGTGTGGCTACCAATCTAGTTATTGTTCACTAGTAAGGTGGGAGTAGATGAACCCAAGTGTGACTACAGGATTTAACCACTTGCCTACCAGGCACTTATACCCCCTTATTTACCAGGCCAATTTTCAGCTTTCAGCGCTGCTGCACTTTGATTGACAATTGCGCGGTCATGCAACATTGTACCCATATGAAATTTTTATATTTTTTTCTCACAAATAGAGCTTTCTTTTGGTGGTATTTAATCGCCACTGGGCGCTTTACTTTTTGCGCTATAAATAAAAAAAGTGCAAAAAATTTGGAAAAAAAAAAGTTTCTTTGTTTCTATTATAAAATTTTTCAAACAGGTAATTTTTCTCCTTCACTGATGTGCATTGAGGAGGCAGCACTGATGGGCACTGATAGGCGGCACTGATGGGCACTGATAGGCAGCACTAAAGGGCACTGATAGGCAGTACTAATGAGGTGGCACGGATAAGCAGCACTGATAGACAGCACTAATGAGGTGTCACGGATAGGCGGCACTAATAGGCAGCACTGATAGGCGGCACTGATAGGTGACACTGATGATGGGTACTGATAGACGGCACTGACTGGCATCACTGCTGGGCACTGACTGGTGGCACTGACTGGCACAACCGCTGGGCACTGACTGGTGGCACTGACTGGCAGCACTGCTGGGCTGCACTGGTGGGCGTCACTGGTGGGCAGCACTGGTGGGTGGGCACAGGTGGGTGGCACTGGTGGGCACAGGTGGGTGTCACTGCTGGGCACAGGTAGGTGGCACTTCTGGGCACAGGTGTGTGACACTGCAGAGTGGCACAGGTGGGTGCACTTCTGGGCACAGGTGGGTGATCTGCTGGGCACAGGTGGGCGGAGCTAGTGGGCGCACTGCTTGGCACAGGTGGGCGGAACTTGCGGGTGGCACTGCTGGGCACCGATCATCAGGGCACTGATCATCAGTGCCCTGATGATCGGTGCCGATCCCCGCTCTGACAACTGCCGGTTCTCGGCAGTACTTTCCTCACGATCTGACAGCGTGAGGAAAGTGCAGCTGAGAACCGGCACTTGCATTTCCCTGTGATCAGCGTGTCATTGGACACCGCTGATCACGTGGTAAAAGGCCGCTGTGATTGGCCTTTTACCACATCACGTGATCAGCTGTGTCCGTAGGACACAGCGATCACGGAGATCGCCAGGTGCGCGCCCCCTGGGGCGCGCAGGAGAGCGCGTTCTGGGAGGACGTCATATGACGTCCACTCAGAACTGGCCGGCCGCAGTGCAGCCGTCATTCGGCTATCTGCGGTCGGCAACTAGTTAAAAGGGTTATTTGCACATTGGGTTTTAGGTCTCCCCAGCCGCACTTCAAGCCTACTGCGACTATATTTAGACATCTGAAGGTATAAGGAGCGTGTAATATTCTTGTTCAATGGCAGCTGCTGGTCTCATTCCAGCATCCCAGTTTTGACTGAGCTGCACTCTCCGTGCCTGACTGCCCACCTGCAGGATGATTGATGTAGACACAGCCTCTTGCTGGACCCTAGGTTCACATCTGTGCGGG
This sequence comes from Staurois parvus, assembly GCF_062004578.1. Lineage (NCBI taxonomy): Eukaryota > Metazoa > Chordata > Amphibia > Anura > Ranidae > Staurois > Staurois parvus. The sequence goes on along the minus strand of NW_028318579.1, from coordinate 4,353,824 downwards.
TAGTGCCGCTGCGGATCCGCACGAAAATCCGCACAGAAATGGGGACCCGCAGGCGGGTGTCAATAGTTCTAATGGCATGCCGCCTGCACTGGAAAACACAACCGTACTAGGAACCGAGGTTCCCGAGCTGGCTGCGTTTTCCAAAGAAGGGCAGGGACTTCTTCCCTGTCACGGGCATGGGAGTCCATTCAAACGCAGCCCACACGTCCGCATAGATGTGAACAGGGGGTTAGTGTTATGCATGTGATAGTGTTTGTAGCAAATGCTTTAAGCTCCCCGTTTACCTGCCTTGTTCTCGTGCCTTGACCTCTACCTTTGCCAGATCCCTGTCCTTCTTTTGGATTTTCTCTGAATGTTGTCTGCCCTGAACCTGGACTGCTATTGGACCATTCTGCTTGTTTGCCAATAAGTACCTGTTTACTATGCTTAGCTTGCACCTGCCCTGGCATGGCAGCCAGGTACTATAGCATTGTGTATAATACTTGGGGGAAACCGAGTATCAGTAGGCCTGCTTGTCTTATGGGAAAGGGGGTTGGTATAGGTGAAGAACACAGAGCCAGCTATAGTGCCTGACCACCATTGCTAGGGATAGGTGTGAGAGAAGGTTTCTTTTCTTTAGTCTTACTGGTAAATGACTAGTTTTTAGATGCGTTCAACTTTTTTTTAAGGTGAACATCAGATTACTGTACTGTTTCTCGCATGCATGTTGAGCGATGGTGCCTTTGTCGAATCTTTGACCTTCAACATTCTGTTTTCTTTGCTGCTGTTGCAAAGTAAACATGGCCTCCACACTCTCTGTTTGCACCAAAGAACATTAAACAATGATTCATTTTTGTAATGTGAAGGTTTACCAGGAGCCAAATTCATTGAAGGCTTTCATCACAATATGGGGACAGACTTTTACAATGGCAAGGGCATTAAATGGATTGCTGAAGCCTACAACTGAAGTCAAATGATGAGGCCTATCATCAAAGTTTTTTTTGTTTTGGACAATACATGCCCACATACTGCCATCCAAACTGTTCAAATGCTTAAGAAACCTGGTTTCAAAGTATTGGAGCATCCTGCTTGTAGTCCAGATCTCACTTCCTTTGACTGTCATCTGTTTGGTCCACTTAAAGATTCCTTTAAGTCAGTGGTTCTCAACCTTCCTAATGCCGTGACCCTTTAATACAGTTCCTCATGTTGTGGTGACCCCCAACCATAAAATTATTTACCCAGTAATTATAATTCATGAGTGTCGTTTTACCTCCAATACTGCTGCTTTCAACACAGTAGCTGCTTTCAACAGAGTAGCTGCTTTCAACACAGTAGCTGCTTTCTACACAGTAGCTGCTCTTTACACATCGGAAATATGTGTTTTCTGATGGTCTTAGGGGACCCGTGAAAGGGTCATTCAACCCCCAAAGGGGTTGCGACTCACAGGTTGAGAACCACTGCTTTAAGTGAACCAAACAGGTCATTGATTTGCCGCAGACCAACATGTGCAAGAAGTGGTGCATACATGGCTGAGGGAAAAACCAAAAACATTTTTTGGAACTTGTGGAATGCTGCAACAACAATGAAAAGCAAGTGGAACATGTTGAAAAATGATGTAAATGTACATTTTCAACTGTTGTTCTATTAAATTATAGAACTAAAGTGTGGATAATTATGACACCCTTGTATATGCGACTCTCTAGTTCTCTCGGGATAGTAGAAGTGAAGTAACACACAAACATATGCACACACAATAAAAAGGATAAAAAGTATCATTTACTTATCTAATAAAAGATTACAGGTTACAGATATAGCAGTCTCAGGTCCCACTCTCAGGTTATGTTCAACTCAAAGAGGGGCCAAGCATACAAACATTTTGCACTGCAGGGTGATGAGTTCCAATGGCCATGATGGCTTTTTCTCCATTAACACAGCTCCCTCTGGCCAGGCAGGGTGTTAATTGGCCATTTATGCTACACAGATCAATGACTAAGCAGCCATTCAGTGGTCTGTAAAATCCAAACTTGGACTCCAGCAGCAATTCTACTTCAAACGCCTCATATAACACGAGCCAGCAACTAATTTTGTTCCTCCGTAGTAGGCAAATCTGTTGCTCTTTGAATTCTAATACTAGTTGCAGTTTAAGCCTAATAACCTAAAATTAAGGTAATCACCTGAGCTCAGGTCAACAACAGGAAGAATACTGTTCAATTGCAGCAAATTACTTCAGTGGTGGACTATTTTCTTCTCTTGGGGCTGTTATACGGAATGGTGACTTTATGTGAATTCTTTCTGCCAATCTTTCTAAGAGTCAGAAAAAATGAGGAAGGGTTGTAACAGCGCAAACACTGCAAAGTCCTGGGAAATGGTAGTATGGGGTGATCGTGGTATTAGTGGCTACTGTATGAAGAGCGTAGGATTCCGTGTGGCACTGAGGGCAAGGCTTCCAAATAAGCTGTAGCAACCTCTGTAGATGAGAAAAGGAGAGAAGCGCCTCTAAGTGTAATAAGTCTTTTTATTCAAGTCTAAATGTAGAAACACTCACATGTGTGAAGTAATCATAAGCCTAAAAACCGTGGTTAACAATAGTTAATGGTGGGGTGGTAACCCGGGTGAAGAGCCGTCATCTTACTGCGATATCGGGAGGTCACCTCTCAGCTGGAACAGCGTGGTGGCTGGAGGGGAACAGCGGTGAGGCCGGCCGAGGTGCACTTCCTCCCTCAGAGCCGGATGGAACGCAGCGGCAGCGTGGCCGTGATGACGTCAGATCCCAGGGTGCACTGCGACGCGTTTTGGAGCATGCGCTGACCGTGGAAGGCAGAAGTGCGCTCCTTTTTCAAGTGCGCTCCTTTTTAGCTGCTTGAAACACGGAGCGCACTTTTGCATGCTCCGAAACGCGTCGCAGTGCACCCTGGGATCTGACGTCATCACGGCCACGCCGCCGCTGCGTTCCATCCAGCTCTGAGGGAGGACGTGCACGCCGGCTGGCCTCACCGCTGTTCCCCTCCAGCCACCTCGCTGTTCCAGTCGAGAGGTAACCTCCCGATATCGCAGTAAGATGACAGCTCTTCACCCGGGTTACCACCCCACCGTTAACTATTGGTAACCACGGTTTTTAGGCTTATGATTACTTCACACATGTGAGTGTTTCTACATTTAGACTTGAATAAAAAGACTTATTGCACTTAGAGGCGCTGGTCAGGGTCCACCGCGGCGTCCGGTCCGGCGCATGCGCAGTCTCGGCGGCTCGCGCCGGGATACGAGCACTAGATCCCGGCCGGCCGCGGCTGAAAGAGACTCGCGCATGCGCACTAGGCGCCGCGAGTACACGCTGGGCAACCAATGACAGCGCAGGGCGCGGTATTTAAAGATGCCCTGCGCTGTCACAAATTGCCGTGAGGTCTTCCTGTGTTCCCCTGCGTTCCTGTACTCTGCATTTGTTACCTGATTGCTGACCCGGATTGCCCTGACTACGCTGCCTTCTCCTATCTGACCCGGATTGCCCTGACTACGCTGCCTTCTCCTATCCTGACCCCTGGCTTGTCTGACCTCTCTTCGGATTGACTACCCTGGTACTGACCCTGCGTGTGACCCGACTATCCTCTGCCTGCCGATACTGTACCTCGCTGCTCCCACGGTAACAACTGGCCTGTCTGACTACGATCCATCCATCCATCCATCCTGCCTGGGCCAGCTGGCCCCTTCACATCAGGCTCTCCCCCTGTATTCATCCCCTGTGGACCCCTCTGCCACGGGTAGGAGTGCTCAGAGTCCTGGTCTGCTTCAAGTCCATCCCCACCATCAGGGGCCCTGGTGAATACGCAGACCGGGACTTAGACTTCACGCTCTGGGAAATCCTGTCCGGTGGACTGCCAGAGGTACCACCAGGTGGATCATAACAGCGCTTCTCTCCTTTTCCAATCTTTCTAAGAGTTCCCATGGAGCACCTCCTCTTTTTTTTTCTCACTCCACTCTCCAGTCCCTCTTCCAAGCTGTACTATGCTCCAATATTTCTTGTGTAGCAAAGCCAATAAATGCTGGGCTTTGCATCACATCCAATCCCTCTTTGCATTGTCTGGCCATCTTTCATGTCTGTGTAGGTATCTCCCACTACAGCGTGTCATTTCATCCAGCTGATCTCCAAATGTGTCCACTTTTCCAAAGAGCTTTGTGAGCCCCTTGCCGCTAGTCCTAGATGAAGATGAATCTCTTCAGAGTAGAAGAAGCTTACCAAGGCCCAGCAGGAGCAAATTGGATCGTGCTTTACTGGGGGTTTTTTTTTGCCTTCCTCTGGATCAACTGTTGGTATAGAATTATAACTTTTTTTTTTATGGTTGAACTAGGTGGATTTGTGTCTTTTTTCAGCCAGACTAACTATGTAATGCATTAAGGTTAAAAAAACTTCTGCATTTAGAACCGCTTTAAACACACATGCAGCATAGAAAATAATGACTCTGTCATCTGTATGGAAAAAGGAACTTGCCGTTGCCTATATTACTGATTCTCCTTGAAACTCTATGTGGGGCAGCACAGTGGCTAAATGGTTAGCACTTCTACCTCGCAGTACTAGGGTCGTTGGTTCAAATCCCAACCACGGTACCACCTGCCTGGAGTTTGCATGTTCTTCCTGTGCCTGCATGGGTTTCCTCCAGGTTTCCTCCCACACTCCAAAGACATGCTGGTAGGTGAATTGGATCCTGTCTAAATTGTCCCTAGCATATGAATGTGAGTTAGGGACCTTAGATTGTACGCCCCTTGAGGGTTAGGGACTGATGGGAATGTACAATATATATGGAAAGTGCTGCGTACATTAACAGCGCTATATATGTACCTGAAATAAATAAATAATACCCCTTTAAATGTTACTTCTATTTTTTAAGCCACACAATACTCCGTGAAACATCATAAATTAATTATGATACATTCCAAATCACTGCAGACTGCCAAAGTACACACTCCTTTTTAGTCACTGTATCAATACAGAAAATACAATTCAGAGTGTTAAAAGTCAATATGAAAGCCGTCCACGCATTAGCCACACTTGCTGGTTCTATGTCGTTGAGGATGACAATCAACTTACATCTCATTTATTGAGAAATAATAGAATGGAATTGTGAGCACAGGATTCCATTAAGATCAGAAATCGGTAAATAAATATTAAATGTCAACTGGTGTATTCACAAAAGAGTTCATTTGCTTCTACTTCCCTGTAGACAAGTTTCGCAGTAAGTCATAAATTAGCAGACGGAATGTTTCACTCTTCACAGATTCTGGCCACTAGACTTAGGAGCACATATCCCGCTGATCTGACACAGTGCATTCACAAAGGTATTCTCTTTGAGTGTTATACAGGTCATAAAGTACTGTGCAAAAGTTTTAGGCAGGCATGAAAAAATGCTCTAAAGTAAGAATGCTTTCAAAAATATATATTTTAATTGTTTATGTTTTATTAATTTACAAAATGCAAAGTGAGTGAACAGAAGAACAATAGAAATCAAATCCATATTTGGGTAAGCCACCACCACCAGAACTGCTTCCCTGCTCCCCACTGTGTGCTACACAGCCGCCCCCCGTGCCCCTGCCACCGCACAGCCCCAAGCCCCGTCCAATCCGGCGGAGGTGAGCCTGCCACGTGGCCTACAGCACCCACAGAGGCCGGGCCCTACAGCACCTACAAACGCCGGACCCTACCGCTCCCACAGACGCCGGGCCCTATAGCACCCACAAGTTCTGGCCCACAGCACCTACAAGCGCCGGCCCACACCACCTACAAGCGCCGGCCCACAGCACCTACAGACGCCAGACCCTACCGCTCCCACAGATGCCGGGCCCTATAGCACTCACAAGTTCTGGCCCACAGCACCTACAAGCGCCGGCCCACAGCACCTACAAGCGCCAGCCCACAGCACCTACAAGCGCCGGCCCACAGCACCTACAAGCGTCGGCCCACACCACCTACAAGCGCCGGCCCACAACACCCACAGACGCCAGGCTCTACAGCACTTACCAACGCCTAGTCTACAGCACCTACAGACATCGGCCTACAGACGCCGGGCCCCACAGCACCTACAGATGCCGGGCCTTACAGCACCTCCAGACGCCGTGCCCTACAGCACCTCCAGACGCCGTGCCCTACAGCACCTCCAGACGCCGTGCCCTACAGCACCTCCAGACGCCGTGCCCTACAGCACCTCCAGACGCGGTGCCACAGCACCTACAGATGCCGGCCCACAGCACCTACAGACGCCGGCCCACAGCACCCACGGACTACCACGACTAGCCAGCAGTTTACCCAGCTGCCCACCACTCTCCCTCTCCTCCCACAGATGAACCCGGCCTACGAGACCCGACTCAGCCTCCGCCACTGCGCGACAGACTCTCCGCATCAATACGCTCTGATGTGAAACCTTCACCACCCTCAATTGACCAGCACTCCACTCACCCTCCTAATATGCCACCTATACTCCTCCTCCTCAAACTCCTCTCCTCCATTCCCAAAATCTCCTCCCTCTACCCCCCTACTCCCGCAAAATAACTATACATCGCACTCTCACTACTTCCATCTCCCCACTACGGCTCTCACTACCTCCTCCTGATACTCCACTCTCCCACCGACCCACACGCCACCACTAACAGACCCACACGCTCTTGCACATCCCGCTCCCATGCCACCTTTCTCACCCTTCTTCTTCGCCTAACCGCCGGGGACATCTCCCCGAACCCTGGCCCCTCACCACCTCACTCACCCACTAGGCACCCTCCTACTCCCACAAACCACCACAACCCCCTCAACCTTATACCTGTCCCCCTCCTCCCCGCATCCACCCCTCCACTCTCAATTGCACTCCTGAACGCCCGATCGGTTTGCAACAAGCTCACCGCCATCCATGACCTCTTTATCTCCCACTCCCTCAACCTCCTAGCAGTCACCGAAACCTGGATCCAAGCCACTGACTCCACCTCCCCTGCGGCACTCTCGTAGAGGTTGTAGAGGTAGTGGGGTCAGCATGCTCTTGTCACCGCTGAGCACCTTCCAGGTCCTCCCAAACCCCCCCTCTCTATCCTTCTCCTCCTTCGAGGCCCATTGCATCCGGCTCTTCTCTCCCACCCCCCTGAGGATTGCAGTAATCTATTGGCCTCCTGGACCCGTATCCTGCTTCCTCGACAACTTTTCCGCTTGGCTACCCTTCTTCCTCTCCTCTGAGCTACCCACCATCATCCTTGGTGACTTCAATATCCCTATCAACGTCAACAACCTGGCTACATCCCAACTCCTCCACTTAACCTCTTCTTTTAGACTCACACAGTGCACACAGTCCTCCACCCACACCGACGGGAACACCCTGGACCTCGTTTTCTATCATCTCTGCATCCTCCACAACCTCACAAACACCCCTTTCTCTCTCTCTGTCCACAACCTCATTACGTTCTCCATCTCCCTGTCCTCTAACACCTCCCCCCCAAACGTCAAACCATCACCAGCCGAAACCTCTGAAACCTGAACCTGGCCCCTCTCCACTCTGCAGCTGACCGTCTGTATGAAAATATCCTTTCACTGTCATTCTCTGACCTGGCCACCACTGCATATAACAACTCGCTATCAGCTGCTTTAGACTCCTTAGCACCCCTAACCACACAAAGCATTAGACCCCGACCGCTTCAACCCTGGCAGAATGACCACACTAAAAATCTTAAACGACACAGTCACGCGTTGGAACGATTATGGAGCAAAACCAGATCCCCTCGAGCATTCTCCCTCTACAAATCCGCCTTCCTCACCTACACCTCCTCCCTCCACGCCGCCAAACAAGCCTACTTCGTAACCCTCATCAATACCTTCTCCACCTGTCCTCGCCGGCTCTTCTCCACTTTCAACTCCCTACTCTCTCCCCCACCTCCACCCAGTACCTCACTCACCGCCCACGAGATTGCCAATCACTTCCAAAACAAGATCGCTGCAATCCGTAAGGACATCGCCAATGCTCAATCTACCTCCCCACCTAGCCTCCCTCCCAATATAACCCCATCAACTCTCCCCTCCTCTGACCTCGCAACCGCCCTACCCCCACCACACCTAACATCCCAAACACTCCGCTCCTTCAGCCTTGCTACCACTGAGGAGGTCACTAAGGTCTTCTCAGAAGCCTGCCTCACCACTTGCCCCCTTGACCCTGTCCCCACACAACTCCTCCGGTCACCCTCCTCCATCCTATGCTCTCTCACACACATCTTCAATCTCTCCCTCTCTACTGGCGTATTCCCCTCCCCCCTAAAGCACGCGCACATTACCCCCATACTCAAAAGACCCCATCGACCTGCTGCCATTTACATCCAAGCTCCTTGAGCGCTTAGTCTACAATCGCATAAGCTCCCACCTCACTGACAACAACCTCCTCGATCCATTACAGTCTGGCTTCTGTCCCCTACACTCCACCGAAACCGCCCTACTCAAAATCACTAACGACCTGCTAACCGCCAAAGCTAATGGCCACTACTCAGTCCTCCTACTCCTCGACCTTTCCGCGGCCTTCGGCACAGTTGACCACCCCCTCCTAGGAGGCTAAAAACTGAGTGAGGAACAGCCAAACTCTGCTAAGGTGAGAGTGTGGAAGGCCATGCACCATTGCAACTCTGAGCACAGCAACAAGACATAAGGGAGTTATACTGCATTAGCAGGATGCCTACCAACAATTAAAAGCAGACTGGGTTTTCAAGACATGTTATTCAAGATCTTTTGAAAAAGCACAAAGAAATGGGCAACATTGAGGACTGTAGACGCAGTGGTCGGCTAAGGAAGCTTAATGTAGCAGATGAAAGACACATCATGCTTACTTCCCTTTCACATTGGAAGATGTCCAGCAGGCCATCAGTACAGAACTGGCAGAAACCAGTGGGATCCAAGTACACCCATCTACTGTCTTCTGACCTGAAGTTGTCTTCATGAAAGAACTGAAAAATTGAAGCTGTTATGAAGACGAACGGTGGTCACTCCAAATATTAATTTGATTTGTATTCCTCTTCTGTTCATTTACTTTCAATATTCTTAAATGATAAAAATAAACTATTATTACTTCTATTTCTGATTGCATAATTCTTAATTTACAGCAGAGGAGAGAGAAAGTTGCCCCTCCTCCTCCTACCCTCTCCTCCTGTGTCTGCCCCACCCACACTTCCAGCCAGCCTTGTGTATTTTTCTTTCTATTTCTCTTTCTTTCTCTCTCCTTCTTTCTCTCTCCTTCTTTCTCTCTCTGTCTCCCGTCTCTCTCTGTCCCCCGTCTCTCTCTGTCCCCCGTCTCTCTCTGTCCCCCGTCTCTCTCTCATTTTTTTCTTTCCTTTTTATACTTCTCCCTTTCTTTCTTTCTCTTTCTCTCTGTCTCCTGTTTCTCTCCTTTTTTTCTTTCTTACCCTCCTTTCCCACCTTCCTTCTTTCCCTCTTTTTCCCTTGTTCTTTCTTTCCCTCCTTTCTTCTTTCCTTCCTTCTATCTTTCCTTCCCTCTTCCTTCTTTATCCCTCTCCCTCTCCTTCCTTCTTTCCTTCTCTCTCTCCTTCCTTCTTTCCTTCTCTCTCTCCTTCCTTCTTTCCTTCTCTCTCTCCTTCCTTCTTTCCTTCTCTCTCTCCTTCCTTCTTTCCTTCTCTCTCTCCTTCCTTCTTTCCTTCTCTCTCTCCCTCCCTCCTTCCTTCTCTCCTTCCTTCTTTCCTTCTCTCTCTCCCTCCCTCCCTCCCTCCTTCCTTCCTTCCTTCCTACAAAAAATAATAAAATATAAAATTGTAAAACATTTTATAAAAATAAAAACATACTGACACTAGTGGCGGAACAACCAGGGTCGCAAAGGTCACTCTTCCGACTGGGTCCTGGCCTTCTGCCACTGGCCTCTAAGGAAAGGGTCCCCGGACTTTGACCTGCTCAGTCTTAAATGCCCAGGCTTATTTTTTGTCCCAGTCTGGGCCTGGCTGTGGCAGTGCTCATCCTGTTCCTCCCTGCACAAAGGGGCAAATACTGGTCCTGCTGATGGGTTAAAGACCTTCTAGGGCCCTGTCCAGCTCTCCTAGAGTAACTGCCTATCTCCTGTAATCTCCTCCATGCTCTTGAGACTGTGCTGAGAGACACAGCAAACCTACTGGCAATGACTTGTATTGATGTGCTATTCTGGAGGAGTTGAACTGCCTGTGTAACCTCTGTAGGGCCCAGGTATGACCTCATGCTACCAGTAGTGATATTGACCCTAGCCAAATGCAAAACTATTATTATTATTATACAGTATTTATATAGCGCCAAAGGGTTTGCTCAGCGCCGTACAATAGCAAGGGGGACAGAACATGAGACAAGACAGTACAATACAATACACGAGGGTTTGAGGGCCCTGCTCTTTCGAGCTTACAATCTAGGAGGGAGGGGGTAGTGGTACAGGAGAAAGTGGCTGTGGGGGATGGGGTGGTAGGAGGAGTGGAGGAGATCAGTTGTTAGGTGAGGGCGGGGTAGGCTTCCCTGAAGAGGTGGGTTTTCAGGGTGCGCCTGAAGGTGAGGAGGGTAGGTGATAGTCTGATGGATTGGGGCAGGGAGTTCCAGAGGATGGGGGAAGTCCCGGAGAAGTCCTGCAGTCGGGCATGGAAGGAGGAGACCAGGGAGCTGGAGAGTAGGAAGTCCTGTAAAGAGCGAAGGGCACGGATAGGGTGGTATTTGGGTATCAGGTCAGTTAGGTAGTTTGGGGCAGCGTTGTGAATGGCTTTGTATGTCAGAGTTAGTAGTTTGAATTTAATGCGTTGGGCAATCGGGAGCCAATGAAGGGCTTGGCAGAGGGGGGTGGCAGATGTGGAGCGGTTGGTGAGGTGGATGAGTCTAGCCGCTGAGTTCAGGATAGACTGGAGTGGGGATAGCATTTGTTTGGGTAGGCCAGTGAGAAGGGAGTTGCAGTAGTCCAGGCGTGAGATGATGAGGGAGTGTACGAGTTGTTTAGTAGTGTCTGGGGTGAGGAACGTACGTATCTTGGAGATGTTGTGGAGGTGGAGCCTGCATGACTTTGATAGTGATTGGACATGAGGTTGGAAGGAAAGGTTTGAGTCCAGGGTGACACGTAGGACTTTGGCGTGTGGGGTGGGACTGATGGTGGCGTTGCTAGTCGTGATGGAGAGGATGGGGGGGCGCAGGCTGGGGGGAAGACTAGGAGCTCGGTTTTGGACAGGTTTAACTTGAGGAAATGGAGCGACATCCAGTCTGATATGTCTTTCAGGAGGTGGGCGATGCGGTCGGAGAGTGAGGGGGTGAGTTGAGGGGTGGAGAGGTAAATTTGTGTGTCGTCGGCATAGAGGTGATAGTTGAAGCCGTGGGAGTGTATCAGTTTGCCAAGGGAGGAGGTGTAGATGGAGAAGAGGAGAGGTCCGAGGACAGAGCCTTGGGGGACTCCAACAGAGAGGGGGAGGTGGCAGCGTTATAGGTAACGCTGAAGGAGCGTTGGGATAGGTAGGAGGAAAACCAGGAGAGAGCAGCGTCCCTGATGCCAAAGGAGAGCAGTTTAGTAAGGAGGAGACTGTGTCGAAGGATGCGAGGTCGAGGAGCAGGAGGACTGAGTAGTGGCCACTAGCTTTGGCGGTTAGCAGGTCGTTAGTGATTTTAAGTAGGGCAGTTTCGGTGGAGTGTAGGGGACGGAAGCCAGACTGTAGTGGATCAAGGAGGTTGTTATTAGTGAGGTGGGCGCTGAGGCGATTGTAGGCTAAGCGCTCAAGGAGCTTAGAAGTGAGTGGCAGCAGGGAGATGGGTCTAAGGTTGTTTAGGTCCGTGGGGTCAAGGGAGGGTTTTTTGAGTATGGGGGTGATGTGTGCGTGCTTTAGGGTGGAGGGGAATGTGCCAGTAGAGAGGGAGAGATTAAAGATGTGGGTGAGGGAGTGAATGATGGAGGAGGGGGTTGACTGGAGGAGTTGTGAGGGGATAGGGTCCAGGGGGCAAGTGGTGAGGCGGGCTTCAGTGAAGACCTTGGTGACCTCCTCTGTGGTAGCAGGTATGGTGGGGGGCGGTGCGGTTGTGAGGTCAGAGGAGGGGAGAGTTGAGGGGGTGATGGAGGGAGGGAGACTAGGGAAACTAGTGAAAAACAGTCAGAAAAGATGAGTAGGGAAAACATGTCAGTGGACTCCATCTGTAAAACCATTCCTGTTTTGGGGGTCATCCTATTGTTGCTCATCTAGTGCACCTGTTGTTAATTTCATTACCACCAAAGTAGCTGAAACTGATTAACAACCCCCTCTGCTACTTACCTGACCAGGTCAATATCCCAGGAGTGTCACTGACTTGGTGCTATACTCTGATTGAAAAGTATTCCTTTAGTTTTTATATATATACAGTTGTGTTAAAAATAATAGCAGTCAGACATCACTAACCGGATCAATCACTGTTTTTGGTAGAAATGATATTTCTACATGGCAAATAATTTACTAGCAGGTGTAGTAGAGTAATAGAAATCCAACAGACCCAACAGTCATGACATGCATGCTGCTGATTCTGTGTAATTGAATCACTCATTGAAAGGGGCATGTTCAAAATAATAGCAGTGTGGAGTTCTATTAGTGAGGTCATTCATTCTTTGAAAAACAGGTGGCAATTATTGCCCTTATTTAAGGAAGGAAGGCAGCAAATGTTGTACATGCTGGTTACAGTGCATTTCTCTCTGAAATTCTGAGGAAAATGGGTCGTTCCAGACATTGTTCAGAAGAACAGCGTACCTTGATTAAAAAGTTGATTGGAGAGGGGAAAACATATAAAGAAGTGCAGAAAATGATCGGCTGCTCAGCTAAAATGATCACAAATGCTTTAAAATGGCAACCAAAACCTGAAAGACGTGGAAGAAAGCGAAAAACTACCATTGGAATGGATAGAAGAATAGCCAAAATGGCGCGGACTCAGCCAACAATCAGCTCCAGGAAGATGAAAGAAGGTCTAAAGTTCCCTGTGAGGACTGTTACAATTAGAAGACGCCTATGTGAAGCCAAGCTATCTGCAAGAAGTCCCCGCAAAGTCCCACTGTTGGAAAAAAGACGTGCTGAAGAGGTTACAATTTGCCAAAGAGCACATTGACTGGCCTAAAGAGAAATGGCGCAACATTTTGTGGACTGATGAAAGTAAGATTTTTTTTTTTGGGTCTAGTGGCCGGAGACAGTTTGTCAGACGACCCCCAAACACTGAATTCAAGCCACAGTACACTGTGAAGACAGTGAAGCATGGTGGTGCAAGCATCATGATATGGGGATGTTTCTCATACTACGGTGTTGGGCCTATTTATCACATACCAGGGATCATGGAGCAGTTTGAATACATCAGAATACTTGAAGAGGTCATGCTGCCTTATGCTGAAGAGGAAATGCCCTTGAAATGACAACAAGACAACGACCCCAAACACACCAGTAAACGTGCAACATCTTGGTTCCAGGCCAACAAGATTGACGTTATGGAGTGGCCAGCCCAATCCCCGGATCTTAATCCAATAGAAAACTTGTGGGGTGACATCAAAAATGCCATTTCTGAGGCAAAACCAAGAAATAGAGAAGAGCTGTGGAATGTGGTCCAATCATCCTGGGCTGGAATACCTGATCACAGGGGCCAGAAGTTGGGTGACTCCATGCAACACAGATGTACAGCAGTTCTCAGAAACAGTGCGACTACAACCAAATATTCATGAAGTCATTCAAAGGAAAGCAAAATCTTCAAACATTTTTCAGCTTATATAGTGAATGTTTGAGTTTGTAAAGAAGAATACAAACACTGCGATTTTTTGAACAGTCTAATATTCACGTTTCTTCAATTTTCTTAGAGGAACAATACAAATTTGATGTATTTTTCTTCATATTTTGATTTGGAATAGAATGTGTAATGTTCCCAATGCATTTGTGTGGATGGAAATAAAAGCTATTAGAAGGATTTTGAGCTTTATTCACTTTTTTCAACACACCGCTATTATTTTGAACACAAATGTGTGTATATATATATATATATATATATATATATATATATATATATATATATACACACACACACAAACTTTTTTTTCTTTTTAACCTTATTTTTTTTCTTTATTTAACATTTTTTATTTTTCTAATATTTTTGTTACATACTGTCATCAAAGTAGTTCAATGCTACCATAGTGACACTGTACTACTCTGGGGAGGAAGGGTGATCAGGGATTCTTTTATGCTGTGATTGCTTATAAAAGTGATGATCATTGTTATGAGCAATAGTTTTAACTCTCATGAATGGCTTTTCTTTCATGACAGCTTGCTTACTGTTGGCATGCTGTGACTGGCCTACAGTTACTATATGGGACAAGGTGCTGTGATTGACCCAGGTACCATGTGACAGCTGTGGGCCAATCACAGTATCACTATAGTAAACACAGCTGTTATGAATGAAAGTCATTCATTACAATTTTGTTTACATTGTGATTATGTGATTGCATAGTGATCATGTGATACCCCAGCCCAGGGGTGGACTGACAACTCATGGGGCCCCCGGGCAATAGGGGATTATGGGGCCCCCGTGTCCTCGCCCACACCCAAAAAAGCCCATGAAAAAGCCAATGACAGGTACCAGGGGCATCTCATGGGGCCTCCTACTGACCCTGGGCCCTCGGGCAGTGCTCGAGTGGCTAAATGGTCAGTCCTCCCCTGCCCCAGCCACTCAAAGTGGCTGGGTTCCAGGAACAGAAAACTGCTGGGGTAGGTGCACCAGCAAACAGGTTCTAGGTAAAGTATATTTACTTTGCTGAGGCTGGGGAAGCCGTCCATCCACAGTAAAAGTACTGGTTAATAAGGAACCATTTGATCATTGTGATTAACTGCCATAGTGGTAACATGATCAGTAGCTGGTCCCGCCAGCTACCAATTGTTAGTGAGGACAAAGAGCTGTTTTTGACAGCTCAGTATCTGTGCTTAATGTGCTCAGTGCGTGTGCTCGCAGAACAGAAACCTCAGCAGCCCAATGACCCATATGCAATGTGTGGGCATTAAACCCTTGGCACTTTAAGGGTTCCAGAAGCCAGGAGGCGGGCGGGGTTTTAGGGTCATGTGACCGCCGTGATGCGCTGTCACGGCTATCACATGATTGGGAAAGGTCCTGATCGCAAGAGGAGATCGGGACCTTTCCGTGACTACCGAACGTGTGTGCTGGGAGCGCACAGAGCGCGCGCTCTCAGCACATATGTTTTTTTTTAATAGAACGCAAATGTGCGGCTGCTCGGTGTCTAGGCCCAGACGATGGGAGGCTGCACCTTTTTGTGTGTTAAGCGGGCAGCAATAGGATTCTTTCTACTGTAAACTGACTTTTTTTTTTAACCCTTTTGCTGACGTATGGACCTGGCAGCAGGGGGGGGGGGCTGTTAGGTGGAAGCAGTTGGGTGGCTGAAATGCTGCCCAATTGCTTCCACAGCCCCCGGTAATGTGCAACCAGGGGCGGACTGACAACTCATGGGGCCCCCGGGCAATAGGGGATCATGGGGCACCTGTGTCCTTGCCCAAACTCAAAAAAGCCTATGAAAAAGGTACCAGGGGCATCTCATGGGGCCCCCTACTGACCCCGGTCCCTCGGGCAGTGCCTGAGTTTCCAAATGGTCAGTCCGCCCCTGGGCCTGGCCGGTTCGTACCCACATGGGAACTTTTCCAAAGAGGATGGTGTGTCCATATCTTTTCCCTACTCATTTGGAATTTCTCCATGTGGCTAATCACTGTCCCTGTCAGGCGGGTGACCTGTCCCTATACTGCCCACATGCAAAATGAACACCAAGCCTGGGAGCCAGTGCCTTAAATAGGCTCTGCCTGACCCAAGATGGCTGCTAGAGTCACATGGGGTAGCAGCATCCAATCGAGTAGCTTCCCCAGTCTGTCCCTGTGTGCAACACATCCAGTGGAACCCAGAGGTGGCATGCAGGGTCTTTTAGGC
Organism: Staurois parvus; assembly: GCF_062004578.1. Taxonomy (NCBI): domain Eukaryota; kingdom Metazoa; phylum Chordata; class Amphibia; order Anura; family Ranidae; genus Staurois; species Staurois parvus. The sequence continues at coordinate 4,337,929 of NW_028318579.1, read as the reverse complement.
CCTGCATGTCTCATTAAAAAGAACCTGTTGCCTAAAAATCATCACATATGGGACTCTGTGTCCCCTATGAGATGAAAAAAAAAAGTTAAGTAAAAAAAAATTTTTTTTGCAAACAAAGTTATACCCAAACACATAATATCACCGCCCCCCCAAAAAAAAAAACCTTTGAGGTCCCCCACTCTCACATTCATGCACATATGAATGTAAACACATGTGACGGGAGTGCCTACGTGTGAGAACGTTGATTGCAATGTTACATATCGCCGGGCTCACCGGAGTGAGAGCAAGAATTCTAGTACAAGACCCCTCCGCAGCACTAAACTGATGACCTGTAGGGGCTTTTGAAGCTTCTCCTATGGAAAATATACGGTACTCAATTTGTTGCCATTTCACAGACACACACAAATTTGACATGTTGGGTATCTATTTACTCGCCACAACCTTGACTTTAAGATTTTACCAAAAAATGTGGGTAATTTATTGCGTTTGTTTGCCCTGAAATTCACTTTAGTGTGTTTGTTACTGAAATTTAGCATATCCTAGACCTTTATGGTCGTATTGTGTGACATAAAAAATTGGAACTGCCACTATGGTGTTCTCTGCGGTGTCTGCTTTCAGAAAATATACCATTTTTGGGGATTTTGTGTAATCTTAAAAGCCTAAAATGATTTTTTCAACATGTGCGCAAAAAAAAAAAATGCAAAAATGGCTCTGGCAGAGAAAGGGTTAAAGCAGAACTCCAGCCCAAAATAGTAAGGTAAAAAGGACTAGCCTACTAATAGTTAAAATTATTATTATACAGGATTTACCATATTTTGCGGCGTATAAGATGACTTTTTACCCCTTGAAAATCTTCTCAAAAGTCGGGGGTCGTCTTATACGCCGGTATACGGCATGCTGACACTGTTTAGGGGAGCGGCGTGGTGCCTCCGCCGCCCCCCCCCCCTTCCAACAGAAGGGACACTGAATACAGGGGTGGGCAGCGGCTGCTGTTTCTTACCTGGCTCCGGTCCCACGACGATCCGGTCCAGGAAACGCGGCTGCTCCTTCATTCAGTTCGGCCACTGGATGTTCGAGCGGCTGCTCGGCTCCGCCTCCTCACCGGTGATTGGCCACCAGAACTGTAGCTCAGGATCACCGGCGAGGAGGCGGAGCCGAGCGGCCCCGCGAAAATCTAGTGAAGGAGCGGCCGGTAAGTGTGCCGTACAGAGGTGCTGCTGCAAACACATATGCTGGCTGCAGCAGCACCATACTGGAACAGGGGTCAGCAATTGTCATTGGTGTCAGTGGGAGGAATAGTGCCCCATCATTGGTGTCACTGATACCAATGATGGGGCATTATTCCTCCCACTGACACCAACGATGGGGCACTTTTCCTCCCCCCCACTGACACCAACGATGGGGCACTATTCCACCCCCCACTGACACCAATGATGGGATACTATTACTCCCACTGACACCAATGTTGGGACACTATTCCTCCCACTGACACCAATGTTGGGACACTATTCCTCCCACTGACACCAATGATGGGGCACTATTCCCCCCACTGATACTAATGATGGGGCACTATTCCTGCCACTGATACCAATGATGGGACACGATTCCTCCCACTGACACCAATAATGGGGCGCTATTCCTCCCACTGACACCAATGATGGGGTGCTATTCCTCCCACTGACACCAATGATGGGGCACTATTCCTCCCACTAATACCAATGATGGGGCACTATTCCTCCTATTGATACCAATGATGGGGCACTATTCCTCCCACTGACACCAATGATGGGGCACTATTCCTCCCACTGATACCAATGATGGGGCACTATTCCTTTTACTGATACCAATGATGGGGCACTATTCCTCCCACTGATACCAATGATGGGGCACTATTCCTCCCACTGATACCAATGATGGGGCACTATTCCTCCCACTGACACCAATGATGGGGCACTATTCCTCCTATTGATACCAATGATGGGGCACTATTCCTCCTATTGATACCAATGATGGGGCACTATTCCTCCCACTGACACCAATGATGGGGCACTATTCCTCCCACTGATACCAATGATGGGGCACTATTCCTCCCACTGATACCAATGATGGAGCACTATTCCTCCTATTGATACCAATGATGGGGCACTATTCCTCCCACTGACACCAATGATGGGGCACTATTCCTCCCACTGACACCAATGATGGGGTGCTATTCCTCCCACTGACACCAATGATGGGGCACGATTCGTCGCTCTGACACCAATGATGGGACACTATTCCTCCCACTGACACCAATGTTGGGACACTATTCCTCCCACTGACACCAATGATGGGACACGATTCCTCCCACTGACACCAATAATGGGGCGTTATTCCTCCCACTGACACCAATGATGGGGTGCTATTCCTCCCACTGACACCAATGATGGGGCACTATTCCTCCCACTAATACCAATGATGGAGCACTATTCCTCCTATTGATACCAATGATGGGGCACTATTCCTCCCACTGATACCAATGATGGGGCATTATTCCTCCCACTGATACCAATGATGGGGCACTATTCCTCCCACTGATACCAATGATGGGGCACTATTCCTCCCACTGATACCAATGATGGGGCACTATTCCTCCTATTGATACCAATGATGGGGCACTATTCCTCCCACTGACACCAATGATGGGGCACTATTCCTCCCACTGACACCAATGATGGGGCACTATTCCTCCTACTGATACCAATGATGGGACACTATTCCTCCCACTGATACCAATGATGGGGCACTATTCCTCCCACTGATACCAATGATGGGGCACTATTCCTCCCACTGATACCAATGATGGGGCACTATTCCTCCCACTGATACCAATGATGGGGCACTATTCCTCCCACTGACACCAATGATGGGGCACTATTCCTCCTACTGATACCAATGATGGGGCACTATTCCTCCCACTGATACCAATGATGGGGCACTATTCCTCCCACTGATACCAATGATGGGGCACTATTCCTCCCACTGATACCAATGATGGGGCACTATTCCTCCCACTGACACCAATGATGGGGCACTATTCCTTCCACTGATACCAATGATGGGGCACTATTCCTCCCACTGATACCAATGATGGGGCACTATTCCTCCCACTGACACCAATGATGGGGCACTATTCCTCCCACTAATACCAATGATGGGGCACCATTCCTCCCACTGATACCAATGATGGGGCACTATTCCTTCCACTGACACCAATGATGGGGCACTATTCCTCCCACTGATACCAATGATGGGGTGCTATTCCTCCCACTGACACCAATGATGGGGCACGATTCGTCGCTCTGACACCAATGATGGGACACTATTCCTCCCACTGACACCAATGTTGGGACACTATTCCTCCCACTGACACCAATGATGGGGCACCATTCTTCCCACTGACACCAAAGATGGGGCACTATTCCCCCCACTGATACTAATGATGGGGCACTATTCCTGCCACTGATACCAATGATGGGACACGATTCCTCCCACTGACACCAATGATGGGGCGCTATTCCTCCCACTGACACCAATGATGGGGTGCTATTCCTCCCACTGACACCAATGATGGGGCACGATTTGTCGCTCTGACACCAATGATGGGGCACTATTCCTCCCACTGATACCAATGATGGGGCACTATTCCTCCTATTGATACCAATGATGGGGCACTATTCCTCCCACTGACACCAATGATGGGGCACTATTCCTCCCACTGATACCAATGATGGGGCACTATTCCTCCCACTGACACCAATGATGGGGCACTATTCCTCCCACTGATACCAATGATGGGGCACTATTCCTCCCACTGACACCAATGATGGGGCACTATTCCTCCCACTGACACCAATGATGGGGCACGATTCTTCCCACTGGTGTGCTTCGGAAGAGGGGTCGTCTTATACGCCAGAAAATACGGTATATAGCGCCAACGATTTGCTCAGCGCTTTACATTATAGTGGGAGACAATACAGTATTAATACAGTTCAATACAAGAGGGATTTGAGGGCCCTGATCCTTGGAGCTTACAATCTAAAATATCGATATCCACCTTGAATTCAGGGATTTTCTGTTAAAAGACCTCAGTCAGGTGGCCAGCGTTATTCTACCCATTTCCTCCAAGTGCAGGTTGTCCTTGACCCGCCTCCAGCCTGCGCCTGGACAGTGAAAGAAAAAGCAGCTCAGTGATCAGCTCACCTCTGTGTCACTCTGCATTCTCCTCCTATCAGCATGCTTCTTGCCACCCTATGAACTGACTGGCTCATTGTGTTGTTTCTTACATTATGGCTGTGCTACTCTGGCACTACAAGAGACTGATACAGGTACTTACACTGCTTGTATTTAAAAATATATCTTTAACCACTTCAAGTCACTTTCACCTCCTTCCTGTCCAGGCCAATTTTCAGCTTTCAGCGCTATCACACTTTGAATGACAATTGCGCGGTCATGCAACACTGTATCCATATGAAGGTTTTAGCATTTTTTTGAGACAGATAAACCTTTATTTTGGTGGCATTTATTCACCACTGGGATTTTTATTTTTTTGCTATATAAATAAAATTCCAAAAATTTTGAAAAAAAAGTATTTTTCTTATAACGTTTTGTAAACAAATAATCTTTCTTCATAAATCTTGGCCAATATGTATTGTTTTAGTAAAAAAAATAACCCAAATTAGTTTATAACTAAAAATTATAATTTTTCAAATTTTGTTTCACATTTTTATTTAATTTTTTTATATTATTATACTATTGTTATTATTTTTAATATTAGTATTTGGTTTTTTTTTAACATACTGTCACCCTAGCAGTACAGTGTTACCATAATGACACTGTACTACTTGCGGGGGTGAAGATTTTTTTTTTCTTTTTCTACACTGATTGCTTTTACACCCATAAAAGCTATAAAAGCAATCATTTCTCCTTCTCTCTGGCTGCATTCTTGCAGCCATTGAGAAATACTGTGAGAACTGTGATTGGTCCTCTGCTCTACCTCAGAAGAAGTGCGTGCGCACGAAACGCGTCAGTTGGAGCCCAGGACGTCGTTGACATCACGTCGCCAGTGCCACGTGGAGGCCCGGAGGCCATCTTTGAATTTGGAGGGTCAGTCACTCATTTGTATCTGGCACCACTGTGATTCTTACTAAACGCTTCTTTGAGTAATAAAGTATATTTACATACTACACTATGAGTTCTTCCCTGTGTCTCCTGTGAGGAGCCTTTCAACTTTTGCAGCCTCAGAGTGACCCTTGTACCAGCTTCAGAGAGGGGGAATTACCTACTCCACACATCTCTGCAAGGATATCTCTGGCCTGTGGGACTTCATCTTCACCACACGAGGGCGCTTCATCTCCACACTTTATAGCTCCTATCCATTTTCTGACCAGAAAGAGAGGGGAATCTTCAGGATATTTTATACACATGCGTATTACCAATACGCTTCTGGTTAGTGTGCATTTCTACCATTTGCACTGGAAAACAGCGAGCACTATTACAGGACTGCATTTCATTTATGATTTATATTTTAAAATTTTATGTTTGGTTTTATTTCTATATCACTATTGTTGCTTACATTAGGGCAACATCACACAGCGCTGCATTTTATATTTGTACATGTGATTGGTCACAGCTTGTCACATGGTACAAGGCTGTTGTGAATAGTCTTGTGCCATGTGATCCCTGTGATCATTCACAGATTTCACACATAGTAAGCAATGATGTCAGGAGTGACATCTTGCTTACTACTATTCATGTGATCACTGATTGGCCAATCAGTGATCACATGATTGGGACCTCACACAGAGGTCCCGTACAGCAATCGGTGTTCTGCTGTGTCCTCCGGACACAGCGGGCACCGATCGTGGTGCCGCGCGCTCCCAGGGAGTGTGCACAGGCAATGGATGTGGGGGGACAGTTAGAAAAGTCCACCTGCTCCGCCATTGCTCCCATCCGGCCCATGTACATAAAGTGTTTAATGATGCATTTATTTTACAGAGCTGTATTATTATATCTGCCTGGCGTTCATCTGTAATATTTCAGTCTTAGAAATCCCAGAGTCACCCAGGGAAAAGCTAACAAATAATATTTTTGTAGAATCCACATACAAGCTGGCATTTGTACATAATGCTGATTTGCCTGTGGCTTTCAAAAGCAAGCGAAGAAATGAAAATTAATATCTTAATGTTCCTTGAATACATGTTGATTGCATTGTTACTTAAAAGTTCACTTATGTGTAAAATAAAAATCAGAGGTTAAAAAAATATATATTTTAAGGCTTTGAGCGGTAAAGGCATACTTCAATTTAGATAAAAGGCACATGGTTTTTCAAAGGTTTTTAATGCATTGTACTCTACTTTAGAGCTTTTTTGGATAGAAGTCATGCAAATAATGAGTATGGCTTGATGAAGGCATAGAGGGCAAATCTGAGGAGCAATCTCCATACTGGAATGTTTTCTGCAACTAAAATGCTACTCAAAACTGATGATTGCAGTCATATGGAATGGAACAATACAAAAAAAAATTCTCCGGAACTCGATTTTACAAGGAAGAAAGGAGAACTCAACTAGAATCTCTTTCCAGTCTTAACCGCTTGACAGCTGCAATGCGTAAATGTAGGGGCGGACTGACCATTTGGAAACTCGGGCACTGGCCAAGGGCCCGGGGTCAGTAGGGGGCCCCATGAGATGCCCCTGGTACCTTTTCATAGGCTTTTTTGAGTTTGGGCAAGGACACAAGGGCCCCATGATCCCCTATTGCCCGGGGGCCCCATGAGTTGTCAGTCCACCCCTGATTAACCTCCCTAGCAGTATGATTATTTCAGATTTTTGGTGCTGAAAGCGGTACCATTTTTTTGCATGGAAATATGTATTTTTTTTTATTGTAGGCCTGTAATTTAGGAATAACTCACTGAAATCTGTCCGAACAAGAGTCTAGTAAACATCCCGGGTATGATAAAATTTGAAACACGAAATCATAAATTATAATTTAATAAATAATCATAAAAAATAATAATATAATAAATTTAATTCAATAATATAATCAAACCAAAAACACTGAAATGTGAAATATAGCGCCAAGTTCGCACATCACTGAGCAAAGTCGCAGAATCGTTTTCAGTGTCTGATGAGGAATTTCCCCCATGAATCATTATCACTCAATTCTGCAAGTGGTTCTGATTTACTATCGCTGTTCTCTAGCCGGTCTAAACCGCTTTTGACCTAAAGGGACGCTTTTTGGACGCCATGGACGTTTCTCTGTTTCCAGGCAGAAAGAACAGTCAAAATGCAGGCAGGGGACAGGACAAAGCAGGACAAAATGTATGTGAAATGTTTTGAAACAGCAATGTAATAATCATTTTTTAAAAAATGAATTTTTTTAAAAAATTGCAAATTTGCCGCCGGTTCCGGCGCCCGTACGTCCCGACGTCACAGGGACCGGAACACAGAAGCTGGATGCCGGCATCGGCCGAAGGAGATGGTCGGGAATGCTGCAGGGGACACATCGTGGGAGCGAAGGACAAGGTAAGTGCTGCAGGGACTCCCTGAGCAACACCGCATGGTAAGCCCGAGTGTAGCTCGGGGTTACCGCTTTTGGTACTGAAACTTTACCCCGAGCTACACTCGGGAATACCGCCAGGGAGGTTACTGTATGTTTTGAGCACAGCTTCCCATGTTGAAAGAACTTTTAGGCTAGGTTCACATCTATGCTAGATAGCGGTTAATGCATTTTCTGGGTGTGTTTTTTCCACACCAGTGTTTGATGCGTTTTTTTTTTTGTGCATTTTTATGCATTTTGTGCTTTGTGTGACTTTACCTGGTTTTTAAGGAGTAGGAGGCTTCTAGGGTCCTTAACAACCTGCTCCTTAACAACCATGTTGGTTACTGGTTAAGGCCACCACCGGCCGCCCGCTCCTTAACAGCCACCTTAACCACAAGCCTACAGGGCACTTATACCCCCTTCCTGCCCAGGCCAATTTCCAGCTTTCAGCGCTGTTGCACTTTGAATGGCAATTGCGCGGTCATGCAACACTATACTCATATGAAATTTTTAGCATTTTTTTGTGACAGAGCTTAATTTTGATGGTATTTAATCACCTTTTGGGTTTTTTATTTTTCTTAAACAAACCAAAAACCACTAAAAAATTTTGAAAAAAAATTTTTTCTTAGTTTTTGTTATAAAATTTTGTAAATAAGTGATTTTTCTCCTTCACTGATGTGCGCTAATGAGGCTGAAGTGATGGGCACTGATAGGCTGCACTGATTGACACTGATAGGTGGCACTGATGGGCACTGATGAGGAGGCACTGGTAGGTGGCACTGATAGGCATTGACAGGCATCACTGATGGGCACTGAAAGGCAGCAGTGATATATGGCACTGATAGGTGGCGCTGACTGGCACTGATAGGCATGCGCAGTGAGAATGGGAGGACGTCATATGACGTCCTCCCAGAACGAGACAACCACCTTGCGTCCGTCATATTACTATGTGGTGGGCGGGAGGCGGTTAATGTCACACAAACCACAACACGCAACATGCATTAAAAACGCAATACTTGCATGTTTGCTAAGGTTTAATTGAAGACTATTACAGGCAAAACACAATCTATGGTGGGAAAAAAATGTCTCTGACCCTTTCAAAAATCCGAGGTGAACTGGTTGTTAAGGAGCAGGTGGCTTCCTGCATCCTTATCAACCCTCTCCTTAACAACCATGTTGTTTACTGGTTGTTAAGGATACTGGCAGCTGCCCACTCCTTAATGGACACCTTAATGTCACACAAAACACAACATGCAAAATACATAAAAAATGCAATACTTGCATTTTTGCTATGGTTCAGTTGAAGTCTATTACACGCAAAACACAATCTACTGCGGGAAAAAAAAAGTCTCTGACTCTTTCAAAACTCCATACTGCCTCAAAACGTACAGATGTAAACTAGGTCCATAAGAAATCATGTTAAATGAACTGTAGTGCATTTCTGCAAACTGGAACACACATTGGAATCTGCATAAGTGTGAACCTAGGGTAAAGGGTTAAAACCAAAGTAACCATACATTTAGAGAGACCAGGACTACAAGCACCAAAACTACAGTCAAAAAAAATACAGTATATAAAAACACAATTTTATTTGTCAAGTTTTTTAAAAACAAAATGCATTATATATAGCATTGTGCAAAGATGGCGATGGTTTGGCAGCATATCACCAAAAAGGAGAAACCCCAACGCGTTTCAATTCATTGAATTTATATTTTGAATATTCTTCAGGGGAGACAGTAAAGTGCCTCAAAAACATTCTATAAGATAATAAAATGTTGATCATAACATCATATAGATATTGAATGGAAAAAAAGGGCACATCTATAATAATCAACTCACATTGCTATACATGTACCAACAATTAGAAGATCCTTGTTAGTTAGTTTCCAGCATCATATAGGCAAGAAGGCCCTCAAGTGATCCAACTGGGTAATATATACTGAGTACAATCATAGAGATCATGAATTAAATATTGAACTGTAGTGCATTTCAGCAAACTGGAAAACACACTGCAATCTGCATAAATGTGAACTTAGGGTAAAGGGTTACTTCACCTTTCCAGAAAACAATGGAAAGGTGGACTAACACCATACACCCCCCCCCCCTTCCCATTCATCACCCACAAAGGTATCTACCTTTGTGAGTGATGAATTGTCAGTGCCCATCCAGCTGGTGTAGCGTTTTGAGAATTTGAAATTTCCACTGTGCTTCCCCCTATTTTCATAGGAACACCTGCAATGATTCTGGTTTGTCAACGCTGGCACATGACTGCTTTGGCCAGTTAGAAACTCTCTGATCTTCCCCCGGAAGCCCTAAAAAAAGAAGGGGGAGAAGAGTGGGGATTTCAAATCACCAGAGCTATACACCGGCTGTTTAGGCACTGATAGCTCATCACCAGGGGCGGACTGACCATTCGAGCACTCGGGCAATGCCAGAGGGCCCGGGGTCAGTAGTGGGCCCCATGAAATGCCCCTGGTACCTTTTTATAGGCTTTTTTGGGTGTGCTTTGAGTGTGGGCAAGGACACAGGGGGCTCATGATCCCCTATTGCCTGGGGGCCCCATGAGTTGTCAGTCCACCCCTGCTCATCACCCACGAAGACAAATACAATTGGGACCGGGGGGAAAGGGGAGGGTGTGCGGTGTTAGTTCCCCATTTAATTTTTTTCTGAAAAAGTAAACTTAGATTTGAAAGCCAATTTGTATAATGTGTACAAAGTTTAAGACTTAAGATAGCTAAGGAAGTCCAGTGTATGTCTACACCAAACTCAAAAGAGAACATGAGGTAACTTTGAGCGATGTTGTGTTGCTGTGCCTATAACCACTTGTCTACCAAAGTAGGTTTATAAATGGAACAGTAGATAAGGGGTGGAAGCAAGCTCACGGCTGGGAGCTTGGTACTGGCTTTAACAGCCGGTGAAGAGCTTTCAGATAAAAAAAGTAATCTGGGTGGCTCTAGAACAGGGCTCTCCAAACTTTCAGACTTTAGGAGGGCCTGGACTGTGGCCAGCGGGAGTGAAAATGTTCCTGGCACATAGGCACCACATTGTACCATTGGGAGGAATAGTGCCCCATTGTTGACGTCTGTTGGAGAAATGGTGCCCCATTGCTGATGTCAGTTGGAAGAATAGTGTATGGTATCAGTAGAGGAATAGTGCCTCAAGGGCCCGATAAAGGCATGCAAGGGGCTACAGTTTGAGGACCCCTGCTCTAACCGCTTACCCGCCGTCTTATAGCAAACATACTGCTACAAGGCAGCACGGGTTCATAAAATCACATATACAGTATATACATGCATTGCCGGGTAGGGGAAGCGAGCTTGCGAGCCACGCGTGCGCCCTACCAACTCCACCATTTGCAGCCACGGATGTCAATCACCGGGTCCCAGCTGGTGATTACAAACAATCACTGACGGAGAGGAATACTGTTTTATTTACAGTCTTCCTCCCTGTCAGCTCAAGCACACTGCTCTGGATGCACAGCACAACCATCCCAATCAGTGTGATTACAGTGAAGCACACCCCCCCCGCCCCCTAGTAAAACACTCCCAGCACACAGTTAACCCTTTGATAGCCCCTCACATTAACCCCTTCCTGCCCAGTGCCATTAGTACAGTGTCAGTGCTGTTTTAGTGTCGCTGGGGATGTCAGTGACACCAAGTTAGTTCCCCCCCCAGTGACGGAATGCCTGCTGAAGTCCCGCTATAAGTCGCTGATCACCGCCATTACTAGTAGAGAAAAAAATTCCCAGTATCTATACCGCCATTTGTAGACGCTATAACTTTTTTTTTTATTAATATTTTATTAAGTTTTAAATTTTATCTCTTCCATCAGTTAAAATTTCAACATAACTTATTCCATTATTTTCAACCAACATACAAAAAATACAAACTCCCCCTTCCCCCTTCCCTATCCCACACCTTGCCTTCCCCTCCCTCCCCCCCACCTCTCAGCATCCTTTCTCCCTCTTTTGGAGGCCTAGGGTATTCATGTATTCTTCTTTCCTATACAATTTCAATTTATCTAACCTTCTTAAACTCCTCCCACTTTTTCCATTTCCCACGAAAACAATCCACTTTACCTCATCTATATAGTATAGTTCTTCCATCCTATATATCTGATCTACTTTTTTAATCCAGTCCAATATTCTTGATGCTTCCTGTTCCATACAGAATTTAGTAATCAAACCCTTTGCTGCATTAATATAGTGCAATAACCCCGAATTTTTATACCTTTCAACCGTTAATTCTGTTCCATGTAAGAGACATACCCCTGGCACCTTTAATATTTTTATCTTCCCAATATTTTTGAATTTTGTGACATTCCCACCAAATGTGACCTACTGTGCCCTGTTCTCCACAACCCCTCTAACATAAAGGTGATTTATCCCAATTTTGTTTGTGTACTATATTTGGTGTCATATACCACCTCGCCAAACATTTATAGTTCATCTCTACCTCTTTCATGCTCACATTACCGTGTGTTAACTTGTAAATCTTTTTTTGTTTATCCTCCTCTATTTTTATTCCTAATTCCCTCTCTTATCTCTCCATATATGCCGGTACCAATTTTGTTGTTAACTTAGTAAGAATTTGATATATTTTCGAAGTTCCATGTTTCCCATCTCCCCGTGTACTAAACAAATTTTCAAATGGGTTCAATTGTTCTTTCTTCCTTAGGGGCCTAGGAAGTTTTCTATGACATGTTTTATTTGTAGATACCGCCACTCATCTACTTTAATGAACAACTCCCTCTTCTTCTTCAATTCTACTAAGGGGCAAATTTCCTCACCTTTCATTAGGTCTCTTAGTTGAGCATTTCCCTTCCTTATCCATCTCCCTGCAATCTTTTCATTCCCCGGCGGGAAAAAAAACTGTGTTTACAATAGGCATCAACATAGAGTTAAATTCCCATCCCATCTATTTGTGCATTGTGTCCCAAGCTCTCAAAACAATTCTTGTAAATACACTTGTACTTTCTATCACTCCACGAAAGTGAGGTGGCAACCATATTATCCTATCCAAAATGTGTTTTACTTAGAGTGTTTTCTATATTTATCCAACTTTTCCCTTGTGAGTTATGTGTCCAATCAAAAATTTGTGCTATCAATACTGCATTATTTGTCTCTAGTTAGAACTTCATAACTTATTCTAGGTTTTTTATTTCTCCATATGAACTTTAGCATAATTTTATTCATTATCCTAAAATACAGTCCTGGCAGCTTTATTGGGATCATCTGGAATTTATATAAAATTTTTGGGACGATTAACATTTTAATTTAATTTATTCGTCCTATCCACGATATACCACCTATCCCAAATTTTCTCATTTCATCTTTAATTTCGTTTAATAATGGAATATAATTTACTTTGTATAGATTCTTCAAGGAGACAGCTAAATTTATTCCTAAATATTTTAGTTCTTTTTCCTTCCAAGAGAAAGAAAATTCCCTTTGCAAAGTCGTTCTCTCTCCTCTTGGAAGACTTATGTTCAAGATTTCTGTTTTAGTTGGGTTAATTTTCAAGTTAGACAACTCCCCATATTCCTTCAGTGTTTTCATTAAATTGGGTAATGTTATCCTTGGGTTACCTATATAGAAGAGCATGTTGTTGGCATAAGCCGCAACTTTATGCTCTGTCTCTCCTATCCTAATTCCCTTGATATCTGTATTTTTCCTTATTTTCTCTAAAAGGGATTCTAAGGACAGGACAAACAGCAGCGGTGACAAAGGGCATCCCTGACATGTCCCATTATACATCTTAAAACTCTCTGATATTTCCCCGTTAACCTTTATTGCAGCTGATGGTTGACTGTACAATTTCCCTATCCATATATCCATATTCTCATTCTAGGGCCCATCCCCAGGACTTTCAGTGTATCCAACATATACCCCCAGTCTACTCTGTCAAACGCTTTTTCAGCGTCTACCGACAGTAACAATACAGGGAATTTTTCTCTTTTACTTTTTTGTATGAGCATTATTGATCTTAATCCATTATCCCTACCCTCTCACTTGATCCATATGGATCCACTCCGGCATTAGCTCCTTCAACCTACTTGCCAGCACTTTTGCATAGTTTGGTATCTATGTTTAGTAGGGATATCGGCCTATAACTAGAACACTGTGTACCATCTTTCCCTTCTTTTGGTATTATTGTGATATGAGCCTGGAGGGATTCCTCCCTCATTTCCATCTGCCCTCCCAATTCATTCATATATGTAGTTAATTTAGGTATCAATTGATCTTTAAATTTCTTACCGTAATGGGTAGTGCTTAGAGTGTAATTTGTTTCTTGTATTAGATGAGTTTCCTGTATAAACACTACCTCAATAAATCTTTTTTGTATTTCTCTAAGTATCTTAAATCTTTTCTCCCAACTATTTAGCCCTTTAATATTGTAAGTCATAAAATTAACCTCCTCCATTACTATATATAGATTCCATTCTTTCCCCTGGATTCTCCCTAATTCTTTTATCTCTTTTCTTTTTGCTGAGTATCACTCTTATCCCTTTACCCTCCCCCCCCCCATCCTCGATTTCTCCTTCCCTCTCCTCCCACCACCCTCCCCATCCCTTAGGTTACCTTTTTGCCTACAAATCATTTGTGGTCCCTATACCACCCTTGATTCAAGTTTAAGGTGGTACTACGACCGCTAACGGTTTGCCAGCCACCTATCCTCCTCCGTGCCCTGTCGCTCAGTATATCTAATGCGTCTTCGATGATTCTTCTATATGGAAGGACTGGAGCTAAAGAAGGAAGAGGAGAGAGAAAAAAAATAAAAAAAGCCTCTCCCCTCCTCCTCTCTATTCTCTATTCCTCCTTCCAACTACCTGCCAATTTTCTTTTCCCGTAGCCCCTATCTCTCCTTCCTCCTCTTCCCACCCAGGTATCACCATTTTCTCTAATTCAAGTCTCTCACAAAAGTCTCTCATATCTTCAGGAAATCTTAGTCTTGCTGTCCGTCCGTTTTTTCCATCTAATCAAACATGTCGGGAAGCCCCATCTACTGTATATTGCTCATCTTGCTTCTTCATCTGCTCTAATAATGGTTTCAGAGATCTTCTTGTCAGTGTCTCTACAGCTAGGTCTGAAAAAATCTCAATATTTATTTCTCCATTCTTAATCGATGCTCTTCCTTTTATTTTCTTCCATATCTCTTCTTTATCCCCAAAATTATGGAATTGCACAATTATATCTCTTGATTTTTCTTTACACCCTTCTTGTTGGAGCTTTCCTATTCTATACACACTGTCCAATTTAAGCGTCTCTGATATCGATTTGTCCATTATAGTATTCAAGATTTTACATATTATTCCGATTAGGTCTTCACCGTGTGAAATCTCTAGTACTCCTCTTATCCTTAGATTACATCTCCTATCCCTATTTTCTTGATCCTCTATCCTATATAGCAGCTTTCTTTGTTCTTTTCTTATTTCTTTCATCCGCTTTTCTAGTTTCAAAATAGTTTGGGACTGTTCTTCCACTTTTCCCTCTGTTTCTTCCACTCTTGCTATCGTTTGCCCCAAATCTTTCTGTATTATCGCCATCTCTTGTTCTATTGATTTTTCAAGGCTTTGAAACATTTCTTCTATTTCTCTTTTGTTTGGCATTTGTAGTTCCTTTTCTTGTTCTACCGCCTCCACTCGTTCTCTTCTTTTTTGACTACTATTAGCCATTTCCAGGGATAGTCTAGGACTTTCTTCCATACTGATTTCCAACACACTCCTTTCCTTGTTGTCTTTCTGGGGTCAGATTCCCCTGTGAGGGTATATATTTTTTAATTGTACCTGTTTTGGAACTCTTGGGTCCACCTCCTTTGGCTATCTTATTTTTCATGCTGTCAGAAATTTGCTTCACTTATCCAAACTCTGTGGGGAGGGTTAGTTATTATACAGTCCCATATATCACTTTAAATTCTCCACCTCCGGGCTCTTATTACTTTTTCTTCCTTTCTTCTACTCCCCTGGGTAATCTCCCCCTATACATACACTTTGAGTATAGTTTATTTCATGCAATACATTTCATTACACCATCAGCTCTCTCACTCACCCTCCTGCCATCCTCTCTTCTATATGGGGTGACTTCCAGCTCTTCCTTCCGTGAGCTGTGGTTCTCTCCAGCCCCTCCGTCTGTATTGCACCTTTTCTTTATTATTTTGTTTTAGGGGGAGATTCCCCTGCAGGGTCCCTGTACTGTAGGTCTGCGTTCAGACTTGTCATTGGGAGAGCCGGCGTCTCTCTCTGCCTGGGAACGCCGGCTGGCTTCTCCTCCTCCCAGTACTCCCTTGCGGAGGACACGTGGCCGCTTCGCATCCTCCGGGCTCCAAGCTGCCCTGGATGGAAAGCTCCAGCGGTCCCCAGCCGCTCCATCCTCCTCTCCGACCAACCTGCTCCGCAGTCCCAGCACTCGCCACGTCTCCTCATCTCACATCTTCAGCAAGGTCCCCCCACTCACAGGTAGGGCTTTATGGGATTATCTACCTGCATTACAGGGCACAATGGGGGACAGGTGGCTACCTTGCGGAGATTACATTGTGCTCTCCCTCACCGCCATGACCAGGCTCCTCCCTCCTTGGGAATGTCTGTAGACACTATAACTTTCACATAAAGCAATTAATTTACACATATTGGGATATTTTTTCAGCAAAGACATGGAGCAGAAAGGGACGGACTGACCATTCGAGCACTCGGGCACTGCCCGAGGGCCTGGGGTCAGTAGGGGGCCCCATGAGATGCCCCTGGTACCTTTCTTTGGCTTTTTCATAGGCATTTTTGGGTGTGGGCAAGGACACAGGGGCCCCATGATCCCCTATTGCCCGGGGGCCCCATGAGTTGTCAGTCCGCCCCTGAGCAGAATACATTTTGGCCAAAATTTATCACAAAATTTGATTTTTTAAAAATTTTTTACTGGACATGTTTTATAGCAAAAAGTCCAAAATATTGTTTTTTGTTTCTCAAAATCGTCAGTCTTTTTTTGCTTATAGCGCAAAAAATAAAAAAACATACAGGCGATCAAATACTACCGAAAGAAAGCTCAATTTGTGGGAAAAAAGGATGTAAATTTAATTTGCGTGCAGCCTTGCATGACCGCACACTTGTCAGTTAAAATAATGCAGCATCATAATGCAAAAAATGGCCTGGTCAGGAAGTGGGGGGAATCCTTTGGAGGGCAAGTGGGGGGTGCCTGTGATTTGGTGCTCCTTCCCCTGGAGACTTGCTGCTGCTGGAGCAGTGTGTGGATGAAGAGACATTAGGAGAGTGTCTACCCTGGGGTCATGGAGAGGGGGCCAGATTTGACCCGGCTGTGGCCTGAGAGCAAAACCAAGAGACTGTGGGGTTTTACTAAAGCTGGTTCACTCAGAATCTTGTGCACTTCAACATAGAAACCAATCAGCTTCCAGGTTTTATTGCTAAAGCTTAATTGAACAAGCTGAGGTTAGAAGTTGATTGGGTACCATGCACAGGTGCACCACATTCTGAGTGAACCTGACTTACATAAACCCCAGTGTGGAACTTTGCTGGAACATGTGCAGTCCTTGATGGCAGACTTTTGATATCAAGGAGGCTGGAAAATTTAAGATCTGTCATGGTGAATGCTGAAAACCCCTGTAAGGGAAACCTTCTGAGGTTTTTTTTTTTTTAAATGTGCTTTCCTGGCTGGACAGCATTAGATAGATAGAAAAACATGTAAACAGACAAATGGAAAGATAGGTTGGATGGATGGATAGGTATGCAAACAGACATACAAATGGAATGATGCAGTAGACAGACAGATGGATGGACATGCAGACAGACAGACAGATAGACATATGGATGGACATGAAGAAAGATGGACAGACAGACAGATAGACAGATGGATGGACATGCAGATGGATGGACATGTAGATAGACAGACGGATGGACATACAGACAGATGGATGAACATGCAGACAGATAGACGGATGGACGAACATGTAGACAGATAGACGGATGGACATGTAGACAGATAGATGGACACGCAGACAGATGGATGGACATGCAGACAGACAGATGGATGGACATGTACACAGACAGTCATGCAGACAGACGGACGAATGGACATGTAGATAGACAGACAGACGGATGGACATACAGACAGATGGACAGATGGATGAACATGTAGGCAGATAGACGGATGGACATGCAGACAGACAGACAGATGGACATGCAGACAGGCAGACAGATGGACATGCAGACAGACAGACGGATGGACATGCAGACAGACAGACGGATGGACATGCAGTCAGACAGACGGATGGACATGCAGTCAGACAGACGGATGGACATGCAGACAGACAGACGAATGGACATGCAGACAGACAGACAGATGGATGGACATGCAGACAGACAGACAGACGGATGGGCATGCAGACAGATAGACAGATGGATGAACATGTAGACAGATAGATGGATTGACATACAGACAGACAGACAGATGGATGGACATACAGACAGATGGACAGACAGACGGATGGACATACAGACAGACAGACGGATGGACATGTAGACAGATAGACGGATGGACATGCAGACAGACAGAAGGATGGACATGCAGTCAGACAGAAGGATGGACATGCAGACAGACATGCAGACAGACATGCAGACAGACAGACAGACTAATGGACATGCAGACAAACGGATGGACATGCAGACAGACAGACAGATGGATGGATATGCAGACAGAAAGGCAGACAGATGGATGGACATGCAGGCAGACAGACAGACAGATGGATGGATATGCAGACAGAAAGGCAGACAGATGGATGGACATGCAGGCTGACAGACAGACAGATGGAAATGCAAACCCCTGGATGGACCCCTCTCTGAAAGCCCAACCCCTGCTTACACCACTGCATACTCGTAACCAGATAAATCAACTTCAAAACGTAGACTCACACACTGATTGGGAAAATCTGGTAAGAGATTTATGGCAACTTCAGTTTAGCTTGATTACACAACATAAACAGAATCGGCATGTGCAGAGACAGTTACCACTGAAAACAAACAACACTTATCACAGAGTCCCAGTTAGTATTAGCAGGCCTGCTTTTCAGAAACTAACCGATACCTTCAACCTGAGGTGGCTTGACTGTCCCCAGTGATCAGCAAGAACTATCAAACGGGTACACTCACTCACTTTGGGCCCTCAGGACCTGATGGCAGTGAGATAACCTGAAATGAGGAAAGATCTCTTTACCCCAACACAACCAATGTTCTTTAAAGGCAGTGAAGAGTCTTCTGTGTGCGTGATGGGGCCCAGTTGGTGCACAGTGAGAAGAAGTGTGAATTATGGTTCTTTGAGAAACAGTGCAATAAAGAAAGGGGAGAACATCACTCCCCCTGGAAGCAGCAATTGACTGGTGTAATGATCCTTTAAAGCACTAATCACTAGTGAATCTAAAGCAACAAGTAGTTAAGCTGGCAGAAGTGATTGTTGACACAGGGAAACTCCACTCTGGACTGCAAGCCTATTGCCACAATAGGTAAAGGCCTCCTTAATAGAGTGAATTGATGATGGTGGTTCAGCCTGTGGACTGACTGTCCTGCTATCAGCTCTGATGATAAGGCTGTGTTAAATATGGTCAAACGATATCACCTGAAGGAACTAGGCCGCAACTTCTAAAAACAAATGCATGTGCAATATCTGTGACTGTGTGCAGGAGAATAGCAAAGGTGGAGCAGGTGTCCGTGTTCCCTGTCCTTGGTAATGCGTGGGGCTCTCTCACCCAAGGGATGGTATCTGGCGAATTCTGGCCATATTTCTTTCTTCTCCGATAAGGTCTCCACACACTCTCCAATCCTGCCTGCAGTGTTCCGTCCAGTCAGTCCAGATTAGCTTTCTCCACAAAGGTCAGCGATCAGCAGGCTCTCTCCTTGCCTCCCTTCTCCCTCTCCTTCCACGGCCTGGTCCAGTCCTCCCACAGTCAGCACACTCCTCTCTCCAGATTTCTCCCCCCTAAATTCCTGTCTCATCTCCCAGGCTTTCACACATATATATGCCTTCGCCCAAATGCCAACTCCTCTGGGAAATGTAGTTCCTAGACACACCGTTCCTTAGTAAAGTCCTGCAGTTCAGCATACAAGTTCCATGGGGCTGCTCTACAGAGTGTGAATGCCACAGTTCTGTAGGACACTGCCATCTTCTGTTCGTAGCAGGGTGTTGCATACAGATGGATGAGTAGATGGACAATCAGAGGGACAAGCAAACAAATGGAAAGATACAGTAAACAGATATGTAGCATTACTCCTGTAAGAGCTGCAGGCATATTGTCCAGATGTTCCTCAAAAGTTTTGCCCTGCAGCCAGGCACATAGGTCCACTCACATTTTTCTTCAATAACCAGTCTAAGGGTGTTGTTTTTGTTGTTTTTAGTTTTGGAGAACTTGGATATAAATGAGGAAAAAAACAGAAATTATGTATAGTTGAGGACTGTTATTCTTTTAGATAAGCTACGGCAAAGTCTGTTCTTGAAACAAACAGTAGATTTCAATTTTAAGGCAGCAGTAGTAGTAGCAGACTATAGCAGAGTCTTTTTAGGTTGGATATTAAGTGGACAAAGCTCTTTTGAACAACCTCCGGTGCCCCCTTTAGCTAAACCCGCAGCTGACTCCCTAGCCCCAGAGGGG
This sequence comes from Staurois parvus, assembly GCF_062004578.1. Lineage (NCBI taxonomy): Eukaryota > Metazoa > Chordata > Amphibia > Anura > Ranidae > Staurois > Staurois parvus. The sequence continues at coordinate 4,317,710 of NW_028318579.1, read as the reverse complement.
ATTAAACATCACAAAGTCTCTAAGATCCTTTAGATGTGTCTGTACTCACAACACCCAAGAGCAGATGGTTGCCTTCCACCATGAGACCAGACCAGACCAGATCTTCAGTAGAGGACCTCTAAGTCAGCTTTAGCAGAACCCGGGTCTCAGCATTCAGGCCCTTATGTCGCCCACCTGAGGCCTACAGCAGTAGATTCAACAGTATTGCCTGGGAGGGCAGCATGCCCCCTCCAAACTGGAACAACTCTATAGAGGAAAGACCCAGCAGTCAGTGTGTGCAATGAATATATACAGTTATCCACCATGCCTTCAGAGCCTCTCTCTGTGAGATAGGCCAGAACTGTATCAATATTCATGCTGCCACCTGCATAGCTCAACACCTATTATCCAGAAGCTTTGCAAGCTTTCTGGATGTAGAGGGAGCTCTCAGGCTGGCATCAGCTGAAAAACTGAGCAGACCTGACTAGTAGAACACAGCAACACTGATTACACTGTGTAGGTTATGCTTTTATCTAACAACAATCACAACCACACTAACTACAATGTAACAACTAGATTTACCCATCAAAACACATACTAAATCTATCTAAACCCAGCACCTATCTAGGAGGCTGCTACAGATGGCCTATCTATCTATTTTATTCTTATTTTATTTATTTCAGGTACTTATATAGCGCTGTCAATTTACGCAGTGCTTTACATATATATTGTAAATTCACATCAGTCCCTAACCCTCAAGGGGCGTACAATCTAAGGTCCCTAACTCACATTCATACATACACATACTAGGGCCAATTTAGACAGGAGCCAATTAACCTACCAGCATGTCTTTGAATTGTGGGAGGAAACTAGACTACCCGGAGGAAACCAATGCAGGCACAGGGAGAACATGCAAACTCCAGGCAGGTGGTGCTCTGGTTGGAATTATATTTTTTTTTCTGTTGTATTTATATATTCCTGTCTGAATATGTATTTTTTTTTTTTTTTTTTTTTTTGCACTTTATCCCAAGTAGACATGCGTTATTTGTATATATTATTATTTAATTTTTGATCCTTTACAAATGTAACTTCTCAACCCATATCTTTTTGGGATATTCATTTGCTTTTATCTGTGTATGTTCATTTCATTTTTTATTTTACTTATTATTTACATTTTTTTTCATTCATCATCCTTTTTCTCTTTCTTTGTTTCTCTTTTTATTCCACTTAATTTTTCTTTTTTCTTTTCTTTCTTCCTTGTTGTTTTCTGATATCACTGTTTTTGATACAATGGTTTTATATGTTTTGTCACAATGTACTAGTAGGCGTACCCTCAGGATTCAGGAGTGTTGATTAGGAGAGGTGTTCTTTATTAACTAACATCTATATAAGAAGGCACTTTTGCTGTTTTCTTTTGTTATGATTAAGCAGGAGATCTTGTGCAACGCGTTAACAAGTCCTGTATTCATGTGCTGGTGTTTTGTGTGTCCTATGGATCAAATATACACTAAATTCATCAATCCTCCGGAGTGCGGCTGACCCTTCTTCCTGTTGCATCGTGTGTGGTGGCGAGCCAGAGCCTGCACCTGTCGTGGATTGATCTGGATTGTTTGCCTGAGCGGTATACCTCTGTTCTTTGGAAACTGGACTACTCATAGGAAACCCACGCAGGCTCTGGGAGAACATGCAAACACCAGGCAGGTGGTGCCATGGTTGGGATTCGCACCAATGACCCTAGTACTGCCAGGTGGAAGTGCTAGCCACTGTGCTGCCATCTATCTATCTATCTATCTATCTATCTATCTATCTATCTATCCAATCAATCAATCTATCCAATCAATCAATCTATATAATCAATCTAGCTATCTATCTAAGCTATCTATCTAATCTATCTATCTATCTATCTATCTATCTATCTATCTATCATCTATCTCATATCTATCTATCTATCTATCTATCTATCTATCTATCTATCTATCTATCCAATCAATCAATCAATCAATCTACATAATCTATCTATCTATCTATCTATCTATCTATCTATCTATCTATCTATCTATCTATCCAATCAATCAATCAATCAATCTACATAATCTATCTATCTATCTATCTATCTATCTATCTATCTATCTATCTTATCTATCTTATCTATCTATCTATCTAATCAATAAATCTAAAAGATAGATTGGCTGGATGGACATGTGGACAGACAGACAAATTAAATGTTGCATGGATGGGTAGATATCCCAACCATGGCACCACCTGCTTGGAGTTTGCATGTTCTCCCTGTGCCTGCATGGGTTTCCTTCGGGTACTCCGGTTTCCTCCCACATTCCAAAGACATGCTGGTAGGTTAATTGGCTCCTCTCTAAATTGTCCCTAGTATGTGTATGTATGAATGTAAGTTAGGGACATTAGATTGTACACCCCTTGAGGGTTAGGGACTGATGTGAATGTACAATATATATGTAAAGCGCTGCGTAAGTTGACGGCAATATATAAGTACCTGCAATAAATAAATAAATAGATGGGCAGACAGAGGGACATGCAAATAGACAAAAATGGAAAGATGGATAAACAATCTGCAAAGTGGCACATTTATTTCTCTTTTCCAGCTTTTCAAAAATGCAGACAAGAAAAGTCGACAACAATTTGGAGTGCCAGCACTCGGCACAGTTGTCTTGTCTATCAGATCAGTGTGAAATCATCTCAGTGTCGCATTTTTATTTTTTTTTCCCAACTGTCTCGCAAGCCTGTGTGACGATGACGTGAAAGACAAGCCGGCCTGTCAAAGCAATCTTAAATAATGGGTTATGATTGGTATGAAATTACTTTACCCCACATGCCGCGTGCCTATTATGTGTGATTAATCAACGGCATATGACTTCTAGGAGACATGCAGTCCCTGCCAAAATATTCCTTAATTTAGCTCAAATATAAACAAACACAAAGCCCAGCGTGCTTATTTGCATAATGAAGATCAATGTTTGTGCAAGTTATAAATGCATCTATTTAAAAAAAAAAAAAAAGCCATCGCGCACCTAGCAGTTAATCACACACTCAACTAATGGTAATTGAAAAGTGATAGGACATTAACTGTGACATTTATGTGATTCCACTCTTTGTCAAGAGTCCACTTAGTCAATTCAAATCTTCCAGATGGCCACAGATACACGCAATGGGCACTTATTAGGCTATTAATCTAGTCAAAACCTAAACTGAAATCTACAGTTTCATCATGTTATCCATTTTTTGGATGGAACTTATGGAACCCAATTTTAAAAAGGCTATAATCCTTCACGCTTGGCGCAAATATGCTGCCTCTCGGCGTCTGGGCCTTGGCATCAAGAAGCCACCTATTGACGTACCCAGTGTGAACAAAACATGCCTGCCCTGTGCTCTCCCGGCACATTTACCAGCACCTCATGGAAAGGTTCCAATCGCTACTTGCGGTCGGGAGCTTTCCGATCATGTGACCGCCGTGACAGCGGTCATATGACCCTAAACCCCGCCTCGCCTCCTGGTGTCACAAACCCCTTAAAGGACTGGTGCCAAGGGGTTAAAGTGAACCTTTCCCTAGTGTGATCAGATGTCCCTGGTTTCTGGTGATGATTCCTGATATTTAGGAAGCTGCCCAAGTGGAAGAAAAATATATTTTAAATATATTGTAAAAATATTCTTCCCAGATATAGTGACACATATTTGATACTACAATTGTGGCCATATTCTCTCTCCCTCCCTCTCCCTCCCTCTCCCTCCCTCCCTCTCTCTCCCTCTCTCTCCCTCCCTCCCTCTCTCTCTCTCTCTCTCTCTCTCTCCCTCTCCCTCTCTCTCCCTCTCGCTCGCTCTCTCTCTCCCTCTCTCTCCCTCCCTCTCCCTCTCTCCCTCTCCCTCTCTCCCTCTCTCCCCCTCCCCCTCACCCTCACCCTCACCCTCACTCTCCCTCTCTCTCCCTCTCTCTCCCTCTCTCTCCCCCTCTCTCCCCCTCTCTCCCCCTCTCTCTCTCTCTAAATGATTACCACTTCCGCCTGGCAGTACTAGGGTCGTTGGTTCGAATCCCAACCACGGCACCACCTGCCTGGAGTTTGCATGTTCTCCCTGTGCCTGGGTGGGTTTTCTCTGGGTACTCCGGTCCTCCAACACTCCAAAGACATGCTAGTAGGCAGGGGCAGACTGACAACTCATGGGGCCCCCGGGCAATAGGGGATCATGGGGCCCCTGTGTCCTTGCCCAAACTCAAAAAAGCCTATGAAAAAGGTACCAGGGGCATCTCATGGGGCCCCCTACTGACCCTGGGCCCTCGGGCAGTGCCCAAGTTTCCAAATGGTCAGTCCGCCCCTGCTAGTAGGTTAATTGGCTCCTGTCTAAATTGTTCCTAGTATGTGTATGTATGAATGTGAGTTAGGGACCTTAGATTGTACACCCCTTGAGGGTTAGGGACTGATGTGAATGTACAATATATATGTAAAGCGCTGTGTAAATTGACGGCGATATATAAGCACCTGAAATAAATAAATATATATATATTGAATGAAATAAGTATTTGATCTCTTGCTGATTTTGAATGTTTGCCCACTCACAAAGAAATGATTGGTCTAACAATCAAATGTTCGGTGTATTGTAACACTGAGAGACAGAATAGCAACAAAAAATTCAAAAGAAATGCATGTCTAACAAAATGATGACTGATTTGCATGTTCATGAGGGAAATAAGTATTCGATCCCCTTCACAAAACATGACTTAGTACTTGGTGGCAAATCCCTTGTTGGCAATCACAGAGGTCAGACGTTTCCTGTAGTTGGCCACCAGGTCTGCACACATCTCAGGAGGGATTTTGGCCCACTCCTCTTGGTAGATCATCTCCAAGTCATTAAGGTTTGGTGGCTGACATTTGGCAACTCAAACTTACAGCTCCCTCCACAGATTTGCAATCAGATTAAGGTCTGGAGACTGGCTAGGCCACTCCAGGACCTTAATGTGCTTCTTCTTGAGCCACTCCTTTGCTGCCTTGGCCGTGTGTTTTGGATCATTGTCATGCTGGAACACCCATCCACGACCCATTTTCAATGCTCTGGCTGAGGGAAGAAGGTTCTCACCCAAGGTTTGAAGGTACATTGCCCCGTCCATCGTCCCTTTGATGCGGTGCAGTTGTCCTGTCCCTTTAGCAGAAATACACCCCCAAAGCAGAAATATTCCCTGAGCAAATCAGTGCATCATTTGTTAGTTATGCATTTCTTTTGAATTTTTTGTTGCTATTCTGTCTCTCAGTGTTACAATACACCGAACATTCGATTTTTAGACTGATCATTTCTTTGTGAGTGGACAAACATTCAAAATCAGCCGGGGATCAAATACTTATTTCCTTCACTGGATAGATGGATAGATAGATAGATATGAGATAGATAGATAGATAGATAGATAGATAGATAGATATGAGATAGATAATAGATAGATAGATAGATATGAGATAGATAATAGATAGATAGATAGATAGATAGATAGATAGATAGATAGATAGATACTGTGTGTATGTATATATATATATATATATATATATATATATACTGTATGTTGAAATGTGTTTTTTATATATTAAACAATATATGAAAAATATTTTTAAAAATACATTTTCAAATATATGTCTTTGAAAATACATTTCATCTGCATTTTTGGAATGTAGGAATATATTTTGGAACACATATATGTTAAAATTGCTTTTTTATGTTAAACAGATTTGAAGAATATATTTTAAAAATATATATTTTTAATATATGCCTTTAAAAATATATTTAAATTTACATTTTTTTTAGAATACATGCTAAAATATATTAGTGTAGGCTAATATATTGTAAATATATGTCACACATATATATATATATATATATATATATATATATATATATATATATATATATATATATATTTTTTTTTTTTTTTTTTTTTTTACATACATTGGAAATATATTTCTCTTTCATGTGGGTGTCCCCAGAAAAATTGTCCCCAATTTCAAGAACGTGTTCTCAATTTCTTCACAGTTTCATTACTGGTGTCCCCAGCCAGGCAAGTGCAGAGTAATCCGTAGCAACATTTTTGAGATTGGCTTTTATGAAGGAGGGGGATGGGTGTATCTTCTTCCAGCTGTCTGGGATTATTGATGATGGCACATGCCCATATCACATGGTCTTCTCAGTTCCTCCACAAGACAGTATGGATGATGTGCTCTCTTGCCCTTTCTTTAGACATGCAGCGCACATCTGGGCCTGTATTTCCAACTCAGAGCAATTAGGTTCAGGTGTTGTTAAACCAGGGCTTTTTTTCAGTGGGAATGTGGGGGAACGCAGTTCCGGCATCTCCAGCACTGCATGTATCTAATGGCAAAGGGAGTTGGGGTGTGCTGGAGGATCTATTGATGCTGGCTGCTAGGTGGTCTATTGTCACAGGAGGGATCTATTTTTTTTTTTGGGGGGGGGAAATTTGCTGGGGAGGCCTATTATTGCTGGTGGAGTATCTGTTGTTTCTGGGGTGGGTCAACTGTTGTTAGGAGAGATCTACTGTTAATGGAGGGGGTCTGCTGGCTGCGGGGAGATCTGTTGTTGCTGCCATTGATCTATTGTTGCCAGAGGGTATTTTGTTACAGGTGGTCCATTGGTACACTGTTGCTGGGGAGCTACTGTTGCTGAGGGTCTATTGTTATGGGTGGATCTATTGTTGCTGGGGCTCTATTTGACTGCTTTCCTTGTTATCGTTAACAAATTCCATACAAATTACTTAATATATTCTCAGAAAGGGGTGGTACTGTGAGGCGGGTACGGGGTAGAACCCATAAATGGTGCTCGAAGGTGGGTAGGGGGTGGAAAGAAGGAGTGACTCGGAAAATGGAACTTCCTGCACCTATTATCTGAGAAAAAAGGCCCTCTATTAAACCATACCCATTTAAGCCCCTCCCACTGTTCGCACAATTAGGCCACACCCAACATTTGGTGTGGTGGACATTACAAGCTAATATTATTCCCACCTCATGCTCCATCCCTGCCCAATCACCAGTAAAAATGGGCATAGTCAGTAGGGTGTCCCTGAATTTCATTTTTAAAATCTAGTCACTTTACCTTTAACCCTTTTCCTAAAATCTACATCAACATGTCTGCATGCTAATGAGAAATCTTGCTTTGGTAAAAAAAAAAAAAAATTTTTGCCTCATTTACCTTTATTTCTGTTTTCACCTTCTAATTTCCCTGAAGGCAGCGATGAAGTAGCCCCAGTTGCACAGATGCCCCCTGGAGATTTTGTGCGTGAACCGTACAAAATAAAATTTAATTTCTGGTTAAAAAAGATCCTGTAAGAGGATCTCAGAGGAAGGTTCTTTTTTTTTTTGCAACAAATGTATGTAATGTTGCGTGGCGGGATGACTCATAGTATGCAGCAAATTTTTCAAAATGGTGGCACATGAATGGAGGCCAAGGCAGCACAGAGGCAGAACAAAAACTGGTAAAAATGAGGACGTCGGTTGACCATTGGTAAGTGCACTTGTTCTCCCCATCCCACCCCCACCCTCCATGCATTACTGCCTGGTTTATAGATTGGGGAGGGGGAAGGTCCTCTATATTACTGACATATCTATGTAGGAAAGTCAACACAATTCAAAGTATATATAAAAATAGAGCTCCTAAATACCTTTTTTTTCTTTGCGGTTGTACCTGGTCACATCGCCTGCCTTGCTTGTCTTTGGTTACGCATGGCTCTGGCGATGAGTGGGAACAATCCAAGGATTCTTTTTTCAACAGATCCCACAAAACAAGTTGCCAATCTGCCCTGCATTATAATGACAGCAAAGGTCCCTGGGGGAGCAATTGATCAATTGATCAATCAATCAAAGCAGCCAGTCATTTGCTCTTGTCTGCTATATGGCAATGGGAGGGTGGTGGCTGCATTATAATGACAGCAAAGGTCCCTGGGGGAGCAATTGATCAATCGATCAATCAATCAATCAATCAATCAAAGCAGCCAGTCATTTGCTCTTGTCTGCTATATGGCAATGGGAGGGTGGCGGCTGCATTATAATGACAGCAAAGGTCCCTGGGGGAGCAATTGATCAATCGATCAATCAATCAATCAATCAATCAATCAATCAATCAAAGCAGCCAGTCATTTGCTCTTGTCTGCTATATGGCAATGGGAGGGTGGTGGCTGCATTATAATGACAGCAAAGGTCCCTGGGGGAGCAATTGATCAATCGATCAATCAATCAATCAATCAATCAATCAATCAAAGCAGCCAGTCATTTGCTCTTGTCTGCTATATGGCAATGGGAGGGTGGCGGCTGCATTATAATGACAGCAAAGGTCCCTGGGGGAGCAATTGATCAATCGATCAATCAATCAATCAATCAATCAATCAATCAAAGCAGCCAGTCATTTGCTCTTGTCTGCTATATGGCAATGGGAGGGTGGCGGCTGCATTATAATGACAGCAAAGGTCCCTGGGGGAGCAATTGATCAATCGATCAATCAACCAATCAATCAATCAATCAATCAAAGCAGCCAGTCATTTGCTCTTGTCTGCTATATGGCAATGGGAGGCTGGCGGCTGCGATATAATGACAGCAAAGCTCCCTGGGGGAGCAATTGATCAATCAATCAATCAATCAAAGTAGCCAGTCATTTGTTCTTGTCTGCTATATGGCAATGGGAGGCTGGCGGCTGCGATATAATGACAGCAAAGCTCCCTGGGGGAGCAATCAATCAATCAATCAATCAATCAAAGTAGCCAGTCATTTGTTCTTGTCTGCTATATGGCAGTGGGAGGGTAGCAGCTACAGCTATGGGAACATGTTACATGTTCCACCCTAAAAATGGGTAGAACATGTAATATGTTCCAACAGGTGAACTTATCCTTTAAATATTTTGATTTTAAAGGCAATTTAAAAAAAAACATATTATACTTACAATGGTGTTGCACAGAGCAGCCCCAATCATCCTCTTGTCATGGTATCTGCTGGTGCTTCTGGTCCCTCCCTCCTGCCTAGTGCCCCAGAACAAGCAGCTTGGGGCACCCAAGCAGGCTTGCTCCCGAGCCACTGCTCTGCTTATCTATTCACACACAGAGCTATGGCTCGGCACCAAGGGCGGACTGACAACTCATGGGACCCCAGGGCAATAGGGGATTATGGGGCCCCTGTGTTCTTGCCCAAACTCAAAAAAGCCTATGAAAAAGGTACCAGGGGCATCTCATGGGGCCCCCTACTGACCCCAGGCCCTCGGGCAGTGCCCGAGTTTCTAAATGGTCAGTCCACCCATGCTCGGCACTGCCCCCTCTCTCTCCTCATTGGCTGCAATTGACATCCAAAGGCTCCAGCTGCTGCCTCAGCCAATGAGGAGGGAGAGTCCCTGGAGAGCCGAGGCTCTCATGCATATTGCTTGACCACCTCAGATAAGTATTATGGGGGGCTGGAGGGATGCTGCACACAGAAGGTTTTTATATGTGTATGTATAGAATGCATGAAGGTAAAAAAACCTTGAGCCTTTACAACTACTTTAAGTAACAATCAGGGGCGGACTGACCATTTGGAAACTCTGGCACTGCCCGAGGGCCTGGGGTCAGTAGGGGGCCCCATGAAATGCCCCTGGTACCTTTTTCATAGGCTTTTTTGAGTTTGGGCAAGGACACAGGGGCCTCATGATCCCCTATTGCCCGGGGGCCCCATGAGTTGTCAGTCCAAACACAGAAAGGTTTCTTTACAGTGAGAGCTGTGAAAATGTGAAATAGACTTTTTAAAAAAGTCCTGGATTGTTTCTTGGATACACACAATATAACTGGATATAACATTTATAGGTAAAGTTGATCCCACTTATAATGGCCCAGTGCCACCACCAGGGGCGGACTGAAAACTCATGGGGCCCCCGGGCAATAGGGGATCATGGGGCCCCTGTGTCCTTGCCCAAACTCAAAAAAGCCTATGAAAAAGGTACCAGGGGTATCTCATGGGGCCCCCTACTGACCCCGGGCCCTCGGGCAGTGCCCGAGTTTCCAAATGGTCAGTCCGCCCCTGGCCACCACACACATCAGCCTAAAAGCTCCTGAGAATAGTGCTCATGTCAGGGATGCGGGTGTGACCAGAGATGTGTGGACTGACACAGGGAAACGCAGGCTTCAGATATGGTATAAATAAGACAATTTATTAAGACTAACAATACAAATACAAACGCAGTGCACCAAACCCCAAGCTAACACAAATACAGACAACAAGGTGAAACAAACCCAAACCTAAACTGATAAGTACATACACATATAGAGCACAACGTAGTCAGGCAGGCCGGGTAGATAACTATCGGGCAGGTAGGTACAGAAGGAACAGGCGGAGAGAATGGTCAGGGTCACAAGCCAGGGATCAAACAGGAGAAGTCAGCAGAGGTCAGGATCAGGCAGGGTCGGCAACAAGTCAGGCAGAAACAGGAACAGGAACGCAGGTTACAAGGTACAGGGGCCCATGGAAAAACACACACCAAGGCACAGACTGCAGGTCTGGCCATCCCTTAAATACACCTGCAATCAGCCCCTGGTGATGGCTAATTGCCGAAGTGAACCTCTGGTTGTTGAGAGCACCCTCTGGCCAGCCCTGGTACTGCAGCCCACAAGGCAGGTGAGTCCCACCATTATTGGCAAGTCCATTCCTGACAGCTCAGGCAATGACACTGTGCTGCTTCTTGCAGTATTCTGCTGTGAGTCTGGGATGTCTCAAGAACATGCCCCCTAGGGGGAGGGCTCTTAATGTCACTAGGTGTCATTCAACCCCCGAAGAGCACCAAGTGACATCACAGAGTCTAAGCCTCGGTAGGACAGCGCCGAAGGTAGAGTGGGCATTTCATCCTCCATAAATAATATCAGCAAAACTGGAGTAAGACTTTAAATACAGAAAACTCAGTTTTAGCAACTTTTAGGTAAGACAATTTGGACAACATCAGTAAAATGCATTCCGGTCACAGCTTCTCTGCTGCAGGCGTGTTTTTTATTTAAGAAAATAAGGCAGTTGTTTTTCAATTTGTCTTTTTTGTGTCCTTGCTTACAGTACCTACATGAATATTAATTTGGATGATAATCAAAATTCTAATTCACCTCAGTCACGGCTCTCCCATATCAAACAAGCTTCACATCAAGAATATAGTTTATTTCAAATACAAACCAGGCCGGTGGGAAATGACATGGAATAATTTGAATGGCTTCAAAGAGAACCATTGTTTTAGAGAGGGATGTTTTTGTGTTTTTGGATGACGAATTGTTTTTTCGTCTTTGTGTTGAAGTTTTGGGTGAGGTTTCAGGGACGTAGAAAGGAAATTAAAGAATAAAATGGAATGAAAATAAAATATGAAATGTAATGTACATAGTGCAGAAGTCTCTTACCTTATCTGCATATTCGCTTTATGGAAGAAATTGTAATAAAGATGCACCTGAAAGCACAGGAATACTCGTTATCGGTTTGTAAAATGCATAGGGGCCCAGTAGATTACACTGTTCAACAGGTAAAAAGTTTTGGGCATAAAATTAGCTAATCTTACATAATTTTGGGGTGCTGAAAACGAAAATGACCCTAAAAAATGTTGATTGGCTCTAGTTTCCTAGATTTCTAGTATCTAATGACGTAAGCCATTCAAAATTATGATGCAACTTCAGCTGCATATTGCGCAATTGATACTGGTGACCAATAGAAAATTGCATGTATACTGAGATGATGCAATATTAGCCTTTAATTGCATCACTTCACTGCATAAAAGCTGCAGTATCTGTAGCTGATTGTAGTCCGACAGCGTCTTTACATTTCGTTTTATGCTTATATAGGCTACTCAGTAATGCCTCGAACTTGTGTGAATAAAGCAGATAATTTCTGCTATATCTGCAGTGAAATAACTTTTATCTCACAAAAAAGGAGGATAACTGGAATGATTAAGAAAGCCTACAACTTGTATTTTGGCTGCAAGATAGGAGACCAGGACAAGAGCTGGGCACCACATATATGCTGCAATTCTTGTGGGACGGCACTGGAGCAATGGTTGAATGGAAAAAAGGCATCTATGCCTTTCGCTGTGCCAATGATTTGGAGAGAGCCAACAGATCATGTTAGTAATTGTTACTTTTGTATGGTGCCTCCAATTGTAAAAGGGCTAAATAAGAAGAAAAAGTTATCTGTGCACTATCCAAATATTCCATCGGCAATACGTCCAGTTCCTCATGGAGAGGGGCTACCAATTCCTAAAGCACCAGAATCCTTTGTGGTTGAGTCAAGTGAGGAAGAACCTGAAGCATGTAGTCACGTGCAGTTGTAAGAGATAGCCCTTTCCTCGAATACAAGAGAAAAGCCAAGAGAAGCAAAACCGACACAAACTGAAGACAAAACTAGTGAGAATCCTAAGTATTAAAATTATTCAACTTAGCTTATGGCTATAATTTTTCTTGGTAATCCTATGCAATATATTATGCCATTTAGGCTTTGTTATGTAGTCAATATCACTTGCTTTATATTTGTGGAAAGACATCTATCTATATAATTATTGTGCATTATGTAGTCATTACGCCTATAGTAGAAAACTTTCCGTTTACAGAAAAACTAGAGCCAATTGACAAATTTCATTGTTATATTTGAACTCAGAATGTGAAATTCATTAAGAAATGGATCCTTTTGTTTCCAAAACTGGCAAAAAATAAAAATTTGTTGAACAGTGTTATCAGTGGTGCATCATTAACCACTTGTCCGCTGGACGGTTTTACCCCCTTCATGAACAGGGCATTTTTTTCTTGCTGTTCTGCACTGAGCTACTTTAACTGGCAATTGCACGGTCATGCAACACTGTCCCCAAATTATTATTATTATTATTATTATACAGTATTTATAAAGCGCCAATAGTTCGCTCAGCGCTGTACATTACAGAGGGGGACAGAACATGTGACAGAACAATACCAATACAATGCAAAACATGAGGGGATCGAGGGCCCTGCTCTTTCGAGCTTACAATCTAGGAGATTAAATTTATATCATTTTTTTTCACACAAATAGAGCTTTTTTGGTGGTATTTGACCACCACTGTTATTTTTTTATTATATAAACACAAAGATCAGAAATTTTGAAAAAAAAAAACAATATTTTATACTTTCTGTTATAAGACATAGCCAATAGAATCCTTCATAAATGTAGGCCAAAATGTATCCTTCTGCATGTCCCAATAAATATATATTAATTGGTTTGTGTGAAAGAAAGGGCTTTTTTCAGCGGGAATGAGGAGAAACTTGTGGCACCTCTAGCACTGGATTTATGTAACGGCAAGGGGTGCTGAAGGGTCTATTGGTGCTGGCTGCTAGGGGGACTATTGTTGCTGACAGGGGGACTATTATTGCAAGGGTAGATTTATTGTTGTTGGGGGCATTTTGTTGCAGGGAATCCATTGTTACTGGGGGAAACTATTGTTTCTGTGGGAGGGTCTGTTGTTGATGGAGGAGCAGGGGCGGACTGACCATTCGAGCACTCAGGCACTGCCCGAGAGCCCGGGGTCAGTAGGGGGCCCCATGAAATGCCCCTGGTACCTTTTTATAGGCTTTTTTGAGTGTGGGCAAGGACACAGGGGCCCCATGATCCGCTATTGCCCGGGGGCCCCATGAGTTGTCAGTCCTCCCCTGTGGAGGAGTATTATGTTCCTCAGGGGATCAATTGTTGGTCGGAAGGATCTACTGTTGATGGAGGAGTGCTGGCTGCTGGAGGGTCTATTGGTGCTGGCTGCTAGGGGGACTATTACTGCTGACAGTGGGACTATTATTGCAAGGGTAGATTTATTGTTGCTGGGGGCATTTTGTTGAAGGGAATCCATTGTTACCCAGGGAAACTATTGTTTCTGGGGAAGGGTCTGTTGTTGATGGGGGAGTCTTATGTTCCTCAGAGGATCATTTGTTGGTCGGAAGGATCTACTGTTGAGGGAGGGGTGTATCAATGCTGGCTGCTGGAGGGGTGTATCAATGCTGGCTGCTGGAGGGTCTATTGATGCTGGCTGCTAGGGGGACTATTGTTTCTGACAGGGGGACTATTATTGCAAGGGTAGATTTATTGTTGCTGGGGGCATTTTGTTGCAGGGAATCCATTGTTACCCGGGGAGACTATTGTTTCTGGGGGGAGGGTCTGTTGTTGATGGAGGAGTCTTATGTTCCTCAGGGGATCAATTGTTGCTCGGAAGGATCTACTGTTGAGGGAGGGGTGCAACAATGCTGGCTGCTGGAGGGTCTATTGGTGCTGGCTGCTAGGGGGACTATTACTGCTGACAGTGGGACTATTATTGCAAGGGTAGATTTATTGTTGCTGGGGGCATTTTGTTGAAGGGAATCCATTGTTACCCAGGGAAACTATTGTTTCTGGGGAAGGGTCTGTTGTTGATGGGGGAGTCTTATGTTCCTCAGAGGATCAATTGTTGGTCGGAAGGATCTACTGTTGAGGGAGGGGTGTATCAATGCTGGCTGCTGGAGGGTGTATTGGTGCTGGCTGCTAGGGGGACTATTGTTGCTGACAGGAGGACTATTATTGCAAGGGTAGATTTATTGTTGCTGGGGGCATTTTGTTGCAGGGAATCCATTGTTACCCGGGGAAACTATTGTTTCTGGGGGAGGGTCTGTTGTTGATGGAGGAGTCTTATGTTCCTCAGAGGATCATTTCTTGGTGGGAAGGATCTACTGTTGAGGGAGGGGTGTATCAATGCTGGCTGCTGGAGGGGTGTATCAATGCTGGCTGCTGGAGTGTCTATTGATGCTGGCTGCTGGGGGGACTATTGTTTCTGACAGGGGGACTATTATTGCAAGGGTAGATTTATTGTTGCTGGGGGCATTTTGTTGCAGGGAATCCATTGTTACCCGGGGAAACTATTGTTTCTGGGGGAGGGTCTGTTGTTGATGGAGGAGTCTTATGTTCCTCAGGGGATCAATTGTTGCTTGGAAGGATCTACTGTTGAGGGAGGGGTGTATCAATGCTGGCTGCTGGAGGATCTATTGATGCTGGCTGCTTGCAGGACTATTGTTGCTGACAGGGGGACTATTATTGCAAGGGTATATTTATTGTTTCTAGGGGCATTTTGTTGAAGGGAATCCATTGTTACTGGGGGAAACTATTGTTTCTGGGGGAGGGTCTGTTGTTGATGGAGGGGTCTTATGTTCCTCAGGGGATCAATTGTTGGTCGGAAGGATCTACTGTTGAGGGAGGGGTGTATCAATGCTGGCTGCTGGAGGGTCTATTGGTGCTGACAGGGGCGCTGTTATTGCAAGGGTAGATTTATTGTTGCTAGGGGCATTTTGTTGCAGGGAATCCATTGTTATCCGGGGAAACTATTGTTTCTGGGGGAGGGACTGTTGTTGATGGAGGAGTCTTATGTTCCTCAGGGGATCATTTGTTGGTGGGAAGGATATACTGTTGAGGGAGGGGTGTATAAATGCTGGCTGCTGTAGAGTCTATTGATGCTGGCTGCTAGGCGGACTATTGTTGCTGACAGGGGGACTATTATTGCAAGGGTAGATTTATTGTTGCTAGGGGCATTTTGTTGAAGGGAATCCATTGTTACTGGGGAAACTCTATACCAGTGGTATATTTGCCCTAGGCAACACAAAAATTGGCTGCCCCCTTCCCACGGAGAAAGCCTGACCTCCCACCCAAGAAAGTGTTCCACTACCACCACCCTCCATACACTGGCCACCACCCTCCCCCAACAAGATAGAGACGCTCACCTTCACAGCTCCAGACATCCCCTAGAATGATAGTCATGCTCTGCATATGCCGCCAAGCAGCCCTCAGCCTCTCTCTGATCCCACCTGGCCCCCATGTCGCGTGTGTCCCTTCTTCTGTCCCTTCTTCTGGGGAGCAGTGCTGCCCTCCTGAAAAATGCCACCCTAGGCAAATGCCTTGTTTGCCTTGTGGTAAATACACCCCTGTCTAGCACCTATCTCGGAAGGTGCTACATTATTCAGGATTTATATAATGTCAATAGTCTGCTCAGTGGTTTACAAAATAAATGAGTCTTGGGGCAAATGCCCTTTTGTTTCTCTTTACATAAACTCAAAGTTTTGGCTTTGCAGACCCTTTAATTTTTCCCTTTCGTTAATCCAGAAAACATAGGAGATTATTAGCACTTGGGTGATATTAAATCGTATTATATGTTTTGCTCTTTGTAATGTAAACTAAGTCTGTATGACAGGTGAACAGCTTACTATTTGATTAATGTGATCACCTAACCTTTTCATTACTATACAAACACACACTCCATCCCTTTTCACAGAGCTCCATTCTGAGTATTGTTCTTTGGAGATAGCTTTTCATTTATAACATCCAAAGAATATTTCAACACCGGCATTGTATAATGCTCATTATCTGGTAGCAGGCACTCCGAAAACCGTCTGAGAGCCTGAAAGGATGTTTGAACAGTCTGACGGTTGAAATGCATTGTTACATTATTCAGTGTGACAAAGATATAGTTAAAATAGACGTTTCAATACTTTTGACATTTTTTGGGGATATTCACACAAATTGTATATATGCAGCACAATGATAAATTACCTGAGCCTGCTGATATGACTGCTTATATTAATGTAATGATGTGACAGGACCACTTTTCATGAGCATTTGGCCAGTGGGTCTAGAAATAGGGATGAGGTTCAGGTTCATTGCTACCATGGATTCGTGAAGGTCACAAATTGTGAACTTAGTTTTGAAAACTATGTAGGTTCAACCTATTGAAATAACAAGCAACCTAGAATGTAGAGCCAATCATTTGACGAATTTGATAACTCAAATTGGCTGTAAACCCTTATATACACTCATTGGCCACTTTATTGGGTCCACCTTGCTAGTGCCAAAAAATATCCCCCACACCATTGCACCACCTCCACCAGCCTGAACCGAAATTTGACGAATTCGATAACTTGCCCATCTGGCACCAACAACCATACCGCGTTCAAAGTAATTTAAACTCCTTTCTTCCCTACTTTGATGCTCAGTTTGAACTTCAGCAAGTCGTCTTTACCATGTGTAGATACCTAAATGCATTGAGTTGCTGCCATGCGATTGGCTGATTAGCAATTTGTGTTACCAAGCAGTTGACTAGGTGAACCTAATAAAGTGGCCTGCGAGTATATATTTTCCTAAGAAGTATAAGCCGTACTTCTTAAAAACAGGAATGGACTGGGGTTGGGGGTTTTGGTAGGTCCAAACTCAATGTATGCATTAAGGCTCTGGAGAACGAGCCCAGAGAGAAAGATGTCATGAGTGGATAGCACAGGTAGGCATCTAAGTGTAAGGAATACCAGAGAAGTTGATGTGGGACAGCCAGATGTCACGGTGGGGAGCTTATTTAAGAATATCTCAACCCAAAAGCTAAAATATAACATATTCACAATATATATAGGATGAAAACAGCCTATAATCCCGCGGTTGAAATCCATTGTTACATTATTCAGTGTGACAAAGATATAGTCAAAATAGACGTTTCAATACTTTTGAAATTTTTTGGGATATTCACACAAATTGTATATATGCAGCACAATGATAAATTACCTGAGCCTGCTGATATGACTGCTTATATTAATGTAATGATGTGAAAGGACCACTTTTCATGAGTATTTGGCCAGTGGGTCTAGAAATATGGATGAGGTTCGGGTTCATCGCTACCATGGATTCGTGAAGGTCACAAATTGTGAACTTAGTTTTGAAAACTAAGTAGGTTCAACCTATTGAAATAACAAGCAGCCTAGAATGTAGAGCCAATCATTTGACGAATTCGATAACTCAAATTGGCTATAAACCCTTATATACACTCATTGGCCACTTTATTGGGTCCACCTTGCTAGTGCCAAAAAATATCCCCCACACCATTGCACCACCACCACCAGCCTGAAGCGTTGATACAAGGCAGGATGGATCCATGCTTTCATGTCATTTATGCCAAATCCTAACCCTACCATCTGAATGTCGCAGCAGTCTGCCCATTCTCCTCTGACCTCTGACACCAACAAGGCATTTTCCTCCTCACTAGATATTTTCTCTTTTTCGGATCATTCTCCGTAAACCCTAGAAATGGTTGTGCATGAAAATCCCTGTAGATCAGCAGTTTTTGAAATACTCAGACCAGCCCATCTGGCACCAACAACCATACCGCGTTCAAAGTAATTTAAACTCCTTTCTTCCCTACTTTGATGCTCAGTTTGAACTTCAGCAAGTCGTCTTTACCATGTGTAGATACCTAAATGCATTGAGTTGCTGCCATGCGATTGGCTGATTAGCAATTTGTGTTACCAAGCAGTTGACTAGGTGAACCTAATAAAGTGGCCTGCGAGTATATATTTTCCTAAGAAGTATAAGCCGTACTTCTTAAAAACAGGAATGGACTGGGGTTGGGGGTTTTGGTAGGTCCAAACTCAATGTATGCATTAAGGCTCTGGAGAACGAGCCCAGAGAGAAAGATGTCATGAGTGGATAGCACAGGTAGGCATCTAAGTGTAAGGAATACCAGAGAAGTTGATGTGGGACAGCCAGATGTCACGGTGTGGAGCTTATTTAAGAATATCTCAACCCAAAAGCTAAAATATAACATATTCAAAATATATATAGGATGAAAACAGCCTATAATCCCGCGGTTGAAATCCATTGTTACATTATTCAGTGTGGCAAAGATATAGTCAAAATAGACGTTTCAATACTTTTGAAATTTTTTGGGATATTCACACAAATTGTATATATGCAGCACAATGATAAATTACCTGAGCCTGCTGATATGACTGCTTATATTAATGTAATGATGTGACAGGTCCACTTTTCATGAGTATTTGGCCAGTGGGTCTAGAAATAGGGATGAGGTTCAGGTTCATCGCTACCATGGATTCGTGAAGGTCACAAATTGTGAACTTAGTTTTGAAAACTATGTAGGTTCAACCTATTGAAATAACAAGCAACCTAGAATGTAGAGCCAATCATTTGACGAATTCGATAACTCAAAGTGGCTGTAAACCCTTACATACACTCATTGGCCACTTTATTGGGTCCACCTTGCTAGTGCCAAAAAATATCCCCCACACCTTTGCACCACCACCACCAGCCTGAAGCGTTGATACAAGGCAGGATGGATCCATGCTTTCATGTCGTTTATGCCAAATCCTAACCCTACCATCTGAATGTCGCAGCAAACAGTCTGCCCATTCTCCTCTGACCTCTGACACCAACAAGGCATTTTCCTCCTCACTGGATATTTTCTCTTTTTCGGACCATTCTCCGTAAACCCTAGAAATGGTTGTGCATGAAAATCCCTGTAGATCAGCAGTTTTTGAAGTACCCAGACCAGCCCATCTGGCACCAACAACCATGCCACATTCAAAGTAATTTAAACCCCTTTCTTCCCTATTTTCATGCTCAATTTGAACTTCAGCAAGTCGTCTTTACCATGTGTAGATACCTAAATGCATTGAGTTGCTGCCATGCTATTGGCTGATTAGCAATTTGTGTTACCAAGCAGTTGAACAGGTGTACCTAATAAAGTGGGAAAAATTAAATTTTCTTCTTCCTCCATTGATTACCACATTACAACAAAGTATACATGTAATCTAATGGAATTCATATTTGTCATCTTATGGCTATTCTAATACAGAGAGTCCAGACACTTTCACCCTCTTCCAGTCCAGGCCAATTTTCAAGTTCCAGTGCTGTCACACTTTGAATACCAATTACTCAGGCAATTAACACTGTACCCAAATTAAATTGTTATCATTTTTGTTTAGACAGATAGATGTTTCTTTTAGTGGTATTTAACCTCCCTGGCGGTATTCCCGAGTGTAGCTCGGGGTAAAATTTCAGTACCAAGAGCGGTAACCCCGAGCTACACTCGGGCTTACCATGTGGCGTTGCTCAGGGAGTCCCTGCAGCACTTACCTTGTCCTTCGTTCCCGCGATGCTTCCCCTGCAGCGTCCCCGGCCATCTCCTCCGGCCGATGCCGGCATCCAGCTTCTGTGTTCCGGTCCCTGTGACGTCGGGACGTACGGGCCCCGGAACCGGCAGCAAATTTTAAATTTTAAAAAAATTTCATTTTTTTTTAAATAATTATTACATAGTAAAACATTGCTGTTTCAATGCATTTCACATACATTTTGTCCCGAGTGCTTTGTCCTGTGCCCTGCCTGCATTTTCACTGTTCTTTCTGCCTGGAAACTGAGAAATGTCCATGGCGTCCAAAAAGTGTCCCTTTATGTCAAAAGCGGTTTTAGACCGGCTAGAGAACAGCGATAGTAAATCAGAACCACTTGCAGGATTGAGTGATAATGATTCGTGGGGGAAATTCCTCATCAGACACTGAAAACGATTTTGCGACTTTGCTCAGCGATGTGCAAATTTGCCTCTATATTTCAAATTTCAGTGTTTTTGGTTTGATTATATTATTGAATTAAATGTATTATTATTTTTTATGATTATTTATTAAATTATAATTTATGATTTCGTGTTTCAAGTTTTATCATACCCGGGATGTTTACTAGACTCTTGTTCGGACAGATTTCAGTGAGTTATTCCTAAAAATTACAGCCTACAATAAAAAACGACATATTTCCATGCAAAAAAATGGTACCGCTTTCAGCACCAAAAATTGGAAATAATCATACCGCCGAGGAGGTTAATCACCACTGAGGTTTTTTTTGCTATATAAATGAGTAAAAAAAACTAAAATTTTGTATTAAAAAAGCATTTTTCTTATACAACTTTGTAAAAAACTACTGAAATCAATATAATTTTTTAATTTTTTTACATTTTTATTTACGTATTTATTTATGTATTTTTTTACATATTGACACTGTATTTTTTTTTACTTTTTTTCTCTTTTTTACGCTGCGATTGCTTTTACAAGCTCTCTGGGATTCCTGCAGCCACTGAGAAATACAGAGAGAGCTGTGATTGGTCGCAGTTTATCAAATGGCACGAGGCTGCTGTGAATGTCCTTGTACCATGTGATCTCTGTGATCGATCTCAGAGCCCACAGTAGTAAACAATGATGCCAGGAAATTACATCTTGTTTACTACTGTACATTGGATCGCTGATTGGAAAATCACATAGTACTGGGGCCCACAGCAACCCGGTACAGCATGTCCAGCGGACACAGATTGCAGCACTGCATGCTCCCAGGGAGTATGCCTAGGCGACGGATGTGGGAGGATGTGTAGAAAAGGCCACCCGCATCAGCACTGCTCCCTATGTGGATGGGCCAGACAGGAAGAGGTTAAAGTCCCATCTACCCATTTAACCTCTATATATTGGGATGTTGGCACCTGATTTGGACTCAGGTTCCTCCTTACATCCTGTGTGAGGCTGCAATATATTACATTTTTGGTTTTGAGTTTAGATACTCTTTAATTTACAATAACGGAAAACATTCAAGTTGGATTTGTTATTCATGCCGTGGTGCCCTCCATAGATGATGCTGTATAGATATCACTTAATCATTCTCAGACAGTTTTTCATTTAGGTATTGATCCTGTTCTCTTTATACAGTTCTCCTTATACAAAAACATTTTAAGCTTTTAAATGGCTATCGGGGAATAAAAGATACATCAACGAGCCACTAAAGTGAGATCTGGTGTATTTTTTTTTTGTTTTTTTTCATCCATGTATTCACATCTATTTGAAAACCACTTATTACCACCACAGTCACCATCCCATAGAAGCCTAAATGGTGGGTCTCTCATGTCACTCTGATTGCTCTAGCGTTGGGCACCTGTCTTCGCAAGACATGATTTCCCTGTCCAGATTACAACAGTTTAAATTGATCTGTGCTGATGATTATTTTTTCTTTGACAATGTCTAATTTTCTGTTGTGGATATTATATGGTCCTACACCTTCTAGATTATCAGTGATAATGTTTGATTTTTTATTTATTGTTGGTTCAAATCAGTTTTGACCATTATTTTACAAATAGCTTTTGCAGCAAAATTTGCATCCAGAATTTCTATCTCTACCTTTTAAGCAATAGCCAAAACAGACCGCTCATCTTCCAACAGGGCTCAGGTGTAGGGGAAAGTTAGGGTAGGCGCCCTAAAGAATCCAAGTGGGCCTCCACACATTGTAGGATAGACAGCACTATAAAGTCAGCCAGATGTTCTGTCGTGGTCAGAATGTATTGTGATTGACTGTACCTTTGAAATATTCATGAAGGAAAATTGATTCAAGTGTTCCAGTTAGCAATGATTGGAATGGTTTTGGAAACCTTGTTTTGGCATACAAATTACAAATAGCACCTTTAGCGAATTTCACCAAAGCAAAAACTTTCAGCTTTGCTCACTGACCTGCTGCTAGACCCATGAGTGAGAGATCAGTGAATCAAATATATATATGTAGCGCCCCTCGAGTTTAACTAGGGAGAGCTAGTTAGTTCTTTTTAGGTAAAGACTGAGTAGTAGCCAGGTAAAGACTGAGTAGTAGCCTGGGATGAGTCAGCCTGGGTGTGAGTCAGCCAGGTTATTTTAGGTAAAGACTGAGTAGTAGCCTGGGATGAGGCACCCTGGGTGTGAGTCAGCCAGGTTATTTTAGGTCAAGGCTGTGGGCTCTGCCTGTCAGTTCCCTGATACCTCCCCCTGTTCTAGGAGCTGGGGAAGTTTCTAGAAGTCAGTGGGTGAGGGTGAGAAGGGGCTGAATTGCATACTTATGGGACCTTGGCTAATCCCCATGGGGCCAGGACAGCCTTTAAATATGAGGGAAGCTGATCAGTAGGAGAGCAGTGTCGGGTGGAAAATGAAGTGAAGGCTGGAGTGTGGAGCCTGGGAGGGGGCCCATGGAAGGGGCCTACTTATAGATTGATGCTGGACAAGGGAGTCTCCACTGTACCACCATCTTCTAAGAAGGACAACCTGATCATCAGGGAAGGAGCCAGCCCAGTGAAAGGCCTGAAGGCAGTTACCAACCCATTGAGCTAAAAGGAAGGACAGTGTCAGTAACCTTTTACCCCTTGGGCTGGATAATGGGAGAGGGCAGTCAGGTGCAATACCCAACTAGCTTCTCATCTAGGACTGTGCTAAATCGTCGGTTTCTGGATCTCCTTGATCAGGGATTACTCTCAGGCAGCTGGGTGAAGAGGAAGATTCATCGGGGGTCTGAAGATGTACAACATAGAGCCGGAATATTCTCAGAGGAGAGACTATTGTGTCCAAATCTTTATACATAGTTTCTAAGGAGTGAGTTCATCCTCAAGTTTGCAGTTTCTTTGGGCATCTCATACATTCCTCAGCCCCATCCAAGTTCAAAACACCTTAATAAAACATCAAAACCAAGCTCCAGGACTGTTTACTGTAGGTATGGAGGAAAATGTGTGTTGCCTGACTGTGCACAGCTTTAGGGGTCCCAAAACTCAGCGCCTCCTAAGGGGGTAGTGCTAAAAAAAAAAATATATATATATACCCAGTATATTGCCAAAAGTATAATGAGATTCCTGCCATTACACACATATGAACTTCAATGACATCCCAGTCTTACTCCGTAGGGTTCAATATTGAGTTGGCCCGTCCTTTGCAGCTATAACAGCTTCTACTCTTCTCGGAAGGCTGTCCACAAGGTTTAGGAATGTATCTATGGGAATGTTTGACCATTCTTCCAGAAGCACATTTGTGACGTCAGGCTTTGATGTTGAACGAGAAGGCCTGGCTCGCAGTCTCCACTCTAATTCATCCCAAATGTGTTCTATCAGGTTGAGGTCAGGACTCTGTGAAGGCCAGTCAAGTTCCCCCACCCCAAACTCGCTCATCCATGTCTTTATGGTGCACAATCATGTTGGAACAGGAAGGGGCCATCCCCAAACTGTTCCCACAAAGTTGGGAGCATGAAATTGTCCTAAATGTCTTGGTATGCTGATGCCTTAACAGTTCTTTTCACTGGAACTGGGGGGCCAGGCCCAACCCCTGAAAAACAACCCCACACCATAATCCCCCCTCCACCAAACGTTACACTTGGCACAATGCAGTCAGACAATTACCATTCCCCTAGCAACTGCCAAACCCAGACATGTCCATCAGATTGCCAGACAGTGTGATTTGTCACCCCAGAGAACACATCTCTACTGCTCTAGAGACAGTGTGCGTTACACCACTGCAGCAAAGGCTTTGCATTGCACTTGGTGATATAAGGCTTGGATGCAGCTGCTCGGCCATGTAAACCCATTCCATGAAGCTCTCTAAGCACTGTTGTTGTGCTAAACTGAAGACCACACAAAGTTTGGAGGTCTTTAGCTATTGACTTTGCAGATAATTGGCGACATACATACTAGGGAGGGTACAATTGGGGGAATCAATGGTGGAGAAGGATCTGGGGGAATCAATGGTGGAGAAGGATCTGGGGATTCTGGTAGATCACAAACTTAATAATGGCATGCAATGCTAAGCTGCAGTTTCTAAAGCGAGCAAAATCATCTCTTGTAATAAAAGAGGTATAGACTCCAGAGAAGAGATATCATATTCCCCCCGGTACAAATCATTAGTAAGACCTCATCTCGAATATACAGTTAAGTTTTGGGCATAAATTTAAAAAAAAAACACATTGGGGAATGGGAGAAAGTGCAAAGAAGGGCAACCAAACTGATAAGAGCCATGGAGGAGCTCAGCTATGAGGAAAGATTAGAGAAACTGAATTTATTCTCTCTTGAGAAGAGGAGATTAAGATAATACGATGATTAAGGGGATATGATCAATATGTATAAATACATCAGTGGTTCATATAGTGAACTTGGTGAGGTCATCACAGAGGACAAGAGGGCACGCTTTACATCTGGAAGAAAAGAGATTTAATCTTCAAATACGGAAAGGATGGACTGGATGGACTTTTGTCTTTTTTTCAGCCAGACTAACTATGTTATTATGACTTCTGTGCATTGTGCGCTGAACCCGCTCTGCCATGGAATATCTAGTAGCAAGGAAATTTCATGGATGGACTTATTGCTCAGATAGCAACCTATCATGATGCCACGCTTGAATTTACTAATCTCCTGAGAGCGACCCATTCTTTCACAAATGTTTGTAGAAGCAGTCTGCATGCCTAGGGGCTTGATTTTATACACCTGCGGCCATGGAGGTGATTGGAACACCTGAATCCAATTATGGCCCAATACTTTCGGCAAGTGTGTGTGTATGTTTGTGTGTGTGTATGTATGTTACATCTTAGGGATTGTTTAACTCAATGGTAGTGCATGACAGTGAGTCCAGTCCTCTTAGGGTTTCCACCTCATCCCTTTAAAACTGAACACATATTAATTACACAGGTTCTGAGGCTAATTTAATGCAGAAAAGGCACTGAGGGAGTTTAATTACTACTTTAATCAACCACACAACCTGTGTAATTATTATGTGTTTGGGTTTATAGGAATGAGCGGGGAACCCTAAGTCCTCTTCCCATGTGTCTTTTAGGGCTTTTTCTGCCTAATTTTATTTAAAACAGACTGCCTTTTTACACAGTGGCATGGTCTCCCCCTGCCAATATATATATATATACTGTATATATATGTACAAGATGTGACAATTTAATTTTCAGAATGGATTGTAAAAATAAAAAAAAACTGTTTGCTTACCTTGTATAGTAACACACTTTTCTAGATGACTGTGACAATGCCAGAAAGAAATCTGTGTCCTTTTTAAGATATTGTTTATTTAAGTCACAGTGTGGCATATCAGGGAAATAAAATGGCTGGTCAAGCTTTGGAATGGATTTCTGAGCCAGGAACTCACAAACAGTTAACGCATCATCTGCAGGAGCATTGTCATGGTGGAGAATCCACTTGTCAAGCCAGAGTTCCAGTCTTTTCTGCTAAACAAATTTCTGTAGCCTTTTCATTTTCCACATTTGCATCCGTCCTTTGCGTTTTTGACTGGCCACTTCTTGTCTCATCGTGGACATCTTCCCACCCCTCTGTAAAACGCCTATGCCATTTAAAAACATTTGATTTCTTCATGGAATGTGCACCATAATCCTGTTGTAGCAGAGCTAAAGTTTCAGTTTCGCTTTTGCCAATTTTCACGCAAAATTTAACGTTAAGCCGCTGCTCCAGATACTCATTTTCCACCAACAATGCAATCCACACACATGTCATTTCTTCCACTACTACTTGGTACATAAAGACCACATCAATTGGTAAACTCCAAATTTTACACATTTCTGGTGACAGGTAGCTCATGTTTACCTATTTGCCTGATAAAACACAAATACACCGGTATCTAGGAATGTGGTAAAATAGACACAACATCAGGAAATTTGGAAAGTCTAGAATTGAATATTTTGAAAAATGCTCCAGTAGGCTGCAACCTTATATCATTAACAAAAAATTGTCCAGAAGATAAACAGTGAAAAAATGTGCGGAAATGATACAGTAGCTACTTGGAAAAAATGCAGATATAAAAAGTGTTATTCATGTAAAGATGCAAACAATGAGTGTGTTAGCTTGGCTTGTCCCTGTAAGTCTGAACCTCTCGAACCTCTCTCACATGTTCTCTCTCTGTTCTCCTATTATCCCCCTCATCACTGACATATTACTTTCAGCTTAATTATGGTTGCCCTCAGACATTATGTCTGAATGAAAAAATGCAAAGATCAGCTTAATAAGGGCTTCAACCGTGAATTATTAGGACAAATTTCCAATTTTGCAGTTTTAAGAATTTTATTTTTTTTTCTAATGACGATCTCTGAAACTATGGTCCCTCCTTGTGTCTTACAGGTTGCCTAAGAAAAGAGAGAGCAGAATAACCCCAAAATGACAAGAGCACCACAGTACCAGACAGACAAGTATTCTGAGGTTGGCCAAGGTGTGGCAACCAGCGGATGAAGTGGTGTCAGAGTAGTCAGAAGACCAAGGTTCACCAACCAGCAGGTATGATGGTACCAAGGCAGTAAAGGTCAGGACAGGTAAGAAGTCAAAATCAGCAACCTTAAATGTTGATTAATTAATTCTTTAAGTCCATTGTACTTCATCCATGTATCATGTTAGAAAAATAGGGGATTTTGTGCTTGACTATACAATCCACCAACAAATGAAAGGACACACAAAAGTCCACACATCTAAAAACTGTTTTTCATTGTGCTGTTTTTCTTAAACCAATTCCTTCATGGTAGACCTGCTTACCTTGAGGTCTTCACAGTATATGTACTGTATGCTACATGGCCAAATATATATGGACGCCCTCCAAATCACTGAGTTTAGGTGTCTCCGGTAAAGGGTATTGTAAATGCTACAGCATGGAAAGACATTTTAGACAATTATGCTCTTAAAGTGGTACTACAGGCTCAAGGCTTTTTACCTTCATGCAGTCTATGCATAAAGGTAAAAAACCTACTCTGTGCAGCATTCCCCCCAGCCCCCCTAATAATCATCCAAGCGCCCTCACGATCCAGCGATGTGCATTGGAGTCTTGGCTATCCCAGGACTCCCTCTTCCCAATAGCTGAGACAGAAGCAGGAGTCATTGGCTTCCCCAGTTGTTAATCACCACCAAAGAGAAGGGACAGGGTGGGGCTGAGATGCAGCTTTGTGTGATGGACACATGGAATATCGGGTCCCCATAGAAAGCTGCTTGCTGTGGGGGCACCCGACAGGAAGGAGGGACCAGGAGTGCCGGCAGGGAACCTGAGAAGAGGAGGATCCGGGTTGCTCTGTGCAAAACCACTGCCCACAGCAGGTAAGTATAACATGTTTGTTATTTTTTCTTGAAAACAAGTCTTTAGAATCACTTTAAAACCTTGTGGTAACAGTTTGGGGAAGGTGCTTTTCTGTTTCAACATGACTTAGCCCCTAGGTACAAAACCAGCTCCAACATGATGAATGTTATTGTGAAGGAACATGAGTGGCCTGCACAGGCCCCTGACTTTCACCCTATTAATAAACTGAAATTGTGACTGTGGCCCAGGTCTTCTCATCCAACATCAGTACCTGACCTCACAAATGCCTTTTTTAGCTTAATGGGCATGATTTTACATGGACACACTGAAAGACCTTGTAGGAATCTTTCCCAGAAGAGTGGAGGCTGTAATAACAGCAAAGGTGGGGGAAAGCTCCATAATAATGCCCACGTGTAATGATAATGGGGTCTGATATACCCCAATTGTGTGGAAAGAATAGAGGGTAGTACTCAAAATCATGCTACCCTAATTTGCACATCAGTAGAAAAAAGGGTCAGATTTAACTTTGATGTCTGTGCTGAAATAGACATGGTTTACCAGCTGGAGTCACATATGACAGAAAGAATAAATGATGGGTGGAATGCAGAGACATCATATACAGTACTTAAAGGAGAAGTACAACCAAAGCTTTTTTAGCTGTACTTCTCCTGTGGATTAAAGGAGTGTAGTTCATTCTGCACTCCTGTGACCCATTTTCAGTTGACAGCAGACTGAATCCTGCTGTTGGCTGACATCATTCAGTTGGTCCAGGCTGGGGAAAGATCCCAATTTAAAGTCAGGCTCCACCCCAGAGTCTGGAGTGGCAGCTGGCTCAGCCTCTCAGCGAGCTGCTAAGAGCCTGAGCCACCCGCTCCTTCCCCCTCCACAGCCCAGTGCTCCAGTGAGGGGAGGCAGAGCAGAGAGCGGCGACTGACAGTCACCGCTCTCTGCTCAGAGTGGCTGTGAGAACTCAGCAATCAGTGGTCATGCCATTGCTGAGTTCTCACCCTTAGAGCTGACAGGGGACAGATGCAGCATCGGACCGATGGTGCATCCACCTAGGTGGGTATGATTTTGAAAAAAAAAACAAAATGTCATACTTTTCTTTTTTTTTAACCAGGGTCTTTAAAGGACTCCCAATGAGGCCCTGTCACAGGTGGCCAAGTCATAAAGAGTCTGCAGAATAGTTTGAGAAATACACATCTGTCAGTGTGGATAGTGAACTGCTGTATGTTATCGCAGGGTTGAAATTTCCTACATCTCAAATTCTCAATTTGCATTCGTATTACATCATTCATATGATACTGAAATTACCCTCATAAAAAGTGGCTACACTAATGTATACGAAGATTTCAAGCCCTTAGACACCAAAGTTGCCTGTGTTTTAAATTCCCAAGAGAAATATACTGTTCATAAAATCAGATTTGGTATCTTGCAAATCATAATTTCATTCTGCTAATTAAAACGTTAATAGGAAAAAAGAGAGAATGAGACACATATACAGTTGCA
Source organism: Staurois parvus (assembly GCF_062004578.1). Classification (NCBI taxonomy): domain Eukaryota; kingdom Metazoa; phylum Chordata; class Amphibia; order Anura; family Ranidae; genus Staurois; species Staurois parvus. The sequence continues at coordinate 4,288,558 of NW_028318579.1, read as the reverse complement.
AGAAAAAGTATGTGAACCCCTTGGGATTACGTGGAGTTTTGCATGAATTGGGCATAAAATGTGCTCTGAACGTCATCTAAGTCACAACAATAGAAGAACACAGTCTGCTGAACATAATACTACACAAACATTAGATGTTGCTATGGTTTAATTGCACATAACATGTAAACATTCACAGTGCAGGGAGGAAAAAGTATGTGAACCTTTGGACTTAATAACTGGTTGACCCTCCTTTGGCAGCAATAACCTCAACCAAACGTTTCCTGTAGTTGCAGATCAGACCTGCACAACGATCTGGAGTAATTTTGGACCACTCCTCTTCACAAAACTGTTTCAATGTAGCAATATTCTTGGGATGTCTGGTGTGAATCGCTCTCTTAAGGTCATGCCACAGCATTTCAATCGGGTTGAGGTCAGGACTCTGACTGGGCCATTCCAGAAGGCGTATTCTGTGCTGTTGCAGCCATTGTTTTGTTGAATTACTTGTATGCTTTGGGTCATTGTCCTGTTGCATCACCCATCCTCTGCGGAGTACAGTTGGTGGACAGATGGTCGTACGTTTTCCTGCAAAATGTCTTGATAAACTCTGGAATTCATTTTCCCATCAATGACAACAATCCGTCCAGGCCCTGAGACAGCAAAGCAGCCCCAAACCATGATGCTCCCTCCGCCATGTTTTACAGTGGGGATGAGGTTTTGATGTTGGTGTGCTGTGCCTTTTTTTCTCCACACATAGTGTTGTGTGTTCTTCCCAAACAACTCAATCTTGGTTTCATCTGTCCACAGTATATTTTGCCAGTAGTGCTGTGGAACATCCAGGTGCTCTTTTGCAAACTTCAAACGTGCTGCAATATTCTTTTTGGACAGCAATGGCTTCCTCCGTGGTGTCCTCCCATGTACTCCATTCTTGTTTAATGTTTTCCTTATTGTAGATGTGTCAACAAAAATGTTAGCATGTGCCAGAGATTTCTGTAGGTCTTTAGCTGACACTCTGGGATTCTTCTTTACCTCATTCAGCATTCTGCGCTGTGCTCTTGCAGAAATTTTGACAGGACAACCACGCCTAGGGAGAGTAGCAACAGTGCTAAACTTTCTCCATTTGTAGACAGTCTGTCTTACCGTGGACACATGAACATCAAGGCTTTTGGAGATACTTTTGTAACCCTTTCCAGCTTCATGCAAGTCAACAATTCTTGATCGTAGGTCTTCTGAGAGCTCTTTTCTGCGAGGCATGGTTCACATCAGACAGTGCTGCTTGAAACCAGTAAACCCAAAACAGGTGTGTGTTTTTTAAGGGCAGGACAGCTGTCAGCAACACATACAATATCATCCCACTGATTGGAGTCAAGGTTGGCTCACTCCTGGCTCCAATTAGCTCTGGGAGAAGTCATTAAGCTAGGGCCTCACATACTTTTTCCTCCCTGCACTGTGAATGTTTACATGCTATGTGCAATTAAACCATGGCAACATCTAATGTTTGTGTAGTATTATGTTCAGCAGACTGTGTTCTTCTATTGTTGTGACTTAGATGATGTTCAGAGCACATTTTATGCCCAATTCATGCAAAACTCCACGTAATCCCAAGGGGTTCACATACTTTTTCTTGCAACTGTATATAGCTGTCACCTTGCTTCTGGATTTAATTGGTGCAACGTCCCTTATTGTAAGGACACTGAAAAAAATCATCATGTTTTCTGCTAATTAATACACATTTTTTTGGATTATAAAAAATGTTTCATATGGGAATATAGATGTTCTCAGGAGAGATGGTGTTTATGATGTGTCCAGGACATCCTATATCATACCCCTCAGGCCCTCCAATTGGGTAATTGTGAACAACCTCTCAAAGGACAAGAAACAGTTGTTGCATTTGGTAGCTGGAGCTTTCTTTTAGCACAAAACTACAAAGGATACTGTGAGTCATTTTTCGGAAGGCCAGTCATATTAGACTGAGTAATTGATCTGAACTTTGCCCTGAACCCAAGCCCAGATTAATGTCACTTATTAATAGTGTTTTATTACTTTTGAAAATCTTATTTTATTATCATCTATACCTGTTTTTGAAATATATTTGTATGAATGTTTGTTTTCAAGCACCATTTTTCTTTCTTTTTAATTAAACAATATTTAAATATAATTGAATGGAATCTCCAAATGCTGTAACAAAATGCTAGAGTTTTTTCTCTGTGGAAAGCTATTGTAGTGTAAATTCTGTTGCATTCCTGCCTGTGAGTGGCTTTTTTTAAACTGTGAATGCATTTAAAGCTAATCTCCACCTATTAATATATCTTAGATAGTTAATTTGGGCCAGCTTGGCCCAAACAAACTATGTTCGTCACTAACCTTTTGAGGCTGCTGGATTTGCGGTATAAACTGTATGAAGCTACATACAGCACTGTGTTTCGGGTTTGAGCCAAGACTTCCAATCCTATATCTGGAACAGCTATAGCAGTGGCGCTCAGCCATTCTACAGCTTCTATATATGAAACAGGATCTATGATTGGAGGGGCTGGACCTTTTAATTACCGGTTTCATATTATAAGCTGTAGTTATGGGTGCTATGAATGGAGGAGCTGGGCAGAAAGGATAGGCATAGTATGGCGCTCCTGATAAATGTCTGTTACAACTCTGTTGGCTCCATTAACCCTTGCTACATCAGAAGATTATGGTGCCAAGGGGGGGGGGATTGGAGGAGGAGTGTATCTACTAAAGTAGGAGACAGCAGCACAACAGACACAAGGCATTGACTGCAGGTATTGTCCCTTGTGCTCATTTTGTTTTTTTTTTTTGTTTTTTATTTTTTGTAAAAATAAGGTTTCAATGTATTTCAGGCATGCCCTTTATTTGTAACAGCTTCCCTTGTATCTACATCCAAAAACCCTGTGACTACATGCAAAGAGGGAGCTGTGCTAGGGAATTGACTCTTCCTAAGTTAGCCAAATTTTCTAGCAAGTTCAAAGGTAAAATACAAGTGGATAAAAAGTAGTTTATGGAAGAGAAAAATCTGCAAGCAAGAATTTAAAATACTTGATTTTTCCGTGCTTTTAGTGATCTCTTTAAGATAGATAGCGACACCCCCCCCCCCCCCCAACTGAGAGAAGGAGAGAGATCTCCAGTACAGAGGTACAAGACAATATATAAAAGGTCCCCCTGCGCTCTATATGTGGGAAAAAACTTAAATGCAACCGATAAATGATAGATAGCAGCTAAACACCTGGTCCTATACCTATAGGTCAAAAGATGGTTGAAAAATATGTGAAGCACCGGGTCCGTCTGTGTTCATAGAAATTGGACTGTTTTGCACTATTGTCTTTTATGTTATAAATACTCTATGCCATATCTGAGTGTTGTGTTCTGAGTAGATCCGTGTCCCATTATTGGGTACCAGGGGTCACACTGTTTTGCATCCCTTACAGGAATTGGGCTCACCTTATTTATGTTATAGGTCACTGTGACGGAGGAAAGGCCGGACAGAACACACAGAGTGGATGGCAGACGCACAAAGCTTTATTGAGACAAACAGACGGCAGTCCTTCAATACGGGGGTGGCAGAGAGGGTGGATTTGCCACTAAAGGGTAACGAGGGGCCCCAACCACTTATAGTCCACTAGGAGAGCCAGGGGGGTGTCCCTGTAACAGGGGTAGTCCGACACAGGAGGGGGGTGTGAGGGGTCACCACCGCAACAGTTCAGGTAACACAGTGGGGAAGCAGGTACTCACGGATCCAACAGGGTGCCTGGTCTCCCAGGAGTAGAAGCAGAACGCAGGTACCTGTGGAGTCCGGATCAGGCGGGTGGCCTCTGGCTCTGGCAGACGGGCTGTGGTAGTCTCTCCCCCTTCTGTGGGGTCTCTCGCAATCGCAGGCTGTGATAGTCTCTCCCCCTTCTGTGGGGCCTCTCGCAATCGCAGGCAAGCTTTCTCTGGCCGCCTCTTCCCTCCTGTGGGGTCTCTGAGAGGCTGGGGTAGGCTTGCAGAGTCTAGTCAGAAAGGTCTCACCGGAGCTTGATATCCTTTGCTGACTGCACACCAGAATGAAAACAAAGCGCCTAGCATCAGCCTCTTAAACTGCTGCAGGACGCTCCCCGGTCGCCTTGGCAGCCGGGAGGGGGGAAGGGAATACTAGACCCCAGGGAGAATCAGGCTGGTGACAGGGACATCCTGGGGAACAGGGATGATGTCTGCATAGATGAAAAGCAAGTTGGGAGGTGTGCAGAGAGCTCCCAGCCAGCTGGCCGGGAGGGAGGGGGGCCCAGAGTAATTTGATTAGGCCATTTGGCCTAGTGACACAGGGGACAATTGGAACAATACAGAGCAGGACTCTGAGGGCATGTGATACAAGGCATTAATAAGGGGATTAATAATTGGCAGGCTCCCATACCGTGACAGTCACTTTATTTGGTCTCTTATTAAGACCTTGTGTTTTGCAGTACAGAGGTAGGCTTAAATTACCACAGGGTGGATCCATGGCTGCATTAGAGAAAGTCACAACACTGAGGAGCGCCAATCACTTTAGTTTTTTTCTACTTTCATTGCTCCAGCTTGCAAGGAGAGAATATTGGGATATGAGATCCCTCCAGCAGATAGGTTCCAAACTCTGACACACTTTTCCTCCACCCAAGGGAATGCCATAATCCTCTGAGATTAGACACCAATCCAGGACTTCCACCCTTTGGCTCTTCCACCTTGGCTGCTGTACCCTCTTCAACCAGGCACTGAAGCTTGAAGGTTTTGAGTTAGGCCCCTACCAGGCTTTGGCCTACTCAGCACAAATGACTGCACACACCTCCAAGGGCAACAGCCCGAGGAGGAGAAGAGCTCACCAGGGCACTTCCCAAACATTTATATCATTCCCTAGCATGTATCACTGACCATGGATCTTCTAGCAGTTGCTAGAAGGGACATACACTCACCGGTCACTTTATTAGGTACACCTTGCTAGTGCCTGGTTGGACCCCCTTTTGCCTTCAGAACTGCCTTAATTCTTTGTGGCATAGATTCAACAAGGTGTTGGAAACATTCCTCAGAGATTTTGGTCCATATTGACATAAGTTACTGTTGCCTTTCTATCATCTCGAACCAGTCTGTCCATTCTCCTCTGACCTCTGACATCAACAAGGCATTTTCATCCACACAACTGTGGCTCACTGGATATTTTCTCTTTTTCGGACCATTCTCTGTAAACCCTAGAGATGGTTGTGTGTGAAAATCCCAGTAGATCAACAATTTTTGAAATACTCAGACCAGCCCATCAGGCACCAACAACCATGCCACGTGCAAAGTCACTTAAATCCCCTTTCTACCCTATTCTGATGTTCGGTTTGAACTTCAGCAAGTCATCCTCACCACATCTAGATGGCTAATGCATTGAGTTGCTACCTTGTGATTGGCTGATTAGAAATTTGTGTTACCAAGCAGGTGTACATAAATAAGTGGCCGGTGGAGGAAAATACTTAGGATTATTATTATTATACAGGTGTCAGGGATCCGGGTGTGACCAGAAATGTGTGGACTGACACAGGGAAGTAGCAGGCTTCAGGAACACAGGCGTAGTCAGGGCTGGAGAGGTGGAATGGTCAGGCGGGCCATAAGGGCCCGGCGGGATCTCTAGTGCCCCACAGACCAGGATTCCCCAGGGCGCGGAGTCTAAGCTCCAGTCTGCCTTTTCACCAGAGCCCCTGATGGTGGGGATGGACTTGGCGCAGGACTGAGACCAGGTCGTGGCCCCTGAGTGCACCCAACTGTGGTAGAGGGGTCCGCCGAGGGTATGTACCGGGGTAAAGTCTGATGTGAAGGGGCTGGCAGGTTTGGACAGTAGTGACTGGATCCATGAGGGATGGATGGATCGCCTGAGTAGCGTCAGGCGTAGTCAGGGAGGCCAGGTCAGCAACGTGCAGGCAGTGAGGTACCGGAGGAGCAGGCAGAGAATAGTCAGGGTCACAAGCCGGGTTCAGTAACTCACGGGCAGCGCGGTACAGAGGATCAGGCAGAAGGATGGTCAGGCAATCCAGGGGTTCAACAGGAGATGGTCAGCAGAGGTCAGGATCATAGCAGGGTCAGCAACTAGGCAGATAATCAGGAACACAGGATACCAGGTACAGGGGCTTATGGGAAACATACACCAAGGCACTGATCAGAGGTCTGGCCATTCCTTAAATACACCTCCTGAAATCAGCCCCAGGTGTTGGCTGATTGCAGGAGTGAGCTTCTGGCTGCTGAGAGCACCTGCTGGTCAGCCCTGGTACTGCAGCCCACACGGCAGGTGATTCCCACCACCAGTGCTGAGTCCATGCCTGACAACAGGATTAATATAGCGCCAACAGTTTGTTCAGTACTTTACAATATTGTTAATAAACCCAATATTGTTACCGCCCCCGTGACTACTGCCCTAAGTGCCAGGGACACCCAGTGGCAATGGCAGGGAACAGCAGCAACTCTGAATTTAGGAGAAAGAGCCGAGTGAAAAGATTACAAATTGGCCTGGGTAAAACTACTACTAAACAGATTAAATTTACAAGATACCTCTGACATCAGGGAGTCTGTAGATAGATAGATAGATAGATAGATAGATAGATAGATAGATATGAGATAGATAGATAGATAGATAGATAGATAGATAGATAGATAGATAGATAGATATGAGATAGATAGATAGATATGAGATAGATAGATATGAGATAGATAGATAGATAGATAGATAGATAGATAGATAGATAGATAATAGATAGATATGAGATAGATAGATAGATAGATAGATAGATAGATAGATAGATAGATAGATGATAGATAGATATGAGATAGATAGATATGAGATAGATAGATATGAGAGAGATAGATATGAGATAGATAGATAGATAGATAGATAGATAGATAGATAGATAGATAGATAGATAGATGATAGATAGATATGAGATAGATAGATATGAGATAGATAGATAGATAGATAGATAGATAGATAGATAGATAGATAGATATGAGATAGATAGATAGATAGATAGATAGATAGATAGATATGAGATAGATAGATATGAGAGAGATAGATATGAGATAGATAGATATGAGATAGATAGATAGATAGATAGATAGATAGATAGATAGATAGATAGATAGATAGATATGATATAGATATGAGATAGATATGAGATAGATAGATATGAGATAGATAGATATGAGAGAGATAGATATGAGATAGATAGATATGAGATAGATAGATAGATAGATAGATAGATAGATAGATAGATAGATAGATAAATAGATAGATATGAGATAGATATGAGATAGATATGAGATAGATAGATATGAGATAGATATGAGATAGATATGAGATAGATAGATAGATATGAGATAGATATGAGATAGATAGATAGATATGAGATAGATAGATAGATATGAGACAGATATGAGATAGATAGATAGATAGATAGATAGATAGATAGATAGATAGATAGATATAGATAGATAGATAGATAGATAGATAGATAGATAGATAGATATGAGATAGATAGATATGAGATAGATAGATAGATAGCCATATTTGTAAAAACCCCACCCAAAAAAAAACCCTCTAAATATGAAATATATGCTAATTTGCCCTTTATTTTTAATTACTGCACATCATATAGATATTGTTGTAAGGAATTGATGGTGAAAAGAAAAGATCACTTTCCTGTAGCTTTGAAAAGGTTATTGTAATTTAAAGTACAACACCACTGATAAATGTCAGAAATGTTTGTTGCTTTTTCATTTATTTATTTCACTCTCTGACAGAGATATCTGGCGGGCAGGATCTTGCAGCCACTTGAGAAATCATCTGGCATTATTATTATTACTGATGTGGATCACTGGTTTTATTCAGATGTTGGCAAAAAATTGCTAAATACCACAAACAGCATTGGTCAGTGTTTTCAGAAGCAGAAGAATTTGGACGGCGGAGGAGAATGTTTTTTTCCCTGCGGAGATGGAAACGGCCGGGGTGAACTTTTGCGGACACGCGGCTCCTGAAGCCGGCAAATGGTACAATTTGTTGTGTAACAAGGAGCTCGTTAGTTGACAGCAATCAAAAAAAATGTCAACACTAGACAGCGATGAAACTGCAGAGGCTGCTTAGTGCTAATGCTTGATGGATGCTGGCGTGGTGACAATTTTGCTGCAGTGAAAACTGTTATTTACAATTTTTTATTTTTATCATAACAAAATAAAACAATCAGACACAATAAATAAAATAGAGATTTCCGATTAACTCGTTGCTGATCGCGATCTGTAGACTAATGTTCCTCAGCATGTTGCCCTTCACTGAGAGATCATTAGTCTTTGCCTTTTTTGTAGGACTCGGAGTATGCAGCTCTCCTAGGTCTAAGGCCTTACCTTGGCAGTAAGACCTTACTGCTGATCTACGGTATTGATTCAGGACCATTTAGTGTGTTTTCCAATCAGGTGGACAAGTGGGTGTTGATCAAAATAGGAACTTGGGGCTGCTAGTGACTTTTGGCATGAACTCTTATGATGTCATGACGATGTGCATGGTCTAAAGCAGGGGTCTGCAACCTTTAAGACATAAAGAGCCACTTGGACCCCTTTCCGAGAGGGAAAAAAAGACTGGGAGCCGCAAAATCATTGCAACATTTAAAACAAATCCGACACTGCATATAGTGCAAAAAGCGCTCTGGTCATGAAGGGGGTTTAAGGGCCCAGTAAGCAAAGGGTTAATCAGGGCCACAGTGTATCGTCATAATCACAATCATAGCCTTAGGTCAGTGGTGGGCAACCTTTTTTTTCAACTGAGCCAAATCTCGCCAAAACCACGATTGAAATTTATTTTGAGAGCCACATTTTTAAAACTGAAAATACATCTCCCATATAGTAATTCATCCCCCATAGTAATTCATCCCCCATATAGTAATTCATCCCCCATAGTAATTCATCCCCCATATAGTAATTCATCCCCCATAGTAATTCATCCCCCATAGTAATTCATCCCCCATATAGTAATTCATCCCCCATATAGTAATTCATCCCCCATAGTAATTCATCCCCCATATAGTAATTCATCCCCCATATAGTAATTCATCCCCCATAGTAATTCATCCCCCATATAGTAATTCATCCCCCATAGTAATTCATCCCCCATATAGTAATTCATCCCCCATAGTAATTCATCCCCCATAGTAATTCATCCCCCATAGTAATTCATCCCCCATATAGTATTTCATCCCCCATATAGTAATTCATCCCCCATAGTAATTCATCCCCCATATAGTAATTCATCCCCCATAGTAATTCATCCCCCATATAGTAATTCATCCCCCTTATAGTAATTCATCCCCCATATTAATTCATCCCCCATATTAAGTCCCCAAGTCCCCCCTGTGTCAATTCACTTACCTTTGCTCCGCGCGTTCCTCTCGCCGTGTTCCCGCGCCGTTCCGGTGTAGCATGAAAATCTGTCTCCTATGAGGATGTCCCCCTCGACGTATCTGCGCATGTGCCAGTTTCAGGCATTAGCAGCCGATCGGCGATCTCCGGCACATGTGCAGATACGTCGAGGGGGACAGATCCTCATAGGAGACAGATTTTCATGCTACACCGGTCTTCAGGGCGGACTGTGAGAGGAGCCTAGCGGGAGCCTAGCTCCGCGGGCCGGATTAAAAGGTCCGCCGGGCCGTAGTTTGCCCATTGCTGCCCTATTGCCTGTCACCTGGTGGGCAGTGTGCTCCGGAGCCGCAGCCAAGGTGAAAAAGAGCCGCATGCGGCTCTGGAGCCGCGGGTTGCCGACACCCGGTCTAAAGTCATAGTATAGAGTGTACCAAACAAGACCTCCTACTCTCCAGTTCCCTGGTCTCCTTCTCCCCTGCCCATCTCCAGGACTTCTCCAGGGCTGCCCCCATCCTCTGAAACTCGCTACCCCAATCCATCAGACTGTCACCTTCCCTCCTCACCTTTAGGCGCACCCTGAAAACCCATCTCTTCAGAGAAGCCTACCCTGCCCTCACCTAATTGCTGATCTCCTCCGCTCTTCCCACCACTCCATCCCCCACACTCATTTCTTCCTGTACCACTCTCCCCTCCCTCCTAGATTGTAAGCTCCAAGGAGCAGGGCCCTTGAACCCCTCGTGTATTGTATTGTATTGTTACAGTACTGTCTCGTGTAATGTCTCCCATTATAATGTACAGCGTCGAGCAAACTGTTGGCGCTATATAAATCCTGTATAATAATAATAATGCAAAAGTGGACATAACTTTTTTATTGACTTACATATTTTGTTCAAATGTGACATATCAATAGAGTAAATCTTCTTCTTTTCTTCTTTTTTAATTTCAGGTAAATATTGGATAGCAGTGCTAGGACAAGATCATATAGAGCCCAAGAATAACATGCCAAATTGCCCCCCCCTCCCAATCCCAAGATGTATGAGCATTATGTCTCAGCAAAAACCCCAAAAAAGAAATTGAGTACTAATCTGCTATTCTGCATGCTTACCCCCTAAGCATAAATTCCTCCTCCTCCTCCCAGTACAAACCTGGCCTCCTGCTTAAATCTTCTCCCACCACAAATCCTTGCCCTCTGCCCCATCCCCCCCCCAGCTCAAATCCCTTCTCTCCCCATATGCCCCCATCACAAATACCCCTTAAAAAATGTTTCCTCTGAACACTAATCCTCTGTCCCTCAAATTTCCCCTCCAAGGACAAATTTTCTTCCCCCCTCCCAGCACAAATTCCCTTCAGCCAATCCCCCATCCTGGCTCAAATCTATCACCCCCCAAAAAAATTCCCTTCCAAGCACATATATCCTCAATCATTCCTAATTGAAAAATTCCCTCTCCCCAAAAAATGTACCCTCCTAGCACAAATTCCCTCCCTTCCTCTACCATCTTGCCTTTTCTAGCACAAACCCCCTAAATCCCCCCCTCCTAGCACAACTTCTCTTCCCTCATCCACCCACTCAACACAAATCCCCCAAATCTCTACTGCTCAAATTTCACCTTCTAGAACAATCCTTACCCTCTGCTGCCCCCAGATTTCCCCTTCCAACACAAATCCCCTCCCCCATCCTAGCACAACTCTATCACCCCCCAAAAAAAATCCCTTCCAAGCACATATACCCTCAATCATCCCTAACTGAAAAATTCCCTCCCCTCAAAAAATGTACCCTCCTAGCACAAATTGTCTCCCCCCCCTCTACCATATTGCCTTTTATAGCACAAACCCCCTAAATCCCCTCCTCCTAGCATAACTTCTCTTACCTCATCCACCCACTCAACACAAATCCCCCCAAATCTCTGCTCCCCAAATTTCACCTTCTAGAACAATTCTTACCCTCTGCTGCCCCCAGATTTCCCCTTCCAACACAAATCCCCTCCCCCATCCTAGCACAAATCTATCACCCCCCAAAAAAAATCCCTTCCAAGCACATATACCCTCAATCATCCCTAACTGAAAAATTCCCTCCCCTCAAAAAATGTACCCTCCTAGCACAAATTTTCTCCCCCCCTCTACCATATTGCCTTTTATAACACAAACCCCCTAAATCCCCCTCTCCTAGCACAAATTCACTTCCCTCATCCACCCACTCAACACAAATCCCCCAAATCTCTACTTTCCACATTTCACCTACTAGAACAATTCTTACCCTCTGCTGCCCCCAGATTTCCCCTTCCAACACAAATCCCCTCCTCCATCCTAGCACAAATCTATCACCCCCCAAAAAAATCCCTTCCAAGCACATATACCCTCAATCATCCCTAACTGAAAAATTCCCTCCCCTCAAAAAATGTACTCTCCTAGCACAAATTCTCTCCCCCCCCTCTACCATATTGCCTTTTATAGCACAAACCCCCTAAATCCCCCTCTCTTAGCACAAATTCACTTCCCTCATCCACCCACTCAACATAAATCCCCAAAATCTCTACTTTCCACATTTCACCTACTAGAACAATTCTTACCCTCTGCTGCCCCCCAAATTTCCCCTTCCAACACAAATCCCCTTCACCCGATCCCTTCATGGTGTCCCCTCCCCCACCTCACAAAATACCACAGTGCCCACGGCAGCCATGTGGAATTTGTGTTTTTAAAGTTGTAAGTAAATGGAATTACACTTTTGCTAGTCTCTCTTCTTGTCTTAATCCCCGAGAGTGGTTGGAGGTGGAGGTATACTTTGTGGAGGCATCCCAAGAAGCCATACAGGGAGGGAGGAGACCAGCAGGAGGGAGAGTCTATAAGCAAGCGCTAATGACCTTCTTATTCTCATAAGGCATCACTAATTGTTGGGTGAGGTGGAGTGGTGTGTCAAACAAGCACTTTACTTTGTGGAGGAATCACTGCATAGCAAGCACTTGCAATTGGAAGAGGCATTTTATTATTGTTTGCACATGACCGTAATAGAGACTGAGAGTTGTTTCTGAAGACACATGTGACGGTGTTGTGCCATTGTTTACAGCACTAGCACTTTATATACTTTACACTTTATACATTTCGGACTAAATTACTAAATTTATTTTTGGTGCTTTGTTTATTTTACTTAATCTGCTACATGTATTTATATTAAATATAAATTGATAAATAGTGCCGCACCCTTAAAAAAGATATTTCTACATAGGCTATATATTAGATTATTATTTATTATTAATCAATAAAATATAATCCAAAAAATGAAAAACAAAAAATAAAAAAACAAAAAATAAAAAATAAAAAGAGTGTACAAAAATGAAATAGTGTCCAAAGTATATGAATAATACCAAAGTATTATATACGTGTCCAAAATAATAATTGCTGTATATAAGAAACTGTAGTGAAATCCTTGCTTGAGTGTTGACCAGTGTTATTAAACACTGACTTAATTATATCATGAATTATTTACACATTAAGTGTTGAATTTAGGAAATCTTTACAAAGTACAGCAAAAAGATTTTTCAGTTATATGTGTAAAAAAAGTTTTTTGAAAATAAAAAGTGTATATAATAAAAAACGCAATAAACAATCAATAAAATATAATCCAAAAAATTAAAAATAAAAAAACAAAAAATAAAAAGAGTGTACAAAAATGAACTAGTGTCCACAGTATATGAATAATACCAAAGTATTATATACATGTCCAAAATAATAATTGCTGTATATAAGAAACTGTAGTGAAATCCTTGCTTGAGTGTTGACCAGTGTTATTAAACACTGACTTAATTATATCATGAATTATTTACATATTACGTGTTGAATTTAGGAAATCTTTACAAAGTACAGCAAAAAGATTTTTCAGATATATGTGTAAAAAAAGTTTTTGGAAAATAAAAAGTGTATATAATAAAAAACACAATAAACAATAAATAAAATATAATCCAAAAAATGAAAAATAAAAAAACAAAAAATAAAAGAGTGTACAAAAATGAAATAGTGTCCAAAGTATATGAATAATACCAAAGTATTATATACGTGTCCAAAATAATAATTGCTGTATATAAGAAACTGTAGTGAAATCCTTGCTTGAGTGTTGACACTTTTATGCGCTCACCTTCTTGTTAGCCTATTGCTAGGCTAACACAACTTTTGAAAGGTTTTTGTTGATGGATCCTTTGGAACTCCCCTGGGTTTTCCTGAATAGGTCACTTCTAATGTTCTTGTATGGACATGATGATCTCTGCTTCCTTATACTGCTGGATATGCCTCCATCTCCCTATTTTTCCTCGTTAGTATAGTGGAAGAAAGAAGAGATATATGGTGCCTTATCGTTTTAATAAAAAGTATATTTATTGCTCTCTATATGCACTCACATGTATATAATTAAAATGCGCTTTGTGATGTATAAAACCACTCAATGCGGATGTGACAGGCTTCCTCCGTGTGTCTGCACACACTGTCTATACTCGCCGTTACTGAAGTCGGGTTGCCGTGGTGACGTCAAAGCCCCTCCCCAACACGTTGCGCCACAGGGTCACGTGGCTTCGTCCGGGGATGTGATAGCTATATATTTATATATTGTAGTGCTGCACCAGTTTTAGGCCCCGTTCACACTGGTCGAACACCGACAAGCGGATCTGCCTGCACAGAGCTCTGTCTGCTGATCCCCGCTGATGACAAGTGGTTTGTGCAGAGCGGACATGGACACAGCCCACTGTTGGCTATGAGTCTGTAGGATGGAATCGGACCATCTGATTGTTTACAACTGTCATCCAATCCAATCAGCCAGATGGATGGGGAACAGATCCCCAACCATCTGTTTTTAGTGGATTAGATCGGATGCAGGCGGGTGTAAATAGACACGTCAATTTCCATCCACCTCCTCACAGAGAACAATGGGTGGTCCAATCAGACCCACCTGAAAAATAGACAGGGGGTCCTAATCGGTGAAAAGGGGCCTTACTTGTAAGGAAATTCTATACTAAAGAGGTATAAATGTACTAAAGAGGCACAAATGTACCCTGTGTGTCAAATATCTTCATCCAATGCCACATTTATATAGCCATTTGGTTCCCCTGCCCACCACTGAGATCACTTTCAAGAGGATTTGGTCAGCCCATTGTTGAAGTTCAAAGGGGGGACATCAAAAAATTCTCGTGATAATGTGACTTTGCCACCAGTTATCCTGAAGGAATTCTTCTTTGAAGAATCTCAACCAAAACAATAGCCAAAGAGCTGTTTCAGGTTTAGAGCCACATAGGCATTTCCAAAGAGATCCTTACAGACTAAGGTACCCCATTTCTCTCATGTAACTAAAAAGCTTTGCAAGTTACTACTTACAAATACAGTGTGGAATTGCGTAGGTGATGCCTATTGTGAAAGAACATTTGGCCCAAATACAATTTTTGTGCTCCATAATGGTGATGTGTTCTCAGAATTGCCTGGTCTGACGTCCATGACCAAACATAGCAACATAGAAAAGTGATGGCAGAAAAAGACAGAGTGGTCCATTGAGTCTGCCCGAATATAGATCTATGCTTGTCCCAAGTTATTTACTGTTGACTGGCTCACTACCTCTTCTAGAAGTTTATTCCAAGCATCAACTACTCTTTCAGTAAAATAGTACTTTCTGAGATTAGTTTTAAACTGTCCTCCAGTTAGTTTAAGGCAGGGGCAGACTGATCATTTGGAAACTCGGGCACTGCCCAAGGGCCCGGGGTCAGTAGGGGGCCCCATGAGATGCCCCTGGTACCTTTTTCATAGGCTTTTTTGAGTTTGGGCAAGGACACAGGGGCCCCATGATCCCCTATTGCCCGGGGGCCCCATGAGTTGTCAGTCCGCCCCTGGTTTAAGGTCATGTCTCTATTTTCTTGATTTTGGTTTCATGTTTGAAAATACTGCCCTCCTGAACCTTATTCCTTATACCTTGATGTATTTAAAGGTTTCAGTTCTGTCTCCCCTTTCTCTTCTTTCCTCCAGACTGTACATGTAAAGTTCCTGAAGTCGCTCGTAGATTTTATCCCCCAGACCTTTCACCACGGTCTGGGGGATAAAACATGACATACTTACCCAACCAGGCAAAAGGGTAGAATTGATACCTTAACAGATTGTAAAAGACAGGCAAGAGGCAATACATCAGTTGGTAAAAAAAAATATCAATTTGTCCAACCCTATTGTCTTAGTACCCAAAAGGGAGTTGGTGATTTTGCAATGATTTCTGTAAATTGAATAAGATCACTAAGTTTGTCACCCATCTTGTGCCTCCCTTAGACTAATTATTTGAACACCTGGACCAGGAGCGGACTGACAACTCAGGGGGCCCCCGGGCAATAGGGGATCATGGGGCCCCTTGTGTCTTTGCCCAAACTCAAAAAAGCCTATGAAAAAGGTACCAGGGGCATCTCATGGGGCCCCCTACTGACCCCGGGCCCTCGGGCACTACCCGAGTTTCCAAATGGTCAGTCTGCCCCTGACCTGGACTAATCTGCACTTAGTTTTTGGCGCCTCCTTTTTTTTATGTCCTCTAGTGACAGTATACTGCAACTTTAAATGCAAATGGCACCAGTCTACAAGTCACCAAGTGGCAAGAATTTTATGTTCTAGTTTTCTTGTTTTACTGTTTTTTATCTGTAAGTAGTGTATATAGTCTATGTAAATACCTCGTTCCCAAGATAATCCCTCACACCACATTCATACATACCTATAATCAAATGCATTCCATACAACTTCACATACAGGAATGTTTACTTGTGAATAATACACTATACTTTTCTTTCAAACAGCTACAAAAGATCACAATAAAAGGGAAATAACAAACGAGGTTTTGCATTGCTTGCTTTAAAAGACATGAGTTCTAAGCCTAGCTCCTCTTTTCTTCAGTAGCTCAATCACTCCAGACTGGAAACATAGCAATAAGTAGATTAGGTTACATCCGGAGGCATTCGCTTTAACTTAAATAACAGACTTAAAGGTTATTAATCACTAGAGGCCAAACAGAGTGATATATTTTGACATTACTTGTGTTTTTTTTTTTTCTAAAGTTAGTAGTGCCACTAAACTTGGGAAAAACTGTACTCCGCTGACATTCCTTTCAATACTCTGTCTGACATCTAAAGCAAACCTGTCATTGAAGTAAAAAATAAAAAAAAATGGTGAAAAGATGATGAAACTTGTGCCAAAATGGAGGTAGCCTGAATCAGTCTGGATGTAAGGATGTAACAATGTAACCAACGCTGAGGTTGAGTTCACACCTATGCAGGCTGCATTTGAGCTGTTTCTGTGTTGCATTTTGCACTTTCATTTTTGCAGCGTTTTTGATGCATTTTGCGTTTTTTTTTTAATTTTTCTTCTTGCTAAGCAGATTTAAGGGTGGCACAGTGGCTTAGTGGTTAGCACGTCTGCTGTGCAGTAAATGGGTTATGGGTTCAATTCCCAACCATGGTGCCTCCTGCATAGAGTTTGCATGTTCTCCCTGTGCTTGTGTGGGTTTCCTCTGGGTACTCCGGTTTCCTTTCACACTCCAAAGACATGCTGGTAGGTTAATTGGCTCCTGTCTAAATTGTCCTAGTTTCATCCCTGGCCATGCGGGATCTCCTCCATGGTAGGGGTTGGGGAAAGACCTGGCAACCTACCCTGTATAATAATTGCTTGTGTGGGTTTCCTCTGGGTACTCCGGTTTCCTCTCACACTCCAAAGACATGCTGGTAGGTTAATTGGCTCCTGTCTAAATTGTCCTAGTTTCATCCCTGGCCACATGGGATCTCCTGCATGGTAGGGGTTGGGGAAAGACCTGGTAACCTACCCTGTAAAATAATTGCTAAGAGAATTCATGGAAAAAGTCACTTACAAGTGACAGTACATGCAATTGCCAAGGGTCAAATACAACTGAATGGATAGAGAGAGAGAGGCAGATTTAAAATGCTAAATTCAGCAATACATGCTTTTCTGCAGTGTTTCCATTGAAGTCTATATAAACAAATCGCAACTTTTTGCATTCAAAAAAAGTCCCTGACTCTTTCCAAAAAACACACGAGGTGAAAATGCAGAGATATGAACGTATCCCATAGGAAATCATGTTAAATAGACTGTAGTGCGTTTCTGCAAAACACCAAACAGTGCAGAAAACACTTGAGGTGATAAAGGAAAGAGGAGGGCGCCACCTTTTAAGTGTAGTTTATTAGTAGATCATTTAAAACAAACATAAGTATTGCACTTACTATGTAACAAATTCAGCTTGCATTGTATAGTGATGGCTGAATGGATTTCGAGACAGTGTGTCATGCAGAGTTCAGCAGGGATGCAAACAAGTCTTGCAGAGTGAGGCAGGTAAGCGGCTGGGATAAGGGAGACCGAGTGCACAGTTTTTCTCATCCCAGCTGCTTATCTGCCTCACTTCGCAAGGTCCAGCTGAATCCCTGCTTGACATACTGGCTTGGCATCCACTGGACCATTACTGTACAATGCAAGCGAGTACAATACTTACGTTTAGTTTTAATGAGCTACTAATAAACTACGCTTAGAAGGTGGCGTCCTCCTCTTTCCCTTTTTACCTATATTAAAGTAGACCTATCAACTAGCTTTCTCTATATAAAGTGTATGCATGCTATGTAAGCCATGTACCGGGGTGGGCTCCCCAGGATACAGTGAAGTCACGAGCAAGGAAAGTAACCCCAACACCAGTTTTTGCCACAACAGAATTTTACTTAGATATGGCAAATAAACACAACCACAAATGCTGGAAACATACAATAAATTTACATACACCCAGCCCAAAGGCTGAGACCCTTGTGCTGCACAGCACGGCGCCTTCTGATGGATGATGGTAGAAAGTGAAGTAATTTACCTACTGGCGGGCACAAATAAACTGCCACAACTTACCTTTTATTACCCTAAAAGAGCAGGAATCAGTGTATGGGTGTACGGTATGGGCTAGTCTGCGGTGCAGCACAACAGCTTACAATCTTACACAAATCTACAGTATTCCCCCTCCCATAACTGGTCCTGTAGCACGTGCCTGAGTATTCCTTCTGAGCAAAATGCCAGTCTGGCTTGAGTTTGTAGGATTTTATCAGCTCTCCAATGTGAAATGTCACTTTAAGTTGTGGAGTCCTTCCAATGATCAGTAACAACACTTGTGGCCTGACTCAAACAGAGACCCTAACTAACTAACTTTAGGCCTGGACTCAGTCTCAAGGCGCCAACACTGAAATGAGGTGCGTGCATGATCTTACCAACCCGGGTCTGCTTTGCATCCGCTGGTGACTCTGAACAGAACAAATGTCTCTCCAAGCATGCGGTCTCACCGTATATGTTGCTTAGTTCCTCTGCTCTCATCAGCCTTCCTGGCAGCAATCTCATCAGCTTCACTTACCTGCAGCTCTGGTTACGGAGGGACGCTTTCACACTTGGATGTCATCAGATTATCAGCTCACAGGGCCCCTTATTCACCATGCTCCAAAACATGGCTTCTCTCTCTCCTTCCTGTTCTCTCCAACTCTGTGTGCAAAAAACCCCACCTCTTCATGAATATAGAAATATCTATGCAGTCTGAGGCTGTGTTAGAAAAACAGTGACATCTTGTGGCTAAACTGCAGAATGTCAGTCAAAACATTATTTTACTTCCACACAAACAGTGTTCAAACAATGAGAGCTGTTTCCCCATCTCACAGCTAAGTAATGTGGCACTTATTACCTCTCATTTGCAGTAACACTCTTGACAATGCCTTCTCATCTTACTTTCTCTCCAGAAGGAAGGAGACATTTTTATTCAGGCATTATGCAGGGTCAACATCTATGTTCTGCGCTGAGATTTCAGCTCAAAGACAAAATAATGTAAATTCTGGTGCCTGCACTTTCCCTGGCCTTTCTTCAAATATCTGGCAAGGGTTAGCATCTGCTTTCCTCTTTCCTTGTGACTTGCTACAAATTTACAATGTTGCAGCCGGATCCCTGGGGAGAGGAAACTGAGGGAATGCTTCCTCCTGCCTGCAGCAGACTAATGACATAATCTCAGCCTAGGCAAGATCACTATAAATCAAGGATGCTTTTTTTAATAGTGTAGCGCTACCTTCTTGAGGGCCGCTGAGTATTTTTAGGGTTCCCTGTGTGTCCCAAGCCTGCTTCGAAAGCACAGCCCCTGCTGACACCACTGTGAACCTCTGAACAGGCAGACCCCCTGGATTTTAACCATAAAATAAACATACACAGTTTAAAGTGAGCAGATATTCTGGTTATATTAAGGTCAGAAAATAACAAGGGCAAACACAACAAGAATGAGAGTAAATGTGCATAAAAGAAAAGTTAAACACTCTAAAAGATTTAACAAAGTAAAAAAACACAGTATCACTTTAGGCAACCCCAAATGTCCTGCAGGGTCAGAATTTTAACATCAATTCCAGCTTCTGAATGTATCTCCCCAAGTGTGCTGGAGTGAACTATCAAGCTGTCTCACTTTTGGGTTCTCAGTTGCTGGTAACTGGGTTTAACTCTGGAGATGAATACTTTTATTATAAGTGATAGTGTCCCCATTTTATTTTTCTTTAAATAAGGGTGTCAAATCTTCTGTGCACTTGATGGGGCCCTAGTTTGTGCACATTGAGATGCAGATCCATCCTTGTGTGAGAGCAACATTTCCTTAAGATGGCTGAATCATAGAAAGATTCCCCCTTTGTGTGATGTTGAATTTGGGAAAAGTCTCTTTACCACAAGGGATAAAGGCAAACATTTGCTAATATTGTAGAAAAGGGCGGGTACAGACTTCAGCAGAGGTCCCCCCCTTCTAGAGATGGTGAAGCAGGTTCCTTTGGGGTTGGAAGAGACTTTAGATGAGATACTACTGTTATTCTGTCTGCAGAATATATATGCTGTGGCCAAAGTTCTGTGATTTCAGGATGTTAATGCGGCACTAAAGCAGTAGGCCACAATACCGAATGAGTTGGGCAAACTGGGCCTCAATGTGATAAGTAGAGATGAGCGAATCGAACATGACGAAGTGGAATTCGTTTCGAAGATTAGGAAAAATTCGATTTGCGCCGAATCCGAAAATTAGCAAACTTCGGATGCACGAATCGAATTTTCCCAAAAATGGCGGCGACATGTGTGGCGACGGAGCGGGGATCTCTGGGAAGGCGCGCAGACAAGGCGCGCTGACCCATAATGCATTCATTCATGACATGTGATCGCATTAGCCAATCAGCAGCCAGCCAGCCAGCACTGTGTAATGGTGGAGCTATAAATCGCGGCCATCTTAGAATTCTCCTTTAGCCTCCAGTCATTCAAGAGAGACAGACCTGTCTGTATTAGGGACAGAGTTAGGGCCACAGAGACTTTAGGGCCACAGAATCGTTACTCAGGGACACAGAATCGTTACTAAGGGACACAGAATCGTTACTCAGGGACACAGAATTGTTACTCAGGGACACAGAATTGTTACTCAGGGACACAGAATCGTTACTCAGGGACAGACACAGAATTGTTACTCAGGGACACAGAATCGTTACTCAGGGACACAGATTTGTTACTCAGGGACACAGAATCGTTACTCAGGGACTCAGAATCGTTACTCAGGGACACAGAATTGTTACTCAGGGACACAGAATCGTTACTCAGGGACAGACACAGAATTGTTACTCAGGGACACAGAATCGTTACTCAGGGACACAGAATCGTTACTCAGGGACACAGAATTGTTACTCAGGGACACAGAATCGTTACTCAGGGACACAGAATTGTTACTCAGGGACACAGAATCGTTACTCAGGGACACAGAATTGTTACTCAGGGACACAGAATTGTTACTCAGGGACACAGAATCGTTACTGAGGGACACAGAATTGTTACTGAGAGACACAGAATTGTTACTCAGGGACACAGAATTGTTACACAGGGACACAGAATCGTTACTGAGGGACACAGAATCGTTACTCAGGGACACAGAATTGTTACTCAGGGACACAGAATTGTTACTCAGGGACACAGAATCGTTACTCAGGGACACAGAATTGTTACTCAGGGACACAGAATCGTTACTCAGGGACAGACACAGAATTGTTACTCAGGGACAGACACAGAATTGTTACTCAAGGACACAGAATCGTTACTCAGGGACACAGAATTGTTACTCAGGGACACAGAATTGTTACTCAGGGACACAGAATCGTTACTCAGGGACACAGAATTGTTACTCAGGGACACAGAATCGTTACTCAGGGACACAGAATTGTTACTCAGGGACACAGAATCGTTACTCAGGGACACAGAATCGTTACTCAGGGACACAGAATCGTTACTGAGGGACACAGAATTGTTACTCAGGGACACAGAATCGTTACTCAGGGACACAGAATTGTTACTCAGGGACACAGAATTGTTACTCAGGGACACAGAATCGTTACTCAGGGACAGACACAGAATTGTTACTCAGGGACACAGAATCGTTACTCAGGGACACAGAATCGTTACTCAGGGACACAGAATCGTTACTGAGGGACACAGAATCGTTACTCAGGGACACAGAATTGTTACTCAGGGACACAGAATTGTTACTCGGGGACACAGAATCGTTACTCAGGGACACAGAATCGTTACTCAGGGACACAGAATTGTTACTCAGGGACACAGAATCGTTACTGAGGGACACAGAATCGTTACTCAGGGACACAGAATTGTTACTCAGGGACACAGAATCGTTACTGAGGGACACAGAATCGTTACTGAGGGACACAGAATTGTTACTCAGGGACACAGAATTGTTACTCAGGGACACAGAATCGTTACTCAGGGGCACAGAATCGTTACTCAGGGACACAGAATTGTTACTCAGGGAAACAGAATCGTTACTCAGAGACAGACACAAAAATGTTACTCAGGGACACAGAATCGTTACTCAGGGACACAGAATTGTTACTCAGGGACACAGAATCGTTACTCAGGGACACAGAATCGTTACTCAGGGACACAGAATCGTTACCCAGGGACACAGAATTGTTACTCAGGGACACAGAATTGTTACTCAGGGACACAGAATCGTTACTCAGGGACAGACACAGAATTGTTACTCAGGGACACAGAATCGTTACTGAGGGACACAGAATTGTTACTGAGAGACACAGAATCGTTACTCAGGGACACAGAATTGTTACTCAGGGACACAGAATCGTTACTGAGGGACACAGAATCGTTACTCAGGGACACAGAATTGTTACTCAGGGACACAGAATTGTTACTCAGGGACACAGAATCGTTACTCAGGGACACAGAATTGTTACTCAGGGACACAGAATTGTTACTCAGGGACACAGAATCGTTACTCAGGGACAGACACAGAATTGTTACTCAGGGACAGACACAGAATTGTTACTCAAGGACACAGAATCGTTACTCAGGGACACAGAATTGTTACTCAGGGACACAGAATTGTTACTCAGGGACACAGAATCGTTACTCAGGGACACAGAATTGTTACTCAGGGACACAGAATCGTTACTCAGGGACACAGAATTGTTACTCAGGGACACAGAATCGTTACTCAGGGACACAGAATTGTTACTCAGGGACACAGAATCGTTACTGAGGGACACAGAATTGTTACTCAGGGACACAGAATCGTTACTCAGGGACACAGAATCGTTACTCAGGGACACAGAATTGTTACTCAAGGACACAGAATTGTTACTCAGGGACACAGAATCGTTACTCAGGGACAGACACAGAATTGTTACTCAGGGACATAGAATCGTTACTCAGGGACACAGAATCGTTACTCAGGGACACAGAATCGTTACTGAGGGACACAGAATCATTACTCAGGGACACAGAATTGTTACTCAGGGACACAGAATTGTTACTCGGGGACACAGAATCGTTACTCAGGGACACAGAATCGTTACTCAGGGACACAGAATCGTTACTGAGGGACACAGAATCGTTACTCAGGGACACAGAATTGTTACTCAGGGACACAGAATTGTTACTCGGGGACACAGAATCGTTACTGAGGGACACAGAATCATTACTCAGGGACACAGAATTGTTACTCAAGGACACAGAATCGTTACTCAGGGACACAGAATTGTTACTCAGGGACACAGAATTGTTACTCAGGGACACAGAATCGTTACTCAGGGACACAGAATTGTTACTCAGGGACACAGAATCGTTACTCAGGGACACAGAATTGTTACTCAGGGACACAGAATCGTTACTCAGGGACACAGAATCGTTACTCAGGGACACAGAATCGTTACTGAGGGACACAGAATTGTTACTCAGGGACACAGAATCGTTACTCAGGGACACAGAATTGTTACTCAGGGACACAGAATTGTTACTCAGGGACACAGAATCGTTACTCAGGGACAGACACAGAATTGTTACTCAGGGACACAGAATCGTTACTCAGGGACACAGAATCGTTACTCAGGGACACAGAATCGTTACTGAGGGACACAGAATCGTTACTCAGGGACACAGAATTGTTACTCAGGGACACAGAATTGTTACTCGGGGACACAGAATCGTTACTCAGGGACACAGAATCGTTACTCAGGGACACAGAATTGTTACTCAGGGACACAGAATCGTTACTGAGGGACACAGAATCGTTACTCGGGGACACAGAATTGTTACTCAGGGACACAGAATCGTTACTGAGGGACACAGAATCGTTACTGAGGGACACAGAATTGTTACTCAGGGACACAGAATTGTTACTCAGGGACACAGAATCGTTACTCAGGGGCACAGAATCGTTACTCAGGGACACAGAATTGTTACTCAGGGAAACAGAATCGTTACTCAGGGACAGACACAAAAATGTTACTCAGGGACACAGAATCGTTACTCAGGGACACAGAATTGTTACTCAGGGACACAGAATCGTTACTCAGGGACACAGAATCGTTACTCAGGGACACAGAATCGTTACCCAGGGACACAGAATTGTTACTCAGGGACACAGAATTGTTACTCAGGGACACAGAATCGTTACTCAGGGACAGACACAGAATTGTTACTCAGGGACACAGAATCGTTACTGAGGGACACAGAATTGTTACTGAGAGACACAGAATCGTTACTCAGGGACACAGAATTGTTACTCAGGGACACAGAATCGTTACTGAGGGACACAGAATCGTTACTCAGGGACACAGAATTGTTACTCAGGGACACAGAATTGTTACTCAGGGACACAGAATCGTTACTCAGGGACACAGAATTGTTACTCAGGGACACAGAATTGTTACTCAGGGACACAGAATCGTTACTCAGGGACAGACACAGAATTGTTACTCAGGGACAGACACAGAATTGTTACTCAAGGACACAGAATCGTTACTCAGGGACACAGAATTGTTACTCAGGGACACAGAATTGTTACTCAGGGACACAGAATCGTTACTCAGGGACACAGAATTGTTACTCAGGGACACAGAATCGTTACTCAGGGACACAGAATTGTTACTCAGGGACACAGAATCGTTACTCAGGGACACAGAATTGTTACTCAGGGACACAGAATCGTTACTGAGGGACACAGAATTGTTACTCAGGGACACAGAATCGTTACTCAGGGACACAGAATCGTTACTCAGGGACACAGAATTGTTACTCAAGGACACAGAATTGTTACTCAGGGACACAGAATCGTTACTCAGGGAC
This sequence comes from Staurois parvus, assembly GCF_062004578.1. NCBI lineage: Eukaryota > Metazoa > Chordata > Amphibia > Anura > Ranidae > Staurois > Staurois parvus. The sequence continues at coordinate 4,263,520 of NW_028318579.1, read as the reverse complement.
AGACACAGAATTGTTACTCAGGGACATAGAATCGTTACTCAGGGACACAGAATCGTTACTCAGGGACACAGAATCGTTACTGAGGGACACAGAATCATTACTCAGGGACACAGAATTGTTACTCAGGGACACAGAATTGTTACTCGGGGACACAGAATCGTTACTCAGGGACACAGAATCGTTACTCAGGGACACAGAATTGTTACTCAGGGACACAGAATCGTTACTGAGGGACACAGAATCGTTACTCAGGGACACAGAGTTGTTACTCAGGGACACAGAATCGTTACTGAGGGACACAGAATCGTTACTGAGGGACACAGAATTGTTACTCAGGGACACAGAATTGTTACTCAGGGACACAGAATCGTTACTCAGGGGCACAGAATCGTTACTCAGGGACACAGAATTGTTACTCAGGGAAACAGAATCGTTACTCAGGGACAGACACAGAATTGTTACTCAGGGACACAGAATCGTTACTCAGGGACACAGAATTGTTACTCAGGGACACAGAATCGTTACTCAGGGACACAGAATCGTTACTCAGGGACACAGAATTGTTACTCAGGGACACAGAATCGTTACTCAGGGACACAGAATCGTTACTCAGGGACACATAATTGTTACTCAGGGACACAGAATCGTTACTTTCTGCTTCACAACCACTATTGTACGTTCAAAGAGTTAAATCCTGTTTTATGTTTGGGGTGCTTATTGAATTAAAGAGTATGTCAGACAACACGCAGAGGAGTGGCACAGGATGCAATGTTTCAGGAGCGAGCAGACGTGGCAGCAGAGGAAGGGGTCGAGGCAGCACTAGTCGCAGCCAGAGGGCAGTGCTCCCGGTGTCATCCAGCGGTCGTGTCTCCACCGACAACCCTGCCGTCATCGATTGGTTGACTCGGTCGTCTTCCTCTTCCCAGGTCACCTCTGACACCTACAGCCAACGGTCGGTGGGTACGTCAGACACAACCGTTAGTTGGCATAGCCCGGGAGCAAGCCCACTGAAATCACGTGTCCTCTACCTGCCCCTGTCCTTTGGTGTTCCCTCACCAAGCGAAGTATCGCATGCTGTGGGCTCAGCCCCACTGTACAGTGAGGAAGAGCTAACAGAGGGCGGTCAGGAACGGGGGGAGACATCCGCCTCTTCAGCAGCCAGGCGAAGAAGTACTGGCGAGGAGAGTGGCTCGGTAGCCGGTCTAGAGACAGGTCTGTCTCCTGACCCACACGCAGCCGAGGGGGCTAGTAGTGACGCGGAGACCCTAATTGATGATGATGAGGCTGATCGCACTTGGCAGCCTCGTCGTCATCAGGCTATTGCTTCCGCATCATCAGGAGAAGAGGGTGCCAGCTTGCCAGCGAGCAAAACAGTCGGTGGGTTGCCCAGGAGGCAGCAGGGTTGCAGCAGTGTCAGTGGAGGCAAACGGCCACGGAGTAGAGCACCAGCTCCACTGCAGCCTACCACCACGGCCAGTAGTGGTGCCGGTGTGCACGGAGGAAGTAGCAGTCAGCCAGTGAGGAGTAGCGGGGGCAAAGTTTCCTACACGGCGGTGTGGCAATTTTTCGTCAAGCCGTCCGAGGAAGTAAACGTAGCCGTATGTCGACTATGTGGTCAGAAAGTCAAGCGTGGCCAGGGGGCCCATGTTGGGACTACAGCGTTGCGTCAGCATATGCAGCGTCGCCATTCGGTGGCCTGGGAAAACCGTGATAAAGATACGGCGGTTCTGCCTGCCCCAACCCCCGCTCCATCACCTGCTCCGTTACTTGCTCCGTCACCCGACGTCAATCACCCTCTATCAGCCAGTCAAGGCTCCAACACCTCTGCTGAGGGGAGTTGTCGCTCGTTGGCATCTTCCGCTCGTTCAGATGCTCCTTCTCCTGCTACTCCTCTTCACGGATTCCGTCAGCAGTCTTTCTTGGAATCCGTTTCCAAGAGACAACAGTTTGCGAGCACGCACCTGACGGTGCAGAAGCTGAACGTCCTCCTGTCCAAGTTGCTGGTGCTGCAGTCCCTCCCTTTCCAAGTGGTGGACTCAGCACCTTTCCGAGAAATGATGGCTTGTGCCGAGCCGCGGTGGAGAGTGCCAAGCCGGCATTTCTTCGCCAAAAAGGCAGTGCCAGCCCTGCATTCACATGTAGAAGAGATGGTGGGACAGTCTTTGAGCATGTCGGTCTCTGCCAAAGTGCACGGCAGCGCCGACGTGTGGAGCTGTAACTACGGTCAGGGACAGTACATGTCATTTACAGCCCACTGGGTGAACGTGGTGCCGGCACAGACAGGTCACGCCGCTTTTGCCTCCACGTTTGCACGTCCTTGGTCCAGCAAAGATGTCCGCCTCTACCACCTCTTCTTCCGCCGTGTCCTCAACCGCCACCCCCGTGCCAAGTCCCATTACCCGACCGGCATATCACATGTGCAGGGCGCAACGGTGTCACGCTGTGCTGCACCTGGTATGCCTTGGCGAACGTAGTCACACAGGGGAGGAACTTCTGAGTGTAATGAACAGAGAAATCGACAGATGGCTGTCTCCGCGCAAACTGAAAATCAGAACCATGTTGACCGACAACGGAAAGAACATGGTGTCTGCTCTGCGTCAAGGAAGGTTGTGCCATGCGCCATGCATGGCTCACGTGTTCAATCTGGTTGTCAAGCGGTTCCTAAAATCCACCATCCCACTGCAAGACATCCTTAAAATGTCACGTAAACTTTGCATGCATTTCAGCCATTCCTACACCGCAAAGCACACCCTCCTTGAGCTGCAGCGGCAGAACGGAATTCCACAGCATCGCCTGATCTGCGACGTTGCAACAAGGTGGAATTCAACCCTACATATGTTAGACCGCCTTTACGAACAGCGAAAGGCCATGACCAATTTCCTGATGTTACAAGCGGATAAAGGTACTCCCCTGTGTAACTTCGATGTCAGCCATTGGCAGCTCATGCATGACACCTGCCGCTTGCTCAGGCCCTTTGAGGAGGCCACGCTATTCGTGAGTCGGCAGGACTATGGGATGAACGACGTCATTCCTCTGTTGCACGTCCTGGAACAAATGCTGTTAACAATGGCTGGTCAGGGTGCGGTAGACGTGGCGCACAGATCTCAACGCCACATGACCCCTGTGGGGGCAGGACAGGAAGAAGAGGAAGAGGTAGAGGAGGACATTGGTGCTCAGGAATTATTGAGTGAAATGGGTGGTTTTTCCACTCAGCGGACAGGAGTGGAGGAGCAGGAGCATCTGGTAGAGGAGGAGACAGAGGACCCAGACGCACCGTGGCAGTATGCTGTGGAGATGGAGGCAGGGAGTCCCTCGCATTCCTTGGCACAAATGGCCCATAGCATGCTCGGTTGCTTGCGTAGCGACAGCCGAATAATAACCATAAGACAGAGGGATGACTTTTGGCTGTCCACCTTGTTGGACCCTCGCTACCGTTCAAAAATGGTGGCCTTTTTCACACCTGCTGAGAGGGAGGCCAAAATAAAGTACTATAAAAAACACCTATGTAGTCAGTTGGTCTCTGCCTGTCTGCGCCAACGTCCATCCTCAGACACTGTGGGCCCTGTGCGCTCGCGTTCAGCTGTTATGGCAGCAGGGGAGGGGTGGGGTGGTAGGAGCAGTGGCAGCTCCACCAGCAGCGGCTGCCTCAGTCTGCAGTCGATGATGAGTAGCTTTCTTCACCAGTGCAGTGAGGAAACTACTAACCAGCCACAGCAGCATCAGGTGGACCTGGAGCAGGACCTCAAACAACAGGCTCGGGCTTACTTGGACAGCACCCTGCCAACCGAGGTAGACAATCCCCTTGACTACTGGGCAACGAAACTTGACCTTTGGCCCCAACTAGCTGAATTTGCCCTTGAAAGGCTGTCATGCCCGGCCAGTAGCGTGGCATCGGAGTGCGTGTTTAGTGCGGCAGGAGGTATTGTAACTCCACGGAGGACACGACTGTCCACCCAAAGTGTGGAGAGACTCACGTTTGTGAAAATGAATCAGGCGTGGATTAGTCTGGATTTCAAGCCACCAGTTCCTGACACAACTGACTAAATCCGCCATGAATCATGCCCCAAACATGTTATTATTTTTAACATAGGCCTCTGTATGGCCTTCAATTTAAGCTGCTTACGCTTCGCCACTCTGCCATGGGCCCCTGTACCGCCTCCTCTTGCTGCTGCCAGGTCCAGAGTGTGTCATGGGTCCCTGTACGGCCTCCCATTGCTGCTGACTTCATCGCCAGACTCTGCCATGTGCCACTTTCAGGTCTCCTTACACTGTTGGTGGGTTCCATTTTGTGATAGGGTGCTGTATGGCCTTCCATTGCTGCTGCCTCCACCGCCACCCTGCGCCATGTGCCTCTGTCGTCTGCTCACGCTGCTGACGGCTTCCGCTTTTTAACCGAGGCCTGTGTTTGGCTTCCGAATACTGCTGCATCCACCGCCACCCTGCGCCATGTGTCTCTGTCGTCTGCTCACGCTGCTGACGGCTTCCGCTTTTTAACCTAGGCCTGTGTATGGCTTCCGAATACTGCTGCCTACACCGCCACCCTGCGCCATGTGTCTCTGTCGTCTGCTCACGCTGCTGACAGCTTCCGCTTTTTAACCTAGGCCTGTGTATGGCTTCCGAATACTGCTGCCTCCACCGCCACCCTGCGCCATGTGCCTCTGTCGTCTGCTCACGCTGCTGATGGCTTCCGCTTTTTAAACTAGTCCTGTGTATGTCTTCCGAATACTGCTGCCTCCACCGCCACCCTGCGCCATGTGCCACTTTCAGGTCTCCTTACACTGTTGGTGGGTTCCATTTTGTGATAGGGTGCTGTATGGCCTTCCATTGCTGCTGCCTCCACCGCCACCCTGCGCCATGTGCCTCTGTCGTCTGCTCACGCTGCTGACGGCTTCCGCTTTTTAACCGAGGCCTGTGTTTGGCTTCCGAATACTGCTGCATCCACCGCCCGCCCACTGCTGCTGCCAGGCCCGTAATCTGTCATGGGCCCCTGTACCGCCTCCTCATGCTGCTGCCAGGTCCAGAGTGTGTCATGGGTCACTGTACGGCCTCCCATTGCTGCTGTCTCCATCGCCACACTCTGCCATGTGCCACTTTCAGGTCTCCTCACACTGCTGGTGGGTTCCATTTTGTCATAGGGTGCTGTATGGCCTCCCATTGCTGCTGCCTCCACCGCCACACTGTGGCTCCACACTCTGGTTTTGGCCCCGTGACTGCTCAAATGAATGAAGTGTGCGGTGATTCTAAGATCGACGGCACTCATCTGCATGTCATACTGACTGACAGTATTAGTTCTCTTCCCCAGCAGACTCCAAGGGCATTTAAATTAAAGGTACAGTGTTCTGCACTAATATAAAGGCTCTCTGAAGCCTAGAAACACCCTTTTTATAAGTTAAATTCGCAGCGAATATATTCGCCTTGGTCCGCCTTGGTCCGTCTGTTAAAGAGCGGTGCTGATGACAACACTATGATCCACTTTCCTGCAAGGTTGTCTGTCCTGCTTGTCAGCAATTCCAGCAGTCTGTAATCCTTCTTTACTTCTGTGCTCAACGGCCCAATCCAGCCCAGATCTCCAAAGGTCCCGCACAGCCTTTTTTCACACACATCCTTCCCCTCTCATCATCCACTTCCTTCCTGTAAAGTTCCCGGGCTTCTCAATATATATGCTCCAGCCCCTTTGCCAGCTCTTCTGGGAAATATAGTCTGTTCACTCCTTGTCTGAGCATAGAAATCCTGCTACTAGCATACCAGTTCAACAAAGCTTTTCTTCAATAGAGTCTGGGTAACTGGAAAGCAGGACACTGCCATCTTGTGTTTAATTAACATTCTGCAACCAGTAATAATGCAGGGTGTTCCAATAGGAAAGCTTTTTAGTGAAAGGCCTCATTTATTCAATATCAGAGATTCAGGAGATTTAAAGTGTAAGCTCACCTAAAACTGAGAAAGAAGTCATAAATTAAACTTTTCAGCTGTTGTTATATTGGGGAAAACTCTGATCTAATAGAACTACTTTCCTGTAAAGAGGATCTTTACTCTGTAAAGACTGAGTCAGCTGGTCTGTGACCCAGGTGAGTGCAAGTTAGAACATGTTATGACACGCTCTAGTGTGACCAGAGCGCTAAAGCACGGGCATTCCTGGAATTAAATTGTCACACTTCGTACACTTCGCTGTGGTAAAACACTGGCCCCATATTGTGATGAAATCCTTCAATGGATTTTGACTTCTGGGACACCTTCAGACCAGACAAAACACATGAGTCTTTCCTGTTCTTCTTTGTTGCAAACAGAGAGTGGCACAGCCATGTTTACTGTGCAACAGCAGCAAAGGAAACTGAGTGATGAAGTCAAAGATTTGATAAAGCAATCTCTCAACATGCGTGTGCAGAGATCAGTACAGATTATTATTATACCAAATGTGTGGATTATTCATGACTCATGCATGTAGAGGTTCGAAAAGACAAATCTCACTTATAGGAAGCTCCCCTTTGCTCATATTCCTATTGGTCCATTGCTCTGATTGGTTTTCTCATGGGCCAATTGAAATATACAGGAGGTAAGCAGGGGTGGGCAAACTTCAGCACTATAAAACATGCTTGAGTTGGAGAAACATGCAGTAATAAAGGCCGGAGTGCAGTCAGATTTCCTGGTCATCGCTTGGGCTGATTAGGACATATTGTAGCAAGGCAACTGTCATTTTCTCAAGTTCAACATCAGCGAACTACTTCCTCCTTTTATAACCGGTATAACTTAGTTAAAAGTTTTTCTTCCCTTTGAACAAAATTCTACAACTTTTTATTAAGCCAGGCTCTCAGCAGCAATAAAACTTGTAAGCGCTACAGCAGCAAATCTTTTCAAAAGAAGGACTTACTACACATTGCTTTTTCAGTTAAATACACAATTGTTACAATTCCCCGTAACATCGGTTTACTAGAACAGCTGACTGTTGACACCTCAAATGATTACAGGAAAATACTGCTGTAAATCCTTCTCTGACAATATAGAGAAAACTGTCACAGGTTCTGTTTTCTAGTCACTTTCCTGACAGAATGAATTGGTTGGCAGAAGACTCTCTGTCTGGGATGGCAGAGGCAATATAAAACTGGTTTCATTGGTTTTACTGAACTACGTAAATAAATCTCTCCCAATGTGTAGGGGTCTGCCGACATACAAATGTCTTTTTCCTTTAAAGCCTTTGTTGATAGGCCGTTTTTCAGTACAAGCGAGTTTTGCATTCCCTTCCAAGTGTAACCAGGTCCTTGGCTAAGAAGGGAGAGTGAGAGAAACACTGGCTGCAGCTGCTGTCTGTAGCTGCTGTCCTGCGGTGCAGATCTGAAGCACTGAGTCTTGGGGTGTCAACAGCCAGAGTTACCTGGGTGCAGAACAGAGCATGGACTAATTGCTGTGTGTGACTGCTGTGGAGATTTACTATCTGCTGCAAGAGAGTCTATTCTCGCATACACCAACAGTACAACTAAGCCCCAACTCTAGCCGGCTCAAGGGTTTAGACTAAAGACTGCTATCCCTTTACAGCTGCTGCACAGAGACCTTCACTTATTGCTTATTCTAAGAAGTGCATCTTAGGAGAAATGGAACCATATCCAACCATTCTCTGAGAGTGCACTCTAGACTAGTTATATTATTATTCACATTGTACGTAATGACTATATTTACAGTTGTGCTCAAAAGTTTGCACCCCTTGGCAGAAATTATGAAATATTGGTATTGATATTGAAAATATGATTCATCATGCCAAAAAATACTCTTTTATTGAAGGATGATGATCATATGAAGCCATTTCTTATCAAATAGTTGTTTGGCTCCTTTTTAAATCATAATGATAACAGAAATCATCCAAATGGCCCGGATCAAAAGTTCCCCTCCCCTGGAATGTTCGGCCTTGGTATAGACACACAAGGTGACACACGCGGGTTAAAATGCCAATTAGAGGTTAATGTCCTACATCTGGGGCTTTTTTAATTGCAATTAATGTCAGTGTATAAATAGTCAATGAGTTTGTTAGCTCTTACATGGAAGCACTGACTAGGCTAGATACTGAGCCATGGGGATCAGAAAAGAACTATCAAAAGTCCTGCCTAGTCTTCCCAGTCTAGTGGTACAGAATTCTATTCTAAGTTACCTTGGCATAGTGATTATACTTTCTAGCACCTGTCTGAACATACCTTCTATGTGTTAATTTATGCTCAAACTACCATTTACTCCAATCCGTAACAATGAGATCACTTACCACTAAACAGCCTTGTGTCTTTTTCCTGGTGCTAACTCACAGCTGAGTTAAAGCTATCTATACTCATGTTCTTATAAGTGCTTGCAGTAACATTCATTCAGCCAGGTGTCAGGTGCCAGGTTGTTCTTGCAGTTGAGGGGCAGAATAGAGAACCCAAATCACAAAGTGGCCCCTGCGGGGGGGGGGGGGGATGGTAGCACTGTACAAGTCTATGGGAGAATCAAATGCATGTGAAGCAGGTCAACTGCAATTCAGAAGGAGTCTACTTCTGGTCACCCAGTACCACCCAGCATGCACACTCCGCTCCAAAGAAGACCTCCTTCTCTCTAGTTCCCTGGTCTCCTCCTCCCATGTCCGCCTCCAGGACTTCTCCAGGGTGTCACCCTTCCTCTGGAACTCCCTGCCCCAACCCATCAGATTATCACCTACTCTCCTCTCCTTTAGGCGCACCCTGAAAACCCACCTCTTCAGGGAACCCTACCCCACCCCCTGCTAACTTGTCGACCTCCTCCACTCTTCCTACCACTCCATCCCCCACAGCTATCTCCTCCTGTGCCACCATCCCCTCCCTCCTAGATTGTAAGCTCGAAAGAGCAGGGCCCTCGATCCCCTCATGTTTTGCATTGTATTGGTATTGTTCTGTCACATGTTCTGTCCCCCTTTGTAATGTACAGCGCTGAGCAAACTATTGGCGCTTTATAAATACTGTATAATAATAATAATCAATGAGGAAATTACCAAAAATTCCTGCACCATTATAATGGCACAGACAACTGGCATTTGTGGTGTATACTGCATTAACTAAGCAGATAGACCTATTTCAGGTTTCTCTGCACCATTCATGCCAGTTTCTGTTTCCGAGTGGGATAGAAACTGGTGCAGGATCTGCTTAAAATTAACATGGTGTGTATGGCAGTTTTCTGTATAGAAAATTGCAGATCTCTACCAGATCAGACCTGATATGGTGGATATGAAATGTCTACAAAGCCTGCAAAGGGTTCACAACCCTCTCTTTTCCCTATTGCACTCAGCTGAGCAGAGAGGTAGGAAAAATCCAGGCAGAGGGATGGGAGCATGAATCTCCAACTGAACTTGTCTGTGCCGTAGACACCAACTGCAAAAAAAACTTGTTATTCTGTCCAATCAGGACATGTGACAAGAATAAAAGGTATCTAGTTTAATAGCAGAGGAGGTCTGGGACATGATTCAACAGTCTGGCAAGAGCACCTAAATTACAAAACTGGCTGAACAGAATTATAAATCACTTAGCTGCTTGCCTGAAATTCAACTTTAAAGTAAATCTTCACTTTGCCCACACAGGAAAACGTTACAAGATCCCTTTAACTTAGCTTTTCCCAGCAGAAATAGATTATGCGTACTCCTCCACCAGTCAGTCTGGAAGATAAGATGTTCAGAAGTTATGGAAAGTCATATGTAAATATGGGTTGGAGTCAGGGGCGGACTGACAACTCATAGGGCCCCCGGGCAATAGGGGATCATGGGGCCCCCCGGGCAATAGGGGATCATGGGGCCCCTGTGTCCTTGCCCAAACTCAAAAAAGCCTATGAAAAAGGTACCAGGGGCATCTCATGGGGCCCCCTACTGACCCCGGGCCCCTGGGCAGTGCCCGAGTTTCCAAATGGTCAGTCTGCCCCTGGTTGGAGTCAAAGATTACACAGTGCTATGAACTCCCAGTGTGACAATGTTGTCACATGGAGTGAGTTACATGCTCCTCCATATCCAGAAGTACTCAGTGTTTCCTTAAAGTGTATGTAATCCCTAGAATTTAAAAAAATGGCAAATGATTGTTTGCCCTTCCATATGTTTTGTGGGGCTTATCCTTTTCAGGAGTTTTATTTACAGGGGTTGGACAACAAAAATGGAAACACTACATGACTGGCAGGTGTGAAAGTGACAACATGTTTCACATTGATAGCAGAAATTATGTAACACTCTTTTGCTTCTGCTGTGTGATGAGACACCTAGCTAACAGATGGGAAGCCTCACATTCATCATTCACTGCCTGCGATGCAGTAATACAGGTCATGTCAGAGCTTACTGAGCTTCAAAGAGGGCAAATTGTTGGTGCCCGCTCAGCTGGTGCCTCTGTGACTGAAGTTTCCAATTTATTTGCCGTGTCGTGAGGTATAGTATCAGAGGTTATGACGACATATAAAGTTTTTGGGAAAATGTTGTCTGATTAGCATAACCGCGGTCGACGTGGTCAACTGACCGAAAGAGACAAAAGGATATTGCACAGGATTGTGACCCAGAATAAGAAAACAGCTGCTGCAAAAGTGATTGCAGAGCTCAATCTCAGTCCCACGAAGACTGAACCCCATGGAGACTGAGATTGAGCTCTGCAGTCAGTTTTGCAGAAGTTTTGTAGCTCTCACGGGGGGCGGTGGAAGGCCTGGGAGCCACATTTTAGGTAAATAGGTATCAGTGTATTCAGCAGTCTGCTTAACATTTTTGCTATAAGCTCATGGTCACTGAAGTAACCATGAGCTTATAGCAGAATGCGAAATGTCAGGTCTGTACGTTGTATGGACCAGGCCAGCTGGAAGCAGTGCTTTAGGTCCGTACGCTGTACAGACCTGGCAGCAAACGGGCTAATGTTGGATAGTCTGAACCCCTCCTTCGTCAAGAACTCAAGGGGCTCCATTCATGAAGTGTTATCTACTGATTTAACCACTTGCTCTCCAAAGGATTTGCCCTCCTTCCTGACCAGGTCTTTTTTTGCGTTACAGCGCAATGTCACTTTGAATGACAATTGTGTGGTCATGCAACGCTGCACCCAAATGAAATTTGTGACCTTTTTTCCATGAATAGAGCTTTCTTTCGGTGGTATTTGATCACCTCTGTGTTTTTTATTTTTTTGTGCCATCAACAAAAACAGGCTATAAAAATAAGGTATCCAACACAGAGTGGTAACTGTGAGGATATAGACAAATAAATAATAAAGCTATTGAGATAAGCAAACAGGGAGGGAAGGCCAAAGAGTGGACTTTATAGGTACTACAACAATATTCATTAAAATTGTTACTTGATTGAGTATACACAGACGTACAACAATTAATAAAATCATCTGCAGAGAGTGTAGTCCCCCAATGGGATAATCCATTTTTAAATATTTATTTACTGTAAGGGTATGTTATTCAGTCACTTAGATGTGTTCATAGAGTGTTCACAGAGGAATGTGTATATAGAAGTGTACACAGAGTGTTTCACTATTTCACATGTTTTTTCACGTTTTTGTGTGGTTTTTATTTGCACAAAAAAAGTTTTTTTGGATTTAACTACTATCAATATGATTTATTCACTGGTTTATTGAGGATAATACACTATCTAGTTTTTTTCTTTTAGAAGTACATGGCATTCTTGGAGGTACATGGTGATTATGAATCTGAACTTGGATGAATAATTTTTGAATTTTTAGAATTTTTGGAGTTTTTGGAATTTTTTCACTGACACTAAAAAGGTTTAATTTTTACAATTGAATTAATCAATTTGAATGTTAAATAATGGTTAACATAATATGTTATGTACAAATTTACACCAACTTTTCTCTTATGTAATAACTCCTGAAGAAGAGATATTATTATTATTATTACACAGTATTTATATAGAGCCAACAGTTCACTCAGCGCTGTACATTATAATGGGAGACAATACATGAGACAGTACAATAACAATACAATGCGATACACGAGGGGATTGAGGGCCCTGCTCCTTGGAGCTTATAATCTAGGAGGGAGGGGATAGTGGTACAGGAGGGATAGCTGTGGGGGATGGAGTGGTAGGAAGAGTGGAGGAGATCGGCAATTAGCTGAGGGTGGAGTAGGCTTCCCTGAAGAGGTGGGTTTTCAGGGTGCGCCTAAAGGAGAGGAGAGTAAGTGAAAGTCTGATGGATTGGGGTAGGGAGTTCCAGAGGATGAGGGAAGCCCTGGAGGAGTCCTAGAGGCGGGCATGGGAGGAGGAGACCAGGGAACTAGAGGGAAGGAGGTCTTGTGAGGAGCAGAGAGTACGTTTTGGGAGGTATTTGGATATTAGGTCGGTGATGTAGTTCGGGGCAGTGTTATGGACAGCTTTGTACGTCAATGTTAGCATTTTGAAATTGATCCGTTGGGCAATTGGAAGCCAGTGGAGGGATTGGCAGAGGGGGGTGGCGGATACGGAGCGGTTAGTAAGGTGGATGAGTCTGGCCGCAGTATTCAGGATCGACTGAAGCGGGGATAGCCTGTGGTGAGGTAGGCCGGTGAGGAGGGAGTTACAGTAGTCAAGTCCTAATATGATAAGGAAGTGAATGAGTTGCTTAGTAGTTTCCGGGGTTAGGAACGGACGTATTTTGGAGATGTTGAGGAGGTGGAGTTTCCATGCGTTTGTCAGCGATTGGACCTGGGGCTGGAAGGACAGATTGGAGTCTAGTACTCTGGCTTGCTGGGTGGGACTGATGGTGGCATTGTTGGTCGTGATGGAGAAGTCGGGGGGGGGGGGGCATGGGCTGGGGGGAAAACTAGGAGCTCAGGTTTGGATATCATCACGAAACATGTTGAGTCATTATAGCCATTGACATCAGAATATGTCTCTCTATACCCTTACCGGGATATGGTGTATCTGTATGCATTAACACTTTATATATCTACGAGATTTGTAACTGCACAGAGTGGATTATCCCATTGGGGGACTACACTCTCTGCAGACGATTTTATTAATTGTACGTCTGTGTATACTCAGTAAAGCAACAATTTTAATGAATATTGTTGTAGTGCCTATAAAGTCCACTCTATGGCCTTTTTCTCTGTTTGTTTATCTCAATGGCTTTATTAGGACGTGGCACTTGAGAGCGTTGTCTATATCCTCACAGTTACCACTCTGAGTTGGATACATTATTTTTATAGTCTGTATACATTAGGTGGAAGCACCCTTGCTCCCGCATAGAATTTTGTGGTGATGTTAAATTTATTTTACCTCAGTAAATAATTTTTTCCAACAAATCTTACTTATTGACATTCCAGAATCAATTGATAAGCCAATATGGACTTTGTAGGCACTGCCTGGACAGGATATATGGCAGAAATCCAATCTAGTTGTAACACACGTAGTCGAGATGATGAAAATCTCAATCAGTATGTTGTCAAAACTAAGCGTTGACTTAAAAAGAAATCCAATTTGTACTGGCATGTAGAATTTCTACAATACATTAAGGAAAATATTAGCCCTATAGGTCTGAGGATACAGGTTTTTCCAACAGTCAAAAATGTCACTCCAGAATTAAAAACCTCCTGGGAACGGACACTTACTAAATGTAGCGTTGATTTGATGGAATTATTGGTCGGACAATATCAGACTGATATGAACTTACTTGATCAGGAATTACTATTGCTCAATAATAAATATGACTCTGTCAAGAGTCATGTGCATTATGAACGCAAATACCAAGAATTGAAAGAATATATGTCACGAACACTGATGGCGACCACTAGTGGCCCACTGGCCGGAGTCCCCCAGGGCGCGGAGTCTAAGCCCAGGTCTGCTGGTTCACCAGAGCCCCTGATGGTGGGGATGGACTTGAAGCAGACCAGGAACAGGTCACGACCCCTGAGTGACACCAACCTTGGTAAAGGCAACCGCCAATGGCGTGTAGCGGGTAGGAGCCAGATGTGAAGAGGTGTGACGTTGTCAGGCAAGCCGGGTAGGTAACAGCGAGGCTGACGGTACAGATCGGTAGACAAAGTGTAATTGGGTCACAAGCCGGGTTCGGTAACAGGAGGTCAGACAAAGGGAGCAGGAAGAGGATGGTCAGGAAGAGCCAAAGGTCAGGGCAGGAGAAGACAGCGTTATTAGGTCCAGGCAGGGTCAGCAACAAGGCAATCAGCATACAGAAAGAGCAGGAACACAGGAACAGGGAGAAGACCATCAGGCAACTTGTGTCTGTGCAGGGCTAGTTTAAGTATCCCGCCTGGCGCTGACAGGTGCACCTGGGTCCCAGTGCCTGCCCAGTGCTGTCAAAGGTGACATGCGCACCTGGGTCCTAGTGCCCGCCTGCCTGCATGTCTTGTCGGACACCTACGCATGTGCAGATTCATGCGTCGCGGTGGTCCCTGACAATATATAGCTAAAATTAACAAAGATGTTATCTCTAAAAAAAAAATTAAAATCTCCAAGGACTTTTTGGCTTTTTATAGAGGGTTATGCCTACCATTGGGACAACCCAATCCATTTCCGTGGATCACCACAACTAGGCAATTATAGCTGGCCCCCTGATGAGAACACTAATTTAGATGAGGGGACTGAGTCTGACTCATCCTCATCCTTTGTTCAACATACAGCATGCACCAACCATATGTATAGATCCTATAACACCTTTATTGGCCCGCAGAAAAGATATTACCAAGGGGGTGGACGAGGACCCTTCCACACCCCAAAAAGACGTCCTCACCAATTTCAGCAACTCACTTCGAATATATCAAGTGTCGGGTGCACAGACTGCCTCGAATAATGCAAACCTTCACAGTACCAGTTACATGGGACAGACAGCTACACAAGCTTTGCACATCATTAATTCACAATTAGGCAATTCGAATGCACATATGGCCACAAACAATTCCAGGACACCTACTACACTAATTTCTTCTTCGCACAATGTCACTTCACAACCTATAGTGTCCTCTACTCAATCACAGACTGTTTTTTTACCGGTCAATCGTTCACAAATATTCATACAACAGGCGCCCTTAGATCCTTTTGTAAAACTCAACCAAACACAACCACCAACACATCCACCTTTGTTCTGAACATCAGTAACTCAGAATTTAGTGTTGTTAATCTTACTCCTTATTGTTTTACCAAGCATGAATTAAAGGTTCTCAAATATGGTCTCAGCTTTTGTCCCAGTGTACAATTGGATCGGTATGAAACCGTCAAGATTTATACCTATTTACTAGAAATCTTACTTATAAATTCCTTTTCGATCCCTATAGACAAAGACTGAGACAAGCCGCCGGCTTTATTCTTAACAGCCGGGTGACCGAGGAAGTCCCGGTGCGCATGCGTAGAGTGTGTTCACCGTGAGCCCATGTGGCAGGATCTGTTACGCGTTTCCCAATGTGTGAAATACCATCCTGTGTTTACTAATGGGTGTAGCGCTATAGGCTGCTCGGTGACAATGTTATATTGGCATTAATTTGCTAAAGTGTAGGTCTTCTTTCTTTGTGGCCCTTGGTGAGTCACTCATCACCTATAGAGCCACCTAAGAGAGAGACCGTGGATTTCTAGCAACATCCAGCGGGTGGAGGAATATCTGGCCTGACCTGACCTCTTGAAGCTACTTGTGGATCTAGTGGAGATAATATATCTCTAAATGCGCAGTTACACTGTGCATCTGGTGAGTGCACAGCCTTATCCTTTTCACGTTTACTGCATGGAAGCAGCACTTTGAAGAGTAATTACTGTCACAAGGACTGGTTTTGCACCGCATGTCACTTTGCTTGTGATATAATTTGTATGATCACATTAATCACTTAACTGCCATATTGATATTTTGGACATTTTTATTATAGCGCCGCATCTTTTATGTTATATGGTCTGTAAGGTTCTTTGGTATCCTGTTTGATGCTGTGGCTGCTTTCTTTGTTCTCATAGCGCTCACAACTTCTTTTATACCTATTAGTGAGATCAATCGTATGAATTTCAATCCAAGTATTTTTGGATAAATAGATCTGTATGGATATATGTTCTTATATTTTGTTCAAGTGTAACCATATTGTACTCCTTAAAAACAACCACACCATCTTTTTCCAGAGCAGCCTGTATTTCTTTTGAGGTTGCCTGTGGGTTTTTCTTTGAATCCTGGACCATTCTTCTGTCAGTTATGGCTTCAATCTTTCTTGGTCTACCTGACCTTGGCTTGGTATCAAGAGATCCCCAAACTTTCCACTTCTTAATAGGTAATTTAACAGAACTGATTGGCATATTCAAGGCTTTGGACATCTTTTTATGTCCTTTTCCATCTTTATAAAGTTCCATTACTTTGTTATGCAGGACTTTTGACAGTTCTTTTCTGTTCCCCATGGCTCAGTATCTAGCCTAGTCAGTGCTTCCATGAAAGAGAAAACAAACTCATTGACTATTTATACACTGACACTAATTGCAATTTAAAAATCCACAGATGTGGGACATTAACCTCTAATTGGCATTGTAACCCGAGTGTGTCACCTTGTGTCTGTACCAAGGCTGAACATTCCAGGGGAGGGAAACTTTTGATCCGGACCATTTGGGTGATTTCTGTTATCATTATGATTTAAAAAGAAGCCAAACAAATATCTGATAATAA
The DNA here is from genome assembly GCF_062004578.1 of Staurois parvus. Lineage (NCBI taxonomy): Eukaryota > Metazoa > Chordata > Amphibia > Anura > Ranidae > Staurois > Staurois parvus. The sequence goes on along the minus strand of NW_028318579.1, from coordinate 4,246,943 downwards.
ATGGCTTCATATAATCATCATCCTTCAATAAAAGAGCATTATTTGGCACGATCAGTCATATTTTCAATATCAATGCCAAAAGTTCACAATTTCTGCCAGGGTATGTAAACTTTTGAGCACAACTGTATATGTGATTTTTTTTAATACTATTTTCATTTAATATTTGACATTTAGAAAAGTATTTTATTTACTTAAAGTAGAACTAAAGGAATTTTTTTTTTAGTTTTTTAGTTTTGGATAGTGTGGATTGGTATTAGAACACCTATTAGGTTTTTTTGCTGTCTGTCTCTATTAGGAAGATTCACACTTTCTATTTGTCCTATTTTCCATTATCAATGAACCCAAATTTTGGGTTGTTCCCAGATAAGTAAAAGAGGGGACATCTTCCAATGGGGACACTAGTTCTGGTAACCCTAAGGGATTCCCTTAATTTGCAGGGATTTCCTCTCACCAGGGGCGGACTGACCATTTGGAAACTCGGGCACTGCCCGAGGGCCCGGGGTCAGTAGGGGGCCCCATGAGATGCCCCTGGTACCTTTTTCATAGGCTTTTATGAGTTTGGGCAAGGACACAGGGGCCCCATGATCCCCTATTGCCCGGGGGCCCCATGAGTTGTCAGTCCGCCCCTGCCTCTCACCTTTTGTTTTGGCAATGGAACAGGACGTGAAGGGAAATCTCCCCAGTGTCCCCTCTTTTACTGTTCTGGAGACACACAAAATTTGGGATTTTCTTTTACTTTCAATAATAATCATACAAAGGACAAATAAGGTGACTCTCCCTAATGAGGGCACATACAGCATAAAAAACCTGACAGATGTTCTAACCGACCTCCACTCTATCCAAAACTAAAAAAAGTTTTTACTTTAGTTATACCTTCAGTAAATCATCCCCAATGATTTTCATATTTCCATATTTAGATCTCTATACATTACTGTTGAGAGAACTGTTCCTAAATTGCCTATTATATATTTATATTCCTTAAATATTACATGCCCTGATCACTACTTAATTACCGCATACATTTAATTATGTCTTTCTTTATGTGAATTGACTTAACCTCCCTAGCGGTCTGATTATGTCCATATTTCTGTGCTCAAAGCGGCACCTTTTTTTGCATGGAAATATGTATTTTTTTTATAGTAGGCCTGTAATTTTTAGGAATAACTCACTGAAATCTGTCCGAACAAGAGTCTAGTAAACATCCCGGGTATGATAAAACTTGAAGCACGAAATCATAAATTATAATATAATAATCATAAAAATAATAATATAGTAATAATAAATGTAATTCAATAATATAATCAAACCAAAAACACTGAAATTTGAAATATAGCGCCAAGTTCGCACATCACTGAGCAAAGTCGCAAAATCGTTTTCAGCGTCTGATGACGAATTTCCCCCACGAATCATTATCACTCAGTTCTGCAAGTGGTTCTGATTTACTATCGCTGTTCTCTAGCCGGTCTAAAACCGCTTTTGACCTAAAGGGACGCTTTTTGGGTGCCATGGACGTTTCTCAGTTTCCAGGCAGAAAGAACAGTAAAAATGCAGGCAGGGCGCCGGACAAAGCACTCGGGACAAAATGTATGTGAAATGGTTTGATACAGTAATTTTATACTATGTGATTTTAGTGATTTTAGTGAATGTCACTTTTTGTCATTTTCAAATTTCCCGTTGTTCCGTCCCCCGTATGTCCCGACGTCGCAAGGGATGAAACCCAGATGACAGATGCCAGCATCCACCGGATTACATTGCCGGGGACACTGCAGGAGGGACATCGCGGGAGCGCAGGACAAGGTAAGTGATTGAGGGATCCTGGAGCAGCGCCACGTGGTAAGCCCGAGTGTAGCTCGGGGTTACCGCTTGTGGTACTAAAACTTTACCCCGAGCTACACTCGGGAATACCGCCAGGGAGGTTAAACCCCTTTCTCTGCGGTATTTACTAAGCGTTTTAAGCATTTTGCAGTAAATACCATAAAACGGCATAGTAAATTGACAATTTCAGGACTGCATGCGATATTTGGGGAAAATGTGTCAGGACTTGTAAATACTGGATGTGATTTGATTTGGTGAATGGAGATGCCAATGTTTTTCTGCTTGGAATCCAATATTTACCTGCAATGAAAAAGAAGAAAGAGTTACTATAGAAGAAGAGTTACTCTAACATGTGAAATTTGAATGACCTATGTATGTTGATAAAAAAAGTTATGCTCACTTTTGCATTACTCTTAGTTCAAGCCTCATACACTCATTGGCCACTTTATTAGGTCCACTATGCTAGTTCCAAGAAAATCTCCTCCACACCATGACACCACCACCACCAGCCGGAACTGTTGATACAAGGCAGGATGGATCCACGCTTTTATGTCGTTGATACCAAATTCTGACCCAACCATCTGAATGTCACAGCTGACACCAAGACTCATCAGTCCAGGCAATATTTTTCCAACCTTCTATTGTCCAACTTTGGTGAACCTGTGCGGATTGTAGCCTTTGTTTCCTGTTCTTAGCTGACAGGAGTGGCAGCCGGTGTGGTCTTCTGCTGCTGTAGCCCATCTGCTACAAGGTTTGACATGTTGTGCGTTCAGAGATGGTATTCTGCATACCTTAGTTGTAACATGTGGTTTTTTGAGTTACTGTTGCCTTTCTATCATCTCAAACCAGTCTGCCTATTCTCCGCTGACCTCTGACATCAACACAGCATTTTCGTCCACGCAACTGCCGCTCACTGGATATTTTCTCATTTTCAGACCATTCTCTGTAAACCCTAGAGATGGTTGTGTGTGAAAATCCCAGTAGATCACCCCTCACCCCTTCAGTCTCCACCCAAATCACTAGTCTACTGAACGACATATCAGATTGGATGTCACTCCACTTCCTCAAATTAAACCTTTCCAAAACTGAGCTCCTAGTCTTCCTCCCTGCCCGCGGCCCACCCCCCCCGACTTCTCCATCACGACCAACAACGCCACCATCAGTCCCACGCCGCAAGCCACAGTACTAGGTGTCATTCTAGACTCCAATCTGTCTTTCCAGCTCCAGGTCCAATCGCTGACAAATTTATGTAGACTTCACCTCTGCAACATCTCCAAAATACGTCCGTTCCTAACTCCAGACACTACTAAGCAACTCATTCACTCCCTTATTATATCACAACTTGACTACTGCAACTCCCTCCTCACCGGCTTACCTCACCACAGGCTATCCCCTCTTCAGTCTATCCTGAATTCTGTGGCCAGATTCATCCACCTTACCAACCGCTCCGTATCCGCCACCCCCCTCTGCCAATCCCTCCACTGGCTTCCAATTGCCCAATGCATAAAATTCAAAATATTAACATTAACATACAAAGCTGTTCATAATACTGCCCCAAACTACATCACCAACCTGATATCCATATACCACCCAAAATGTACTCTCCGCTCCTCACAAGACCTCCTACTCTCTAGTTCCCTAGTCTCCTTCTCCCATGCCTGTCTCCAGGACTTCTCCAGAGCTTCCCCCATCCTCTGGAACTCACTACCCCAATCCATCAGACTGTCACCTACCCTCCTCACCTTTAGGTGCACCCTGAAAACCCATCTCTTCAGGGAAGCCTGCCCCGCCCTCACCTAAATGCCGATCTCCTCCACTCTTCCTACCACTCCATCCCCCAAAGCTGTTTCCTCCTGTACCACCATCCCCTCCCTCCTAGATTGTAAGCTCGAACCCCTCGTGTATTGCACTGTATTGTTACTGTACTGTCTCATGTATTGTCTCCCATTGTAATGTACAGCGCTGAGCAAACTGTTGGCGCTATATAAATACTGTAAGCTCGAAAGAGCAGGGCCCTCGATCCCCTCATGTTTTGCATCGTATTGGTATTGTTCTGTCACATGTTCTGTCCCCCTCCGTAATGTACAGCGCTGAGCGAGCTATTGGCACTTTATAAGTATTATATAATAATAATAATAATAATACTGTATAATAATAATCAGCAGTTTTTGAAATACTCAGCCCAGCCCGTCTGGCACCAACAACCATGCCACATTCAAAGTCACTTAAATCCCCTTTCTTCCCCATTCTGATGAACTTCAGCAAGTCATATTCACCACATCTAGATGGCTAAAGGCTTTGAGTGACTGCCATGTAATTGGCTGATTAGCAATTTTTGTTACCAAGCAATTGAACGGGTGTACCTGATAAGGTGGCCGGTGAGTGTGTATACCGGGGAGGGTTGGTAAAAGCAAATCTGGTGCTTTGCCATAAAAACTTTAGTTGCAGATGCAATTGCCTTTCCATAGAATATTAAAGATATTTGAAATTGGTGTCTGTTTCAGCCTGCTGCCATCTGTGCCATCCTGAAATATTAGTTTTTGTTGAAATGATCCCTTAAATGAATTTCCATTGTAGAAGTAGAAACCCAAAGTCCAACGGATTAAGAATCGCCTATTTGGGATTTTCTCTCAAATGCCAGTTGCAGAACATGCAAGCCCATGTTAGCCTTTCAATAAATACAACTAATAATCCTCCTTGGCGTGCGCAAACGGTATTAAGAAAAACAAACAATGAAGCGATGGGAGAAGGAGAAAGAGCATTTGCCAGGGAAATAGAACTTTCCGTTTGTGTTGGTTATTCACCCGGAACCTCCTTGTACATTATTCCATTCTGCAATGCCTGATCCCGAAATACTTCGCCAGTGAGCAGAAATGAGCAGATCTGCTTCACTTGGAATGTATTTACTCAATTAGCTCAAAATGGAAAGTACACAGAGTTTACATAGAAAAAAAAAAAAAAGTACAGAACATATCCCTTGGTTGCTGGAGTGGATTGGTATTTCGTTAAGCCTCACAATGGAAATGAGACTTGCCATTCAAATCACGGTTCTTGCGACTTTCTTTCTAAACAAGGGGTTTATTTAATTTTGTTGGCTGGCTGTAACTCCCAACATATATCACAGTTTGCTGATTTCATTTAAAGTGGACCTAAGCGCAAAATAAAGAATTACTATGTGACAGGGAACATCTAGAAAGATTTATTGTGCCTCGGCGGTGCTCCAAAAAATATACCTTTTTGTCTTGAATTCCTCTGAAAATAGCAGTAAGCCACCTGTATTTAGGCACTCCTGTGCCTTGAGGTTCGCAGTTGTGTATCTGCAGCGTGAGATCATCTAAGGCAGGAGTCTCAAAACCTTTCGGTACGAGTATATTTTAAAAATAATTCGGGGTCCTCCTAATACCTGAGTCCCCCCTTACATGAGAGTCCTCATCACAGTCCCTGCTTACATTGGGGTTCACATATGAGTTCCCCCTTACATCAGAGTCCCCCCTTATGTAGAGCCCCCCCCTTACATTAGGGTTCCCATCTGAATGCCCCCTTACATCAGGGTCCCCACCAAATTTCCCCCTTCCATCAGGGTTCCCATCACAGCCTCTCTTACATTAGAGTCTGCCTTAGGAGACACCCTTCCATCATGGTCCCCATCAGACACCCCCCTTTACTTCATATCAAGAGGCTATAGGCAGCCTCTGCTGACCTTAATCCTCAGCCAGTGCACACTGAGGATATGCCACTGACCTCACCTGTGGGACAGATTCAAATCTTCTAGCACACTGGCGACCCTCCAGCTGTTGCCAAACTGCAAGTCCCATGAGGCATTGCACGATTGACAGTTATAAACATGACTCCCAAAGGTAGAGGCATGATGGGACTTGTAGTGTTGCAACAGCTGGAGGGCCGCCAGTTTGACACCCCTATTCTAGCGAGATGGATGTGGCCCCCTGCTGTAGTTTAGAGACTGCTGATCCAAGGCACAGACTGCTGGTCTCACCAGATCTGGAGTGAGATTTGATGATGTCACTGCAGTGGTGCTTTCTGTTCTCCCGGCTGGAGAGGAAACTGTTCCTGAGGACCTGCAATGCAAGGATCTCACTGACTCTGGTTTACCCATTTTCTGCTTCCTGCTGCTTCATGTTCAGTACCTCACCAGTCATCAGATCACCAGTCATCAGGGGTCAGCTCTGAAAACTCAGCTCTACCAATATGGCCATAATTACACAGAGACACTGCACTGCCCTACGTTTACGTATTTTGTATTGAAATGCATGAGGCTATAATTTTTCTGTAGTATGCTCACATCTATTGGCTAATTTGGGCCACTGCAGCTTGTTTACTAATGTAATTTTGGTATCTTCCTCTGATCTCCCCTTCTGTTTAGTGTTAGTTAGTTCAGTCCTGTTTCCTCAGTCAGTGTTAGTTTTTGCAGAGAGAGGGCTCAGGAAATCAATGCCTTCTTGCACTTCAAAAGACTGAGAAAGCATTCCCTTTACTGCAATTAGGTGAAGTAAAATTGTGTTGGATTCATCTTCTGCATCTTATTGAAGAGTTAAAGTGTTACTAAACCCACAACAGTACAATCAGTCTGTATATGCAGTAAGGCATGCTTGTTATACTCCCTGTAGAACCTAAGGGGTTAATCCTCTGCATTGTGTAAAAAGGCTGTTTGATCCTGTCTTCTCTGCCCCTCCTTGTTGAAATGACCACCTGATACAGACTGAACCCGTAGCCCTTCTGCACATTCTCAGTTTTGTGTGCATGGTTAAAGAGTTTTTTTTTTCTTGGGAGAGTTCATGTGATCAGCACAGGGCCAATCAGCACTGGGAAGACAGAGGTCAGGGGTTCTGTATCCTCCGAGAGCAGAAAAAAACTCCTCCTTCAAGCTTTAGTTAGTGGTGGGCTGCACACTGATAGAAGTAACAAGACTGCTCTAACTGCTGATGAGAAAAGGTATTTAGCAGTTTATATTTACTAAAATAATTGCACTGTGTTCATGTTCTGTGTACTGTGGGAGACCAGATATAGTGAATGCGGGGTCCGAGGAGAGTGGATATAGTGAATGCAGGGTCCGGGGAGAGCGGATATAGAGAAAGCAGGGTTCGGAGAGACCAGATATAGTGAATGTAGGATCCAGGGAGACTGGATATAGTGAATGCAGGGTCCGGGGAGACCAGATATAGTGAATGCAGGGTCTGGGGAGACCAGATATAGTGAATGCAGGGTCCGGGGAGACCAGATATAGTGAATGCAGGGTCCGGGGAGAGCGGATATAGTGAATGCAGGGTCCGGGGAGACCGGATATAGTGAATGCAGGGTCCGGGGAGACCGGATATAGTGAATGCAGGGTCCGGGGAGACCAGATATAGTGAATGCAGGGTCCGGGGAGACCAGATATAGTGAACACAGGGTCCGGGGAGAGCGGATATAGTGAATGCAGGGTCCGGGGAGACCGGATATAGTGAATGCAGGGTCCGGGGAGACCGGATATAGTGAATGCAGGGTCCGGGGAGACCGGATATAGTGAATGCAGGGTCCGGGGAGACCAGATATAGTGAATGCAGGGTCCGGGGAGAGCGGATATAGTGAACACAGGGTCCGGGGAGAGCGGATATAGTGAATGCAGGGTCCGGGGAGACCGGATATAGTGAATGCAGGGTCCGGGGAGACCGGATATAGTGAATGCAGGGTCCAGGGAGACCAGATATAGTGAATGCAGTGTCCGAGGAGACCAGATATAGTGAATGCAGGGTCCGGGGAGACCAAATATAGTGAATGCAGGGTCCGGGGAGACCAGATATAGTGAATGCAGGGTTCGGGGAGAGCAGATATAGTGAATGCAGGGTCCGGGGAGAGTGGTTATAGAGAATGCAGGGTCTGGGGAGACTATATAGTGAATGCAGGGTCCAGGGAGACCAGATATAGTGAATGCAGGGTCTGGGGAGACTATATAGTGAATGCAGGGTCCAGGAAGAGAAGATATAGTGAATGCAGGGTCCAGGAAGAGCGGATATAGTGAATGCAGGGTCCAGGAAGAGCGGATATAGTGAATGCAGGGTCCGGGGAGACATGATATAGTGAATGCAGGATCTTGGGTTTAGCAACACTTTAGGCTGCCTGTGGATGGTGCCAAGTCAGCAAGTGACCATACTCTCCAGACAGACTGGGTCTATGGAGGAGATCTATGGAAACAGAACAGAAACAATGAGGAACCATTCACAAGGTGAATCTGGAAAGGTGCAGGCAGCAATAAAAACCTTAGAATGGTTTAACCCTATACATGGCTATACATGCACTTTAGATCTTCGGAAGTATTTTTATATTTCTATCTAATTACTTATTTATTTTGTTTTTTTTTTTCATTACAACATGTATATGTATCAATAGTCTAGCTGTGCAGATTCACAGTCAATCTTTGCTTTGGATGCCTCAGACAAAAGGAGAACATTTTTGCACAACATTCAGAATGATAAGCTCATAAAAGCAGTTCACATGCTGAGATATGCAGACTCGTTCTTCGAGAGAGTGACCTACACCAATAGAGTGAAGGATAACTTAGCATGGAGTCAAGTACCTGTAATTTCATGGACCACCTAGAAGTGGCTGACATGACTTCTTTAATCTCAGCTTGGTTGCCAGCAGAGGACTTTAAGCAGATAAATTCTGGGTAATAGGCAACATTGCACATTCTCGTTCTTTGCATTGACTTCTCCTTTGATATCCAGCAGGGATACCAGTTCTTCCATGTGCCTCCGAAGATCTTGCTCTATACTTTGTCTTTCACATAACTATGATTTGCAGGAAACAGTGCAACATCAGGAAAGTATTTAAAGCCAATGTTTATTCTGATTTTATTTTGCCTTCCCTGGCTCCCCCCTTCCCCCCCAAACAACATGCTAAAGATATTTCTAAATAAAAGATTTCCATTTTCAATATCTACTTTATTGATGTCATCCCTGGTTCTCTGTGCTTTTCTTTGCAATGCAGGCAGATCACGGCTGATGGGAGGGGCTGGCAGGATGCAGTACCCCACTTCAGTACTCTCTTTAAGCGCCCTCAGCCCTGATACAAGATGTAGGCTGCCTCTCGAGAGGAGTTATGCGAATATTGAAAAGAGTGGATGTCAGTCTGGAGAAATGAATGATCCTACGCAGGCTATATTTGTATGCAAACCACCTGTCATGCACCGCCTAGCAGGATCTCTAGTGACCCACAGAACGGGATTCCCCAGGACGCGGAGTCTAAGTCCCAGTCTGCCTTTTCACCAGAGCCTCTGATGGTGGGGATGGACTTGGTGCAAGGCTGAAACCAGGTCGCGGTCCTTGAGTGCACCCAACTGTGGTAGAGGGGTCCCGCTGAGGGTATGTGCCAGGGGTGAGCCTGATGTGAAGAGGCTGATAGGTCCAGGACCCATGCGGGATGGATGACAGTCAGGAGTAAGCATGGTCAGACTAGCCGGGTCGGTAACGGTGGAGGCAGATCGGTACAGAGCTGTAGGTGAAGAGTAACCGGGTCACGAGCCAAGGTTCAGCAACAGGAGGTCCAATAACAAAGGGGCAGGCAGAGGAATAGTCAGGGACGAGCCAGGGATCAGAGCAGGAGAAGGTCAACAGGAATCAGGACAGGCAGGGTCGGCAACTAGGAACGCACTTCAGAAAACAGGTAACAGGAACTAGACCTTGCGGCAATCTGATCACGGCCTGGCTAGTTTAAATAGTGCGCCCTGCACCGTCATTGGTGCCAGGCGCGTGCGCAAGTGTGCATGTGCGGCCGCAATTGCCGCCGCGGGCGCCCAGGTCCTAATGCCCGCACATTGGTGCACCTGGGCAATCTGTGCATGCGCAGACCCGTGCGCCGCGGCAAGACCCACGGTCCCTGCAACCACCCTATGTAATGCCCACATATGAAGCTTATCCATGCTTGAAAAAATTGAAATCCTGTTGCAGTACCCTGCAGGTTAAGCTAGGGGAAGCTACTCAGGGTTTTTGGCAGGGGCTGAATAGCAACCTTGGGTGAGTCAGGCGGGTTACTCTGGGTCAGGGCTGAGGGCTCTGTGGGTCAGTTCCCTGATAACTCCCCTCCTCCCTGCACTTGAAGCTTGAGAAATTTCTAGAAGGCAGTGGGTGAGGGAAAGGAGGGGCTGATCTGCATACTTAAGAAACACTGGGAAATCACCAAGCAGGAGGCTTGGTATACGTCCAAGACAGCCCTTAAGTATGAGATAGCCTGATCAGCAGGGGAATAGTGTCGGGTGGAAGATGGAGTGAAGGCTGGAGTGTGGAGCCTGGGAGGGGGCCCAGGGATTGGGCCTACCTATGGGCTGGTGCTGGAGTCTCCAGTGTACCACTGTCTTCTATGAATTAGAGCCTGAACAGCAGGAAAAGGGCCAGCCCAGTGAAAGGCCTAAAGGCAGCCACCAACCCATTGAGCTATTAGGAAGGACACCTTGAGTAACCTTACACCCCTTGGGCCAGGTAAGGGGAGAGGGCAGTCAGATGGAGAACCCAACTAGCTCCTCATCTGGAACTGATTCTTAAGTTGGCAGTTTCTGGGTCCCCATGCCCAGGGATACCCTCAGGCAGTTTGATGAAGAGGAGGATTCATCTTGGGGTCTGAGGAGGAACACCAGAGAGCTGAAGAGCTCTTTAAAGGAGAGACCTTTTGTCCATGGACTTGAATATAGTTGCAAAGGAGTTTCTCCTCACAGTTCACAGTTTCCTTGGGCATCCCATACACCCCTCAACCCCATCCATGTTCCAAACCTCTTAATAAAATCACAAAACCAAGCTTGAGGACTGTTTACTGTCTCCAGTGTGCAGGTGTGGAAGAAAATGTGTATTGTATGGTTGTGCAGCGTTGTAGGGTGACCCAAAACTCAGCAATTCCTAAGGGTGTAGTGCTACTCAATGACTGAAATGGGTGGGCCAGGGATAGTCAGGTCAGAAAGGAAAGGACAAGATAATGCTGCATGTCTTCCAGCCGGGTAATGAGGTGGGCTCTATCTAACTTGCTGCAGCTTCTAATGCACTTTGTCAGAAGCTCACAGTGTGCAATGAAATCAAAGTAGCACATTTCAGTACAGCAAGACTGAAGGCAAGGATGGAGATCAGCTTCAAAGATACATTTTTAGTTCTAGTATCTATCTATCTATCTATCTATCTATCTATCTATCTATCATTGATTGGTTGTGTAGCATGAAATCAGGGTCTGAGATCTTCTTAAACTGGGTTAATGTTGTTGAGGTCCAAAGACTATGGTAACTCCAGACCCTTAATTTTTTCTGCTGCAGCCACTGAAAGGTTAGTTAGATAGCTGGCTGCCCTAGTTGGGAGGGAAGGGTTTGTGCAGAAATTGCATGTTCTCTGAGCTCTGCTTCTCTTCCTGTGCTGTAAATAAAAGGGGGGAAGGCACTACCCAGGCAGAATCTGCTGCATGGAAAGAGGACACAGACAGAGACCCGAGATATAATTTCCAGCTGATTACGTAGAAATGCTTCTGTCAGGGGGCTCTCTCTCTGGGAAACCTTCTGCTGAGCTGTACACTGCAACCACTGCCATGTAGGGGGACTATTCTTTTACTGGGGGTGAGGTAACAGAGATACACTGGATTGGTGGAGTGGGAAGAGGTACAACGTGTCTCTCCAAATGCAGTGAGTTTCAGTGAAGGTATACATTGACACAGGGCCAGAGAGACTTAACTGGAATCCAGTTTACTTGTTCAAGTGTACACTGTGTAGGTTGGGGGTCCACCTTAAGGTTGAGTTTTTCCTGAAAGCGGCCTGCACCTTGTTCCAGGGTATTGATTAGCATGGCACAAGTAACGGTACCCAATGTTCAAGGCAAGTGATCCCATCCGAGGTGCCTAATGTAACCCAGAAGAACCCACTCCAGGGTAGGTATCTTATGTTACTCACACTTGGCACCCAACGAGGAGGGGAGCATGGAGAAATTCGGACCTACTTACCCTGTAGCTTTTATACACAGTCAAACCAGCAGAGCTCCACCTCCATGCTTCACAGTAGGGATAGCATGCTTCTTTTCATAACCTTGTTGATTTCTTTCCATAAAGATCAATTTTGGTCTCATCGCTCCAAATCATTTTGTATCAGAAATTTTTATTTGCTTTTTTTCTTCCCTTTTCTTTTCGTCTTTTTTTTTTTCCAACCTGCTTCCTTATGATAGTAATCCAGTTATGTGTTAACCACTTTTGCAAAATAAAAAAAAGGGCTGATATTTTACAAGGATATGAAATCCATCTATTTTCTTCTTTTCTTTTATTTTCATTTTCTGTTTTTTTTTCTTTTCCCTTTTTCCTTTTTTCTTTTCTTTCATGAGACATTGCTATAATGCACCAGTCCACCTTACTTCCTTCTGAAAGATACCCAGTGATGTGGGAACTAGTTTTGCAAAAAGTGATAATATTTTACAAGGGTATGCAAACTATTTCTTTTCATTTCCTGGTCTTTTTCATTTTCTTTTCTTTTCTTTTGTCTTTTACTTTTTATTTTCTTCTTTTTTCTTTTCTTTTTAATTCTCTCATCTCCTTTTCACATGTAATCTATCAGTAGTAAATTATTGAGAGCTTGGGTTAAAGCGCATTTAGTGGTCCTCCTGACTTCATCACAGTTGCAGTATTTTCTGAATTACAAGATGATCTACGACTGGTATGCTTGTTAGAATTAATGTGTAAATAACTAATAATAATAGGTAAATTTGAGCATTTTGGAATTTGCTGGGCTTGATGTAACAAACTATTTTACAAGGATATGAAATCCATCTATTTTCTTCTTTTCTTTTTCTGTTTTTTTTTCTTTTTTTTTTTCCTTTTCTGTTTTTTTAGTTTCTTTCATGAGACATTGCTATAATGCACCAGTCCACTTCATTCTAAAAGATACCCAGTGATGTGGGAACTAGTTTGGCAAAAAGTGATAATATTTTACAAGGGTATGCAAACTATTTCTTTTCGTTTCCTTTTCTTTTTCAATTTCTTTTCTTTTTTCTTTTACTTTTTCTTTTTTTTTCTTTTTCATTCTCTCATCTCCTTTTCACATGTAATCTATCAGTAGCAAATTATTGAGTGTTTGGGTTAAAGCGTATTTAGTGGTCCTCCTGACTTCATCACAGTTGCAGTATTTTCTGAATTACAAGAAGATCTATGACTGGTATGCTTGTTAGAATTAATGTGTAAATAACTGATAATAATAGCTAAATTTTAGCATTTTGGAATTTGCTGGGCTTGATGTGACAAGCTAATATTTTACAAGGATATGAAACCATCTATTTTCTTCTTTTCTTTTTCTGTTTTTTTTCTTTTCTCTTTTTTTCTTTTCTTTCATGAGACATTGCTATAATGCACCAGTCCACCTTACTTCCTTCTAAAAGATACCCAGTGATGAGGGAACTCGTTTTGCAAAAAGTGATAATATTTTACAAGGGTATGCAAACTATTTCTTTTCGTTTCCTGTTCTTTTTCATTTTCTTTTCTTTTGTCTTTTACTTTTTCTTTTCTTCTTTTTTCTTTTCTTTTTAATTCTGTCATCTCCTTTTCACATGCAATCTACCAATAGTAAATTATTGAGTGCTGTTGTTAAAGCGTATTTAGTGGTCCTCCTGACTTCATCACAGTTGCAGTGTTTTCTAAATTACAAGATGTTCTACGACTGGTATGCTTGTTAGAATTAATGTTTAAATAACTAATAATAATAGGTAAATTTGAGCATTTTGGAATTTGCTGGGCTTGATGTAACAAACTATTTTACAAGGATATGAATTCCATCTATTTTCTTATTTTCTTTTTCTGTTTTTTTTTCCTTTCTCTTTTTTTCCTTTTATGTTTTTTTAGTTTCTTTCATGAGACATTGCTATAATGCACCAGTCCACTTCATTCTAAAAGATACCCAGTGATGTGGGAACTAGTTTTGCAAAAAGTGATAATATTTTACAAGGGTACGCAATCTATTTCTTTTTGTTTCCTTTTCTTTTTCTATTTCAATGGTTTTTATTAATTTTTTAAACAGTATAAAACAGAGACAATAAAACACGCCCACGCAGGGGCTATCAATTGGTTTCCTTTTCTTTTTCAATTTCTTTTCTTTTCTTTTTTCTTTTACTTTTTTCTTTTTTTTTCTTTTTCATTCTCTCATCTCCTTTTCACATGTAATCTATCCGTAGTAAATTATTGAGAGCTTGGGTTAAAGCGTATTTAGTGGTCCTCCTGACTTCATCACGGTTGCAGTGTTTTTTGAATTACAAGAAGATCTATGACTGGTATGCTTGTTAGAATTAATGTGTAAATAACTGATTATAATAGGTAAATTTGAGTATTTTGGAATTTGGCCGGGTTTGATGTGACAAGTCAATCAGAAATGGAGCAAATTTAGCTCGTTACTAATTATTTTGTGACTGAGACAAATTTTGTTTTCCTCTACAGAATAATTTCTGTTTATTCTGTTGCTCTGTATTGTCACCATGTGAACTCTCCTTTTTATGTTAAACAGATCCTTCCAGTTCACTGCCTTAGGGAATCAGGTTTTCTATCCAGCATCAGCTTGCCCCCCTTATCTTTTAATATACTTTATTCTAATCTCAAAAGACAATATTACACCCGGCCCTTGCTTCCCATTACTGACCTATCTCCATCTCTCTCTATGAATCACAACTACGCTCACAAATTGAATGAGTGCTTATCTACGCCAATATCCACGAAACAAACAATTTTCTTGTATATACAATCACGTTACTGAAGCATTCCTTAAAGGAAAACTCCAGTTTGTTGTCTAGGAGATAGTATTTTATGGTAGTACATAGTATGATATGTTATACTGTATATGGTATATTATGCCAAATATTTTCTATGCAATGATGTGAATGTACAATATATATGTGTAAATTTTGTGTGCATTGACAGCACTATATAAGCCCCTATTTAAATGGACATTAAACAAAGATTTGGGCTTTAAAATGTTACTAAACCCTGAACCCTGCATTCACTATATCTGGTCTCCCTGTAAACCTACAATCACTATATTCGCTCTCCTTGGACCCTGCATTCACTATATCCGCTCTCCCCGGACCCTGCATTCACTATATATGGTCTCCCAGGACCCTGCATTCACTATATCTGATCTCCCCGGACCCTGCATTCACTATATCCGCTCTCCCCGGACCCTGCATTCACCATATCTGGTCTCCCAGGACCCTGCATTCACTATATCTGCTCTCCCCAGACCCTGCATTCACTATATCTGCTCTCCCCGGACCCTGCATTCACTATATCTGGTCTCCCCTGACCCAGCATTCACTATATCTGGTCTCCCAGGACCCTGCATTCACTATATCTGGTCTCACCAGACCCTGCATTCACTATATCTGGTCTCCCCTGACCCATCATTCACTATATCTGGTCTCCCCAGACCCTGCATTCAGTATATCCGGTCTCCCTGGACCCTGCATTCACTATATCCGCTCTCCCCGGACCCTGCATTCACTATATCTGCTCTCCCCGGACCCTGCATTCACTATATCCGCTCTCCCAGGACCCTGCATTCACTATATCCGCTCTCCCCAGACCCTGCATTCACTATATCCGCTCTCCCCGGACCCTGCATTCACTATATCTGGTTTCCCCCGACCCTGCATTCACTATATCCGCTCTCCCTGGATCCTGCATTCACTATATCCGCTCTCCCAGGACCCTGCATTCACTATATCTGGTCTCCCCGGACCCTGCATTTACTATATCTGGTCTCCCCGGACCCTGCATTCACTATATCTGGTCTCCCGGAACCCTGCATTCACTATATCCACTCTCCCCGGACCCTGCATTCACTATATCTGGTCTCCCACAGTACACACAACACTGAAGTGCAATTATTGTAGTAAATACAAACTGCTAAATACCTTTTCTCATCAGCAGTTAGAGTCTTGTGACTTCAAGGGGTTTATTTACTAAAGCTGGAGAGTCCAAATCAGACTCCCTTCTGCATAGAAACCAATCAGATTCCAGGTTTCATTGCCAAAGCTTCATTGAACAAGCTGAGGTTAGAAGCTGATTGGTTAATACGCAGAAGGGAGTCTGATTTTGGACTCTCCAGCTTTAGTAAATAAACCCCCTAGTGTCCAGCCGAGCACATGATAAAGCTTGTTGGAGGAGTTTTCATTCTGCTCTAGGAGGATGCAGGACCTCTGTCCTCTGTCTGGACAGTGCCTATTGACCCTGTGCTGATCAAATGCACTCTCTCAAGAAAAAAAACACAAAAACTTCTCTAGCAATACACACCAAACTGAGCATGTGCAGAGTGATTCCACACGATATGTCTTATCAGGAGATAGGAGGGGGGCACAGGAAGAAGGGGAGGATCATAGAAGTCAGGATCAAACAGCGTTTTTACACAATGCAGAAGATTAACCCTTTAGGTTCCACAGGGAGTATAACAAGCATGCTTTACTGCATATACAGACTGATTGTACTGTTGTGGGTTTAGTAACACTTTAACTCATCAATAGGATGCAGAAGATGAATCCAACAGTAACACTTTAATGAAGATTTATCAGAATAAGGAGTAAACACAGGTACGAATGTAATGTTCATTAGTAACATAATCACTTCTGCAGCACCCTATAGCAGAAATACTGCTACGGGGCGGCACAGGTGCGCAAAATCACACACACACATATATATATATATATATATATATATATATATATACTATCAATCACTGGGTCCCGGCGCCAATAATTCCGAGCCAGTATCTGCCATGGGAGAGACCTGTATGTAAACAATACAGATCTCTCCCCTATCAGCTCCTGCACACTGCTTTGTATGGCTGTTCCCGCGCCGATCCTAGCTCTCCTCACGTTCGTCACGCTGCCCCGCCTACACACATCCTGACAGCCATCCTGACAGTATCACGCTCCACGGGCCAGATTAAAAGGTCCGCCGGGCCGTAGTTTGCCCATTGCTGGTCTAGGGTGTTTATTTTATTTAGATATCAATTTTGTGGGTACACCGATTTTGGTATCCAATAAGACAACAGTTGTCACCCTTCTAACAGGAAGTGCCTGAACAAATCTTCTTCACTGCTAGCTTGGGGACTGACACCCAGCATTGGATATGTCCACGTGGCCATTTTTGGTCAATGACATTGTACACATATGGCGCAATTTAGATAATGACAACCGCCAGCATCCCACCTCTTTGTAACATGGGCGGGTGGGGAATTTCCCAGATGCAGCTGATTGGGCCAGGGGCCTGCAGGAAACTTTTCTCATCACCTCTGAAATAAAAAATGAAAAAAGCATATCCTTCTGTGTGTACTTGTCTCAATCCAAAGCACCTTATAGGATTTCCGTCTCCTCTCTCTTTCCTCTGCTCTTTGCATGAGTCACTTCTAACAGTTTGTGCTGATGCCACAGAATCCCGGGAGAAGCCCCCCCAGCACACGGCAGGTGATGGGCAGCCTCTGCCAGGGGCGGACGGACAACTCATTGGGCCCCCAGGCAATAGGGGATCATGGGGCCCCTGTGTCCTTGCCCAAACTCAAAAAAGCCTTTGAAAAAGGTACCAGGGGCATCTCATGGGGCCCCCTACTGACCCCGGGCCCTCGGGCAGTGCCCGAGTTTCCATATGGTCAGTCCGCCCCTGGTATATGTTGTGTATGTTTTCCTATGAGTGGGGGGGTGTTCTTTCACTCCACACAGGTCTCAGATTACACTCAGATGTCTGTTCCATGCTGTGCAGTGTGTGATGTCAGATCCCTACCCTCTGCCTTCCAGAGCTCAGACATTCTGTGTAATTGTGTGTGATATAAGGCTGCAGATAAACAGGTACAACTTATGTAGGCGGATTTGTTTCCTCTCTGGGTATCACCTGAGACTGGTTACTCGGTGTATGTAACAGTTTACAACTACTTTAGTGCATCCTTAAATGTATTTTTGAATGTAAGCAGTATTCCTGAATTTGACTTGCAATCAGCATCTTGAAGTGTTGGCTTTGAGTTTAGTTACATTTCAAAACCTTTATCCCAAAAGAAAACTGTATATTTAAGTGTTAGCTGAAGTTTGGCTTTAAGCTGTCCATAGATTAAAATCAAAATGTGTCTGTTTCAACAGGAACCAGCTGATTTTTGATCCATCTATGGCTATTCCCACTCAAAGGTCCATTTCACCACTGACTTCAGTTAAATGGGATTGTTGAAAAACTTTTATCGATCAGCGGCTGCAGCTGGAGAGTCCCACTATTAGAACATAATGGCAGAGAAGGGAGGATTCACCCATCCACCTCGCATGTGTGGATGGGGAAATCATTTTTTTTTTTTTTTTAACAGCTGAGCAAAAAAGACAAGGTCCATCTAACACTACACCCTCCACAGGTGGACCATTCTGATGTCCCAGGGTATCTACATGTTCCTTCTATTGATACAATGAGCTCAAAGGAGGAGGGGGTTGCTCATACCTGGCACCCCTGGGGCTGTATGCTGAGCTGCCTACAAGAGGCTGTACCAGGATTCTGTGAGTAGGGCCTCCCATATCTCTTCTGCACGCTGCATGCTCCCCATCTGGGAACCTATACAGCAGACTGTTCCAGTCTAGCCATATCTATTCAGCAAGCTACTTCATGGTCCCCAGGCTGGAACCTATAGATTGTTCTAGTCAAGCTATGTTTGTTCTGCAAACCATTTCATGGTCCCCAGCTGAGAACCTATAGACTGTTCCAGTATACTTATGTCTATTTTGCAAGCTTCTTCATGGTCCCAGTTAGAAACCTATAGACTGTTGCAGTCTAGCCATACCTCTTCTGCAAGCTACTTCATGATCCCAGGCTGAAAGCTATAGACTGTTCCAGTCTAGCTATATTTGTTCTGCAAGCTATTTTTTGGTCCCTAGCCATGAATGTATTGGCTGTTCCAGTCTAGCCATATCTGTACTGCAAGCTACTTCATTGTCCCCAGCCCTGAACTTATCTGTTTCAGTTTAGCCATATCTGTCCTGAAAGCTACTTCATGGTCTCCAGCCAGGAACTTATAGACTATTCCAGTCTAGCCATAACTGTACTGCAAGCTACTTCATTGTCCCCACCCAGGAACCTATAGACTTCCAGTTTTGCTGCACCTGGTCTACAAAATATCTCATGCTCCCCAGCTAGGAACCTGTAGACTGTTTCAGTCTAACCTGATCTATTCTGCAAGCTACTTCATGGTCCCCAGCCTGGAACCTATAGATTGTTCCAGTCTAGCTATATTTGTTCTGAAAACTATTTCAAGGTCCACAGCTAGGAACTATAGACTGTTCCAGTCTAGCCATACCTCTTCTGCAAGTTACTGAATGGTCCCCAGCCTGGAACCTATAGATTGTTCCAGTCTAGCTATATTTTTTCTGCAAACTATTTCATGGTCCCCAGCTGGGACCTATAGACTGTTCCAGTCTAGTCATATCTATTCTACAAGCTACTTCATGGTCCCCAGCTAGAAACCTATAGACTGTTCCAATCTAGCCATACCTGTTCTGCAAACTACTTCATGGTCCCCTGGCTGGAAACTATAGACTGTTCCAGTCTAGCAATACCTGTTCTGCAAGCTACTTAATTGTCCCCAGCCCTGAACCTATTGACTGGTCCAGTCTAGCCATTTCTGTCCTGCAAGCTACTTCATGGTCCCCAGCCGGGAACCTATAGACTATTCCAGTATAGCCATATCTATTCTGCAAGCTACTTCATTGTCCCCAGCCTGGAACCTATAGACTTCCAGTTTTGCTACACCTGGTCTACAAAATATCTCATGGTCCCCAGCTGTGAGTGAAAAGAATCTGTGTTGCTGCTGTTTAAAGAATTGTCCTCTATGGAAACATGTCCAAGCGTTTTGCAGTATCCCCCACCTCCCCAAATCCCCTCCCCAGTCCCGCAGAAAAAGACAAACCCTTAGACTGATTAATGAGCTCGAGTGAATGGACTGTTGCTGTGCAGGGGCGGACTGACCATTTGGAAACTGCCCGAGGGCCCGGGGTCAGTAGGGGGCCCCATGAGATGCCCCTGGTACCTTTTTCATAGGCTTTTTTGAGTTTGGGCAAGGACACAGGGGCCCCATCATCCCCTATTGCCCGGGGGCCCCATGAGTTGTCAGTCCGCCCCTGTTGCTGTGTGACTGGCCGCTTCAGCACTGTAGTGGGAAAGAACCAGTTAATCTAGGTGGCTCCTGAGGGGGTAGCACTACATAAAACATTTTTGAATTTGGTTTTAGATACGCTTTAAGTATGATGGGAAATGAAAAATGCAATTGTAAATGCCCCCAAAAAATGACAAGAAAAAGGTATTCTGAATATTTCCTTGACGTTTTCTGCAATATCAGGCTCTGAGTCCGATCACCTTGACGGCAAATATGTTGTCCTTTCAGAATGATGAGAGACACAAATGTTTCTGTGCGTCTAGGACAGACTATTACAATGATACAAACCCGTGCTGAATTAATTTGAGTTTTGTTTGCACACATTTTGCCGTCTGTCTACAAAAACATATACATGTCTATAATCTGTTTGACAATATCTCCGAGACGTCTGTTTGCAATCCATTTCCCTGACTTTGCCCTTCAGCCCCTGTCACAGCTTTTCGTTTCAAATCCCCTGTCATTGTTCTTTCTGTGGTCACCCCTGTGCAAATCCAGAATTACAGCCAGGAAGAGATTTCCTTTCAGTGTATCACAATATAATTACGGCTATAATAAATACTACAAAAAAGACAAACATTCCTGCAATGAAATTACCTACTGAACGGCAACGATTAGGTTCTCTGCCAAGATTTTGACTTTTTCATTCCTTTTTTTTTTTAGTCTACTGATCAAAAGTTTTACTTTTTCCAATTTTTATTGAAATATACTCAGTTTAAAGCTAGCTTCCAGGCAGATATAAAAGCAGAAAAATTATGCATTTGTTTAATCGTAAATACATTTCTTGACCAGGCCATTTTTTGCGATATGGCACTGCGTGACTTTAACCATTTCTGCGCCGCTGTATAGCAGAAATACTGCTACAGGGTGGAACGGGTGCGCAAAATCACATATATATGTGCCGCCATTCGTGGCCTCGGCTGTCAGTCATGGGTCACGGCCAGTGATTGCTCGTCAACACCCAGCAATCTCTGATTGGGGAGAGACCTGTATATAAACAATACAGTTCTCTCCCTTGTCAGGTCCTGCTCACTGCTTTGTATGGCTCTGCATAGCACTCCTGACATTCTTTTTTTTTTTTTTTTAATTCCCTTATACACACCTTTTTTCCTGCAGTTCTATGGTCAGTCTGCTAACATCATGGGACCTTTATTTTCTCCTATGTTGGCAGTGGGGGGCAGCCCTTACTTCTAGACAGCCAGTGTCACCTGACAGGGGGCGCCATAACAGGCAGCCCATGCCCCACCTCCCCTTTTCTCCAGTGCTGCAGTCTACGCTAGTGCCTTGGGCATTCAATACGTTTGGGAGTGTCAGATGCCTATGTCCTCCACCATGCACTTCAAACCCCTATGTCACTGAGGCCTGTAGTCAACTACATACAGTATAAAACATCCACTGAATATATTGACACAGCAGGTTTTCAGTTGGTTATTACCAGGGGCGGACTGACAACTCATGGGGCCCCCGGGCATTAGGGGATCATGGGGCCCCTGTGTCCTTACCCAAACTCAAAAAAGCCTATGAAAAAAGTACCAGGGGCATCTCATGGGGCCCCCTACTGACCCCGGGCCCTCGGGCAGTGCCCGAGTTTCCAAATGGTCAGTCCGCCCCTGGTTATTACTAATCGTCTTGGTTACTTTTCCCTTTGAGTCCACCCAAGTCCTTATTTTCTTAGTTCAGCTCTGATGAATAGGACATTTTCTAGCCCTTGCATTGGAAGTTTTATAGGACTGAATTTAAAAACATCTTTGGGCTCTATCACTCTTTGAGGTTTAGTACTAATTTCTATATTTTTTTAGTTTGAGTCACTTCTGGGTACCCATCTAGGTTTTGGGGCTCCTTTCTATGTTTCTTTAGTTTGAGTCACTTCTGCGTACCCAACAAGGTTTTGGGGCTCCTCTCTATGTTTCTTTAGTTTGAGTCACTTCTGAGTACCCAGCAAGGTTTTGGGGCTCCTTTCTATGTTTCTTTAGTTTGAGTCACTTCTGAGTACCCAGCAAGGTCTCAGGGTTCTTTTTTATATTTCTTTAGTTTGATTCACTTCTGAGTACTCATCAAGATTTTGGGGCTCCTTTCTATGTTTCTTTAGTTTGAGTCACTTCTGAGTACCCAGCAAAGTCTCAGGGTTCTTTTTTATATTTCTTTAGTTTGATTCACTTCTGAGTACTCATCAAGATTTTGGGGCTCCTTTCTATGTTTCTTTAGTTTGAGTCACTTCTGAGTACCCAGCAAGGTCTCAGGGTTCATTTTTATGTTTCTTTAGTTTGAGTCACTTCTGAGTACCCATCAAGGTTTTGGGGCTCCTTTCTATGTTTCTTTAGTTTGAGTCACTTCAGAGTACCCAGCAAGGTTTTGGGGCTCCTTTCTATGTTTCTTTAGTTTGAGTCACTTCTGAGTACCCAGCAAGGTTTCAGGGTTCTTTTTTTTATATTTTTTTAGTTTGATTCATTTCTGAGTACCCATCAAGGTTTTGGGGCTTCT
This sequence comes from Staurois parvus, assembly GCF_062004578.1. NCBI lineage: Eukaryota > Metazoa > Chordata > Amphibia > Anura > Ranidae > Staurois > Staurois parvus. The sequence goes on along the minus strand of NW_028318579.1, from coordinate 4,224,496 downwards.
TTCTATGTTTCTTTAGTTTGAATTACTACTGTGTAACCATCAAGGTTTTGGGGCTCCTTTCTATGTTTCCTTAGTTTGAATTACTTATGAGTGCCCATCCAGGTTTTGGGGCTCCTATCCAGAGCTTTTTTTCAGTGGGAACGCAGGGGAACGCAGGGGAACAGGGTGCAATTCCGGCACCTTCAGCACTGAATGTATCTAAGTAAAGGGTACTGTGGTGTGCTGGAGGATCTATTGATGCTGGCTGCTGGGGGTCTATTGTCGCAGGAGGGATCTATTTTGTGGGGAGGCCTATTGCTGCTGGGGAGCCCTATTGTTGCTGATAGAGTATCTGTTGTTGCTGGGGGTCAGCTGTTGCTGGGAGAGATCTACTGTTGAGAGAGGGGTCTGTTCATGCTTCCATACGTCTATTGTTGCTGGGGGGTATTTTGTTACAGGTGGTCCTTTGATGATGTGGGGTCCACTGTTTCTAGGAATCTGCTGTTGCTGGGGGCTCTATTGGTGTGGGTGGATCTATTGTTGCTGGGGGTCTATTTGACTGCTTTCCTTGCTATCGTTAACAAATTCCATACAAATTGCTGAGTACCCATCTAGGTTTTGGGGCTCATTTTCTATATTTCTTTAGTTTGAATACTTCTGAGTGCCCATCCAGGTTCAGGGGCTCCTTTCTATACTTCTTTATTTTGAGTCACTTCTGAGTGCCCATCCAGTTTTTGGGGCTCCTTTTCTATTTTTCTTTAGTTTTAATTCTTCTGAGTGCCCATCCAGGTTTAGGGGCTCCTTTCTATATTTCTTTATTTTGAGTCACTTCTGAGTGCCCATCCAGTTTTTGGAGCTCCTTTTCTATATTTCTTTGGATTGAATACTTCTGAGTGCCCATCCGGGTTTGGGGGCTCTTTTCTTTTGAGTCACTTCTGAGTGCCCGTCCAGTTTTTGGGGCTCCTTTTCTATATTTCTTTAGTTTGAGTCACTTTTGAGTACCCAACAGGGCTTCAGGGTTCTTTTTTATATTTCTTTAATTTGAATCACTTCTGAGTACCCATCAAGGTTTGGGGGCTCCTTACTATATTTCTTTAGTGTGAGTCACTTCTGGGTATGTGTCAAGGTTTTGGGGCTCCTTTGTATATTACTTTAGTTTGAGTCACTCCTGAGTACCTATCAATGCTGTGGGGTTAATTTCTACAGTATAGTTTTTTTTGTATGAGTCACTTCTGAGTATCCATTAAGGTTTTGATGTTCATTTCAATATTGAATTAGTTTGAGTCAATTCTGGGTACCCATTAAGAGAAGAGGTGTTGTATGTGAGCCGTCTGACCAGAGTCAGTAAGGGTGAAGAGGATCTGAAGGCGAAGTTTTTCCTCATCTGATCGTACAAACAAGGTTTGAAGTCCCAGAGATTTTCTGTGTCTTTCTGATATCTTGTGGGGTGGTGAGGGTTTAAAAGATGGAACCATGGCATGCGACAGCCCTGGAAGTGTTGAATCCTGAAGACTCTGATGGAGGCAGCAGTGCTGGAATGAAAGGAAATTAGGGGACACTTTCTACCACTTGTGGGGACCTTTCATCTGTAATGTAACAGGCAGTGGTGTATTTAGGTTTTGTGCTGCCCTAGGCAACACAAAAATCATCTGCCCCCATGGACATGGGCCAACACCCCCCTTTCCCCCTCCCATGGAGAGAGCCTGACATTGACCAACAACACCCCTACCCCCCACCTGGGAAAGCCTTCCACTCCCCCCCAGGTGACAAAGAGAAAGACACTCATCTTCACACCTCCAGACATCCCGGGGAACAAGAGTCAGGCTATGCATACACCATAAATCAGCCCTCAGATCCCATCTGGTTCCCATGGCACGCGTGTCCCTTCTTCCATCCCTTCTTCTAGGAGGAGGTGCTGCCCCCCTGAAAAATGCCGCCCTAGGCAAATGCCTTTCTGCCTTGTGATAAATACGCCCATGGTAATAGGGTCACTTCAAAGCCCAACTTGAGCAAAAATCAAAGTTAAACTGTACATTGTATGTGACCTGCTATTTTCTTCTGGAGTTTCCACAAACACATCCTCTTAACACATAACTACTCAGTTTCCTTACTCTAAAACTCCTATTTCCACTCCTTATCCTCTTGGGAACCATCCCATGTAGTTCCCATACCTCTAAAACCTATGTGAGATGATTCTGCCACTAGAACTATCCTTGCCACTTATAGGAAGTGTCTATGTCACACAGGCAGTGACGTTGACACACAAGGAAAACAGAAGGCCCGGGACCCCCCAAATGTCACATGACCATGACTTTACACAAGTAAAAACGGCATTTAGATATTTTTTTTATGCCAGCGATCACTTGGGGTTGGGAGAAGAGGGCTGGACGGGTCCTTTTTGCTCATTGTTGGTCTTTAAGTGGGAATACTGAATGAGAATACTGATAACCACTCTAAGACCACTTACAAATCTATCAATATATAAAATAAATGGAGGTAATCTTTGGTTTATTTTATTTGAAGTTAACCCAACAATAAAAAATTTTGTGAAAACCCATTTAAGTTATTTTTTTTTTCCTTCAAGTGACACCCAATCTGCGGTTGTTTTTTTTCCCACTTGTTCCTTTCCTGCCACAAAATGTTGTCACTTCAAATTAGTTTCAGAAATACTAATCATGTGAAGCATAGGCAGAATGCGTTGACCTGCCTAATAATGTAGATTAGGGAGTTAGTGAGGCTTTGAGTATTCTGTCACTCAATATTGTATCACAAAATCCCATCACCCTTCACCATCTAAAGCATTATGATCATTCAGGTATATGATTGGAATCTGAGAATAATTCTTAGTTGAAGCATGAATGTCATCGCTGAAAAAACACAAAGGATATTGGAAAATTAATAGCGCTGTGAGGGAAACAGAATTATCAGAAATTTTTTGAAGACTTGAAGATTTACAGCAGGGAAGTTATTCTTTCTGACAGGGAGGGGCTACTCTTTTAAAGTCATCAAACATAACAATGGTAAAATACCGGTATTAAAGAAAAACTTTGAGCATAAACAAATTCATTATAATATATTCCTCAATAGCCATAAATAATGTACATCTACTTCCTGTACACCAAATGCTTTTGCAAACCCAGATATTCTCATATAAATGTAGTAGTGATAGCATCACTGTGTTATACATAGCCTGTTCAGAGAGTAGGGCTGTGGGAGGGGCCGAGCAGACCCACCCAACTACAGGAAACTATAGGAGGGGGCGGAAACAGGACCAGCATCCCTGCACAAGGAGACAGAGCAGTGGTGAGCAGTCTTTATTACAAGAAGGAAAAGTCTCATACTATATTACTGCATAGATCTGGAAGAAATATACAAAGCACACCAAGAGTCAAGGAAGAATACACAGGATTCTTGTAGTTAGACAATATTTGCTTATCTCCGAGTTCAGATTAAAAAAATTTCAGCTTTTCAAGTTTATTAATGCTGGGAGTAACCCTGGATTCTGAACTTACCTGTCAGGCCCACATCCAATCCCTGTCCAAACCATGCCGCCCCAACCTCTGCAACATATCCGGAATACACCCGTTTTTAACCAATGATACCATAAAGCTCTTAATTCACTCCCTCGTTATCTCTCGCCTCGACTACTGCAACTCCTTCCTCATTGTATTACCTTTACATAGGCTATCCCCCCTCCAGTCCATCATGAATGCTGCCACCAGGCTCATCCACCTTACCAACCGTTCAGTGTCTGCTACCCCTCTCTGCCATTCCCTTCACCAAACCGCTCTCTTTGATCCTCTCAAGATGTTGTGCTCTCTAGTTCCTGAGTCACCTCCTCCCATGCTTCAGGACATCTCCTGAGCTTCTCCCATCCTATGGAACTCCCTACCCCAATCTGTCCCACTATCTCCTAATCTATCCACCTTTACAGTGAGGAACAGAAGTATTTGAACACCCTGTGATTTTGCAAGTTCTCCCACTTAGAAATCATGGAGGGGTCTGAAATTCACATTGTAGGTGCATTCCCACTCTGAGAGACAGAATTAAAAAAAAATTCAGGAAATCACATTGTATGATTTTTAAAGAATTTATTTGTCTTGCACTGCTGAACATAAGTATTTGAACACCTGAGAAAATCAGTGTTAATATTTGGTACAGAAGCCTTTGTTTGCAATTACAGAGGTCAAACATTTCCTGTAGTTCCTGGCCAGGTTTGCACACACTGCAACAGGGATTTTGGCCCACTCCTCCACACAGATCTCCTCTAGATCTGTCAGGTTTCGGGGCTGTCGCTGAGCAACACGGAGTTTCAGCGCCCTCCAAAGATGTTCTATTGGATTTAGGTCTGGAGACTGGCTAGGCCACTCCAGAACCTTGATATGCTTCTTACGGAGCCACTCCTTGGTTATCCTGGCTGTGTGCTTCGGGTTGTTGTCATGTTGGAAGACCCAGCCACGACCCATCTTCAATGCTCTGACTGAGGGAAGGAGGTTGTTGCTCAAAATCTCACAATAAATGGCCCCATTCATCCTCTCCTTAATACAGTGCAGTCGTCCTGTCCCCTTCACAGAAAATCACCCCCAAAGCATGATGTTACCACCCACATGCTTCACAGTAGGGATGGTGTTCTTGGGATGCAACTCATCCTTCTTTTCCTCCAAACACGACGAGTGAAGTTTAGACCAAAAAGTTCTACTTTGGTCTCATCTGACCACATGACTTTCTCCCATGCTTCCTCTGGATCATCCAGATGGTCATTGGCAAACGTCAGACGGGCCTGGACATGTGATGACTTGAGTAGGGGAACCTTCCGTGCAATGCATGATTTGAAACCATGATGGCGTAGTGTTCTACCAACAGTGACCTTTGAAACTGTGGTCCTAGCTCTCTTCATGTCATTGACCAGCTCCTCCCTTGTAGTTCTGGGCTGATTCCTCACCTTTCTTATCATCAGTGATACCCCACGAGGTGAGATCTTGCATGGAGCCCCAGTCCGAGGGAGACTGACAGTCGTCTTTAGCCTCTTCCATTTTCTAACAATTGCTCCAACAGTTGATCTATTTTCACCAAGCTGCTTGGCAATTGCCCCGTAGCCTTGTGAAGGTCCACAATTTTGTCTCTGGTGTCTTTTGACAGCTCTTTGGTCTTGCCCATGGTAGTAGTTGGTGGCTGACTGACTGTGGGGTGGACAGGTGTCTTTAAAGAGCTCAGACAGGTGCTACTAAGTTAAATTAATGAGATGAGTAGAGGTGGACTTTTTAAAGGCACAGTAACAGGTCTTTGAGAGCCAGAATTCTTGCTGTTTCTTAGGTGTTTAAATACTTATGTTCAGCAGTGCAAGAGAAATACATTCTTTACAAATCATACAATGTGATTTCCTGATTTTTTTTTTAATTCTGTCTCTCAGAGTGGGAATGCACCTACAATGTGAATTTCAGACCCCTCCTTGATTTCAAAGAGGGAGAACTTGCAAAATCGCAGGGTGTTCAAATACTTCTGTTCCTCACTGTATATGATTCCTGAAAAACTCTTTAAAGTAGCTTATCCTGCTTCTAACTAGTAAACTGTCACTTATTTCCTCCATCAGCTCATCCTCCACAGCTATTACCTTTTTTATCACTCAACCCTTCTTCTTAGATTGTAAGCTCTAACAAGCAGGGCCCTCTGTTTCCTCCTGTACCAAAACGTATGTTAACTGTAATGTCTACCTTCATTTTGTATGTGCAATGTTCAATGTACCTACATTTTGCTGTGCAAGTGTACCAGCACACAGACAAGTCCAGGCTAATATCCAACATGCACTGACACGTAGGCGCATTTCTATGCGCCAGCATGCATCGGCGTGTATGTCTTCCTGCATTTTTTTTAACCCCTTGACGCCGACGTAACACAAATATGCGGCCTCACAAAACTGGGCTTTTTCCGTGGGGCCGCATATTTGCGTACCTGTCTTTCTGCTGGGAGCGCGATGCATGGTGCACTCCCAACACAAAGACCGCGGTGTCACTGAGAGCACCGAGTCCCGTTCTAACGATCGGGACCTGGGACTCCCGATTCCGGGTCACATGATTGCTGTGATAGCCTCCGATTGGCTATTGCAGTGATCAGTCACTGTGCAGCCCAGCCCCTTTGTTTTTTTTCTCTTTATGAATGGAGGAGAGAAATACATTGTATCTCTCTAACTCCTGACATAGAGAAAAAAAAAATGTTTGTAAAAAACAAAAAAGATAGATAAATATAAAAAAAAAAAAAGAAAAAAAGAAAAAACACCTAGATCAAGGTTTGATCTAGTTCAGTGCCAGGGTAAGTGTTTGGGTCAAGGGCAGGGTCAAAGGTCAAGGTCAAAGGTCAGGATTTTAAAAAACTTGGTATCAGTGTCAGTTAGTGTCAACGTGTTTTAGGCAACAAAAAACAAAATGCGCACTATTGTTTCTGGGCTGTACTCCGGGTACAAACAACAAGTAACATACACATATATGGTATCGCTGCGATCGTCAAGAGCTGGAGAATTTATTTTGGGTTGTTCTTTGGTGGTAGGTTATGGTAGTAACAAGAAACACAGCTAAATAAAAATTATTTTTTTTTTTACTATTTTGGGCCAGTTTTCCTTTGATAATAAAAATAAATCAGGAGATATCCATTACCATTTACCACCAAATAAAAGCCCAATTTGTCCTGAAAAAAATGCGGTATAATTCACCTGGATGTACAAAGTAGTTGTGATGATATGTACGGTTTTACTAACACATATCAACATTGTAAAATTGTGCTTAGGCATTTAGATTTGTTTTACCCTTAGGTGTGAAGGGGTTAATTTGGATAGAATAGGAGATGTATATGACTTATGTCAGCTTTTTTTTTTCTGTGTCCCATCATAGAGATTTTCCTTTACTTTCTATCCCAAAACACAGCAGGAAGGAAGAGAAGAGATGATTTCAGAGTGAAGGAATATATTTGCTTAGAATGTTTTTACCAGAACCGGTCTCACCCATTGAAAAGCTCTCTTCTCTTCCTGTTAATGTGACAACTTAAAATGCTGGATTTTCCATCATTTTCTGTACTAGAGGCAATGGTCACCAGGTGAAATAGATAAGGTAGATTAACCCCAGTACATAGACCGCAATAAAAACCCACATTCAATCCAAAACGAAAAGACAACATTTTGATTTAAATTCTCTTTAATGTGGTTCTAAAGCCTCAAGGTTTCTTTTACTTTAATTCATTCCATGCATTAAGGTAAAAAAGACTTTTTGTGTCACAGACTCACCCCCTTATACTTACCTGAGCCCCATCGTGATCCAGCGCTGTGCATGAGATCTGTGGCTCTCCTAGCTTTGTCCCTCCTCACTGGACAGATCGATAGCAGTGGGACCCATTGGCTCCAGCTCCTGTCAATTGACTCCAGTGGTGAGGGAGCCAGGGGTGGGGTTGAGAACCGTTATCTGTGTCAATTCATGCAGCAGCGGGGCTCGGGAGCAAATCCGCATGAATGCCCCCATGAAAATCAGCTTCTTATTGCGGGCACCAGCAAAAGAGGAGGAGCCAGGAGCACCAGTGAGATACCTGATAAGAGGAGGATCGGGGCAGCTGTCAAGAAACTAATGCAGCTAATGCTAATTCTTCTACAGTTAATGATAATTCCCATGCAGCTAATTCTGTGCAAGTGTACCAGAACACAGACAAGTCCAGGCTAATATCCAGCATGCACTGACACGTAGGCGCACTTCTACGTGCCAGCATGCATCGGCGTGTATGTCTTCCCGCATTGGCACCAAGCTGCCTATTTAAAGGAGATTCTGCTGTGTACTAATCGCTGGATGTTCTTTAGCTTCCTGTGATCCGTGTTCCTGTGTTCCTGTTTGTACTGATTGATCTTCCGTTACTGACCCGGTTTGCTCTTGGCTTTGCTCTGTGGATTCTGGATTCTGATCTTAGACTACTCTCTGACTGATCTCCTGGTGCTCACCTTGGCTTGCCTTAGACTACTCTCTGACTGATCTCCTGGTGCTCACCTTGGCTTGCCTTAGACTACTCTCTGCCTGATCTCCTGGTGCTCACCTTGGCTTGCCTTAGACTATTCTCTGCCTGATCTCCTGGTGCTGACCTTGGCTTGCCTTAGACTACTCTCTGCCTGATCTCCTGGTGCTCACCTTGGCTTGCCTTAGACTTCTCTCTGCCTGATCTCCTGGTGCTGACCTTGGCTTGCCTTAGACTACTCTCTGCCTGATCTCCTGGTGCTGACCTTGGCTTGACTCTGACTATTCTCTGGCTGATCTCCTGGTGCTCACCTTGGCTTGCCTTAGACTACTCTCTGCCTGATCTCCTGGTGCAGACCTTGGCTTGCCTCTGACTACAGTATTTTCTGCCTGATCTCCTGGTGCTCACCTTGGCTTGACTCTGACTATTCTCTGCCTGTTCTCCTGGTGCTCACCTTGGCTTGCCTCTGACTATTCTCTGCCTGATCTCCTGGTGCTGACCTTGGCTTGCCTTAGACTACTCTCTGCCTGATCTCCTGGTGCAGACCTTGGCTTGCCTCTGACTACCCTCTGCCTAATCTCCTGGTGCTGACCTTGGCTTTCCTTAGACTACTTTCTGCCTGATCTCCTGGTGCTGACCTTGGCTTGCCTTAGACTACCCTCTACCTGATCTCCTGGTGCTGACCTTGGCTTGCCTTAGACTACTCTCTGCCTGATCTTTTGGTGCTGACCTTGGCTTGCCTTAGACTACTCTCTGCCTGATCTCCTGGTGCTGACCTTGGCTTGCCTTAGACTACCCTCTACCTGATCTCCTGGTGCTGACCTTGGCCTGCCTCTGACTATTCTCTGCCTGATCTCCTGGTGCTGGCCTCAGCTTGCTTCTGGACCTTGCTCTGCTGGCTAACCTGGTACCAACCCCAGCCTGCCTCCTCATCACGCTGCTGTCTCACTGTGTATGACCTTGGCTCACCTTGACTATATCCCTGACAGTGGTAGTCACCTGCTATCAAGCTATTGGCACCCGTGCTTCTTTGAGCCTTGTACCTCTGTCCCCAGATTCTGGGGTGCTGGGACCAGAGCCACAAGAGAAGCTTTCTTGTCAACTCGGCCTTCAACCAAGGTATGTGACAGCAGCTCTGTGCAATTCTATGTGCAAGTATAGACATATTTATTATTTAGAAAAAATACTTTACAACCTCTTTAAGTTTCCACTGATTTTCACTTTGAGTGTATCTAAACCCAAAAACACAAATGTAACATATTCCTGGTGCTTGTAACACACTTCCTGTCTAGGGTGACAACACTCACTCATTGTACTGTATTTATGGAGGAGCAGCATTGTCATCCTAGGACAGAAAGCTTGTCAGGGCTACAGAACATCTGCCCCTCTCCTCAATTTAAGGCAGAACTTAACTCTCTTAATAAACATTGTAATCCTTATGCTGTAAGCATTAGTAAATAGATAGGAAGGTATATTATATTTACTTGTTTAAAACTTAATGTTTTACATGTCTTAAGTTGCTTTCTGGTTTATGGTCTAGGCCAAAATGATGTCATATATCCAGGAGTCTTAATGGAAGGAGGGGAGGAGTGACTTTCTCAGCTAAACACATCCTCCTGTATGTATGCCTGAGCTAAGGCCAGATGGATTCCAGGAAGTAAATGCTATATGAATCATCTGTCCTTCCTCAAGGTAAACATTCTAAGGGGGTGTTTTTCAAACTGGTTTCTCAGAAAAATGAAGCATGGAGACATGGATGGGTGGGTGTGTTTGATTTGAATATTAATAGTAAATATAATTGCAATTTTGGTTTGCGCAGCTCAGACACACAGAGAGCGTTTAACTACCTGGCACCCCATTGTCGCTGTGCAAAATGGTGCCCAACAAGTCCTGGCCCAGGACATAGCAGACCACTGTCAGGGCTCCGGGTATGACCAGAGGTGTGTGGACTGACACAGGGAAATGCAGGCTTCAGATATAGTATAAACAATATCATTTATTTAAGACTAAACAATAGATAAACGCAGTGCAAGACTAAACATAAACACAGTGCAAACAAACCAAACCAATACCCCCAACAGATAACAAAAGAACAATACTAAGCGTAGTCGGGCAGGCCGGGTCAGTAGCAAACGGGCAGGCAAGGTACAAAGGAGCAGGCAGAGCGTAGTCAGACGGGCCGGGTCAGGAACAATCAGGCAGACAAGGTACCAAAAGGAGCAGACTGGAGAGTGGTCAGGAATAGCAGAGGTCAGGACAGGTGAAGTTCAATCAGAGTCAGGGATCAAGCAGGATCAGACAGGAAGCAGACAGGATGCAGGTACAGGGGCTCTTGGGAAAACATACACCAAGGCCCTGATTGCAAGTCTGGCCATTCCTTATATGCACCTCCTATAATCAGCCTCAGGTGTTTTGGCTGACTGCAGGAGTGAGCTTCTGGTTGCTGAGAGCACCCGCTGGCCAGTCCTGGTACTGCAACCCACAAGGCAGGTGAGTCCCACCACTATTGGCGAGTCCATTCCTGACAACCACACATAGAGGGCAGCCAGCAGGCTGCATGTTGGTCACCTGTTATTTAGACCTTGCTGTAGGTTCCTTACTTCAATATTGTATCTGCGTGCCCATTCCCAGCTAACCCCATCTCCTGTACCTGTCCTGACCCGCTCTCATCCACTGTCCCCTCTGCCATCCTTTCCTTCTGATTGACATTGATTGCCCTACTTTCTCTTACTGTTCCCTTTAGCTTGTAGTTAGCTATTTGCTCCATTTGCCCTTGTGTTGCACTGTATGATTACTGGTCTGCTACATGTTCCATATGTGTTATGTTTTATATGTTGGGTGTTCATTAATAAATGATGTCACCTTTATATTACTTGCAGACGTCAGACGCAACGTGGATCAATACAAGGTGATTTCTTCCCTGGTGATTTAACTCCTGTTGTGCATTAGACACATCGGAGCCAAGGAGGACCCTACGGGAAGCTTCCCTTGGCTCAGAAGTTTATTGTTTTGACAGGCAGCCAGTGGGGAGGGATACTGTCTGCAGAGTGGATGATTGTGTCGTCTGGGACCATAGGCTCCAATGCCCCATTGTGTCCCTCCAGTGAAATTCTCCTTCCCTCCCATCCTGAAACTTAGATTTCAAATGCAGTGCAGTTCAATGCAAGGTGACGTTCTTCTCTCCAGGCTCCTCCACCCATTGTACATGAGACACGTCAAAGCCAAAAAAAAATTCCATCACATTCAGTTTATTCACATGGAGGTTTAAATGTTGCTTTATGTTTTTTGTGAATCAAGTCTATTTAAATCCTCTTTCCTTTCCAGCACAACCCCCCCCCCCCTCCACTACAAATCCTTGTCCCTTTCAAACCCCCCTCCTACACCAGTACAAATCCTCCTATTCTCCTATCCCCTCTATCAGAACAAATCCTTTCCCCCTTTGTGCCCTGTTCCTGTTCCCCCAGGTCTTTGTGCCCCCCCCCCCCCTGTGCAAATCTCTCTCCCTCTCTTCCTGAAACTTACAGACCTCAGATGCAGCATGGATCCATACAGGGTGCTGTTCTTTACCTTGAGCTCCTCCTGTTTTTCTTTAGACATGTCAGAGCCAAGGGGGACCCTATGGGAAGCTTCCCTTGGCTTGTTGGCTTATTGTTTTAACAGCCAGCCAAAAAGGAGAGATGCTAGGTGATGCAGAGTGGGTGACTGTGCCATCTGGGGTCCTAGGCACCACACAGGTGGATGCCCAGCAGTAATGCACCCATGTGAGGTACATTTGTGGAGTCCAAATGCTGGAACTGGTTCTTGCATTGCGCTCCGGAACTCCACAGGGTGCTGAGATTTTGCTGAAATCTTCAGAAAGTCACATGCAATCCAGGAAACAATGGTGGGATAAGGTATGTCACTATGTCCTCTCTTGTATTAAAAGAGGTATAGACTCCAGAGAGAGAGATATCATTCCCCCGGTACAAATCATTAGTAATACCTCATCTGGAATATGCAGTTCACTTTTGGACACCAATTCACAAAAAGAACATTGGGGAACTGGAGAAAGTACAGAGAAGGGCAACCAAACTGATGAGAGGCATGGAGGAGATCAGCTACAATATGAGGGAAGATTAGAGGAACTGAATTTATTCTGTCATGAGAAGTGGAAACTAAGGGGGGATATGATCAACATGTATAATACATAAGGGGGGATATGATCTCCATGCATAATACATAAGGGGGGATATGATCAACATGTATAATACATAAGGGGGGATATGATCTCCATGCATAATACATAAGGGGGGATATGATCACCATGTATAATACATAAGGGGGGATATGATCACCATGTATAATACATAAGGGGGGATATGATCTCCATGTATAATACATAAGGGGGATATGATCTCCATGTATAATACATAAGGGGGGTATGATCTCCATGTATAATACATAAGGGGGGATATGATCTCCATGTATAATACATAAGGGGGGGATATGGTCACCATGTATAATACATAAGGGGGGATATGATCTCCATGTATAATACATAAGGGGGGATATGATCACCATGTATAATACATAAGGGGGATATGATCTCCATGTATAATACATAAGGGGGATATGATCTCCATGTATAATACATAAGGGGGGATATGATCTCTATGTATAATACATAAGGGGGGATGTGATCTCCATATATAATACATAAGGGGGGATGTGATCTCTATGTATAATACATAAGAGGGGATATGATCACCATGTATAATACATAAGGGGGGATGTGATCTCCATGTATAATACATAAGGGGGGATGTGATCTCCATGTATAATACATAAGGGGGGATATGATCTCTATGTATAATACATAAGAGGGGATATGATCACCATGTATAATACATAAGGGGGGATATGATCTCCATGTATAATACATAAGGGGGATATGATCTCTATGTATAATACATAAGGGGGGATATGATCACCATGTATAATACATAAGGGGGATATGAACTCCATGTATAATACATAAGGGGGGATATGATCTCCATGTATAATACATAAGAGGGGATATGATCTCCATGTATAATACATAAGGGGGGATATGATCTCCATGTATAATACATAAGGGGGGATATGATCTCCATGTATAATACATAAGGGGGGATATGATCTCCATGTATAATACATAAGGGGGGATATGATCTCCATGTATAATACATAAGAGGGGATATGATCTCCATGTATAATACATAAGGGGGGATATGATCTCCATGTATAATACATAAGAAGGGATATGATCTCCATGTATAATACATAAGGGGGGATATGATCTCCATGTATAATACATAAGAGGGGATATGATCTCCATGTATAATACATAAGGGGGGCTATGATCTCCATGTATAATACATAAGGGGGGATATGATCTCCATGTATAATACATAAGGGGGATATGATCACCATGTATAATACATAAGGGGGGATATGATCTCCATGTATAATACATAAGGGGGGATATGATCACCATGTATAATACATAAGGGGGATATGAACTCCATGTATAATACATAAGGGGGGATATGATCACCATGTATAATACATAAGGGGGATATGATCTCCATGTATAATACATAAGGGGGGATATGATCTCCATGTATAATACATAAGGGGGGATATGATCTCCATGTATAATACATAAGGGGGGATATGATCTCCATGTATAAATACATCAGTGGTTCATATAGTGAACTCGGTGTAGAGTTATTCACCCTGAGGTAATCACAGAGGACAAGGGGACACTCTATATGTCTGGAGGAAAAGAAATGTAATCTCCAAACACGGAAAGGTTTCTTCACAGTGAGAGCTGTGAAAATGTGGAATAGACTCCCTCAAGAGTTGGTTGTGACCAGCTCAGTGGATTGCTGTAGGAAAGTCCTGGATTGTTTCTTGGATACACAGAATATAACTGGATATAACATTTATAGGTAAAGTTGATCCAGGGAATATCCGATTGCCTCTCGGGGGATCAGGAAGGAATTTTTTCCCCTGAAGAGCAAATTGGATCATGCTTTGCTGGGTTTTTTTTTGCCTTCCTCTGGATCAACTGTGGGTGTAGGATTATAACTTTTTCTCTTTCATGGTTGAACTGGATGGACTTTTGTCTTTTTTCAGCCAGACTAACTATGTAACTATATTTGTCCTTTTTTTTTTCCTATTGAGTGTTCAGTAACTGTAACAGACCAAGTAGACCAAGTGCAAGATTTTTGCAGTTATCCTCTAATCAACCCAAACTAGATTGGATCCAGATTCATGTGTATCCCTGCCCTCATTTGTTATTACAAAGGAAAAAAATGTTTGATATTTCATACAAAACTTTTGTTACCTTAACCGCTTCCCATCTGCCCTATAGCAGAAATACTGCTATAGGGTGGCACAGGTTCACAAAATCATGTAAATATACGTGATTTTGCATTACCGGGTTGGGGGTGCGTGAGCCGCGTGTGCCCTACCTGTGCCGCCATTCGCGGCTGTGGCTGTCAACTGCCGGGCCACGACTGGTATTTACTTGCCGGCACCCGGTGATTTCCTAAGATCTCCAACGGGGAGGAGGACTGTTTTGTTTACTAACAGTCCTCCTCCCTGTCAGCTCGGGCACACTACTTTTGATGGCTGTGCATAGCGCAGCCATGCAGAGCAGTGTGCATACAGTGAAGCACACAGACAACACCCCATAGTAAAACATTCCCTGCACACAGTTAACCCTTTGATCGTCCCTCATGTTAACCCCTTCTTGCCCAGTGCCATTAGTACAGTGCCAGTGCTTTTTTTTAGCACTGATCACTGTATTGGTGTCACTTGGGATGTTAATAACACCAGTCAGTTCCTCCCCAGTGTCAGAATGCCCGCTGAAGTCCCGCTGTAAGTCGCTGATTGCTGCCATTACTAGTAAAAATAAAAAATCAAACAAATTATAGTATCTATACCACCATTTGTAAATGCTATAACTTTCACATAAACCAATTAATTTACACGCATTGGGATTTTTTTTAGCAAAGACATGTAGCAGAATACATTTTGGTTAAATTTATTACGAAATTAAATTTGTTTTATTGGACCTATTTTAATAGCAAAAAGTCAAAAATATTGTTTTTTTCTCAAAATTGTTGGAATTTTTTTTTATAGCGCAAAAAATAATAAATGCAGAGGTGGTACCACTCAAAGAAAGCTCAATTCATGGGAAAAAAGGACTACATTTCATTTGGGTGCAGCGTTGCATGACCGCTCAATTGTCAATTAAAGTATTCAGCACCGTAACGCAAAAAGTGGGGGTAAATCCTCAGGAGGGCGAGTGGTATATAAATCCCATCACATCTTATTCACATGGTGTTTTAAAAGTGTCTTTATCTTCATTGTAAACCAAGTCTATTCAAATCTTTTTTTTTCCTCCCAGCACACCACCCCCACATTCCCCCTTCCTCCCCAGCACAAATCCTCCTTCCCTCCAATCCCCCCTCCCAGAGCAAATCCTCTACCCTTTTTTTGCATGCTCCTCCAGGTCATTTTCTCCCCCATTTAAAAAATAGTCTTCCCAAATATATTGACATATATTTGAAATACTACAAATTTGGCCATATTCAATATATTTTAATATTTGTATATATATATAAAATAAATAAAACCTGCGCTTGGGTAAATGCACTGGTTATATAAATAAAGAATATAAATAAAACTCAAAGAAAAGCAGCTTACATAAAAGTCAATATAAATAATAAAAAAATATACATTATAAAATTGTGGCGCTTATCAAAAACATATGATCATAAAGTCCAAATAATCAGAAAAATTACAATTATAATGTCCCAAGCGAAGTTCCCACGATCCACCATCACCAAAACACCCGAATGGTTCATTAGAAGTTCTGACCGAAACACACCGGACAATAAACGCAGCTCAAATGAGGAATGAGTATTTGCAGATAATGAAACTGGCAATCCTCACCAAGATAGATTTCAATCTTCCTCTCAAAAGAACTTTACAGGCCCTGAAAGAAGACTCCCATCCAGTATTTAGATGAGGAATAAGAAAAGAAGACCACTCATAGTGTAGTAATTATAAAATAAAATCTCCCAGTTTATTACAAGTTACTCGTACATTGTAAAGGATGGTTACCAGCATTTGAACAAAGTTTCTAACCATGAAAATGGCCACCGCCCCTCCAAAACGTGATGACGTCACACGCCGAAGCTCCATCCGACACGTTTCGTCATCCAATTGAGGTTGTTTTTAAAATATATTCTTGTCATTTTTTTAACATATAAAAAAGTCATTTTAACTTCCTCGGCGGTCTGATTATTTCCGATTTTTTGTGCTGAAAGCGGTACCATTTTTTTGCATGGAAATATGTAGTTTTTTACTGTAGGCTGTAATTTTTAGGAATAACTCACTGAAATCTGTCCGAACAAGAGTCTAGTAAACATCCCGGGTAGGATAAAATTTGAAACACGAAATCATAAATTATAATTTAATAAATAATCATAAAAAATAATAATATAATAATAATAATACATTTAATTTAATAATATAATCAAACCAAAAACACTGAAATTTGAAATACAGAGGCAAATTCGCACATCACTGAGCAAAGTCGCAAAATCGTTTTCAGTGTCTGATGATGAATTTCCCCCACGAATCATTATCACTCAATTCTGCAAGTGGTTCTGATTTACTATCGCTGTTGTCTAGCCGGTCTAAAACCACTTTTGATGTAAAGGGACGCTTTTTGGATGCCATGGACGTTTCTCAGTTTCCAGGCAGAAAGAACAGTAAAAATGCAAGCAGGGCGCCGGACAAAGCAGTAGGGACAAAATGTATGTGAAATGCATTGAAACAGCAATATTTTACTATGTAATAGTCATTTAAAAAAAAATGACGTTTTTTAAAAATGTCAAATTTGCCGCCGGTTCTGGCGCCCGTACGTCCCGACGTTACAGGGACCGGAACACGGAAGCCGGATGCCGGCATTGGCCGGAGGAGATGGCCGGGGACGCTGCAGGGGACACATCGTGGGAACGAATGATAAGGTAAGCTCTGCAGGGACTCCCGAGTGTAGCTCGGGGTTACCGCTTTTGGTACTGACATTTTACCCCGAGCTACACTCGGGAATACCGCTAGGGAGGTTAACATATATTTTTACATATATTTGTAAATGCATTCCAAAAAGGTAGATTTGTATTTTTAAAGACATACAGTATATTTGAAATGTATTTTTAAAAATATTTTTCATACATTTCGTAATAATGCAGTGTATATATATATATATATATATATATATATATATGTATCTATATATATATATATATATCAAAATATATTTTGAAATATATTGAATATGGACAAAATTGTAGTATTTCAAACATATGGCAATATATTTGGGAAGAATATTTTTAAAATATATTTCAAATATATTTTTCTTTCATGTGGGGCAGAGTGGGGGATTGTGTGGTCTGGAACCCTAGACACCATACAAGTGATGCAGGGCAAGTGTCCTAGATGCCCAGCACAGGGGCGAACTGACAACTCATGGGGCCCCCGGGCAATAGGGGATCATGGGGCCCCTGTGTCCTTGCCCACACCCAAAAAAGCCTATGAAAAAGGTACCAGGGGTATCTCATGGGGCCCCCTACTGACCCCGGGCCCTCGGGCAGTGCCCGAGTGCTCGAATGATCGCACTAACATGCCCATGCGAGGTACATTTGTGGAGTCAAGTGCCAATTTTTGCATTGGGCTCTAGCACTTAGCCTAGGTCCGCAGGATGCTGGGATTTTGTTGAAATCCTGGGACAGTCCCACAGAATCCAGGAAACAATGGTGGTATAAGATATGCAACTCTATTTATCCCTTTTGTTCATAGAGCGTTTAACCATTTGACGCCCGCCCTATGGCCAAATGGCGTCCGCAAAAATGCATTACCTTTCCGGGAGGCCGCCATATGGCATCCTCCCGCACATGCGCAGTTCGCGCGCTTGCAGAGCCGTGCAGATCTGTACCTCGGACACGGCCGATGACAGATCTGAGTCACGGCCCCCGTTGCCAGTACCATGTGACCTGCTGTGACCAATCACAGCAGGTCACATGACAGTTGTATACAATGGATGGCTTCATTCATGCCATCCATTGTATACTAGTGTCTAGCTGTAAATGGTCACAGCAGGTCACATGCACATGTCATGTGATTAGCTGTGGCCAAATCACAGCTAAGCACAAAAAAAAAAACCCTGAATGAATCGATGTCATTCAGGTGAATGCTTGCTTATAGCAAAGTAATTCTTTGCTATAAGCAAATTGTGTAAAAAAAAAAAAAAATACTGATCACTTCCCCAAAGTAGTACAATGTTACTATGGTAACATTGTACTACTTTGAACATAGTGAAATATGAAAAAAAATCTTGAAAAAAAAATTTAATAAAAAATTTAAAATAATTTTTTTTTTTTTGTCACACTGTCACCAGTCAGTGTCCCTGATCACCGCCATGCCAGTTATATGATGACGCTGTACTGCACTGGTGACAGTATGTAAAAAAAAAATTGGGAAAATAATTTTTTACATTTTTTCATTTTCCGAAAAATTATGACAAAAAAAATACAACTTCAAAAAACTCGCCATGCCTCTTATGAAGTACGTCAGACTGTCTACTTTACAAAAAGGGGTCATTTGGAGGATATCTGTACTGTCCTGACATTTGGAGGATATCTGTACTGTTCTGACATTTGGGGGATATCTGTACTGTTCTGACATTTGGAGGATATCTGTACTGTTCTGACATTTGGGGGATATCTGTACCATCCTGACATTTGGGGGATATCTGTACTGTTCTGACATTTGGGGGATATCTGTACTGTCCTGACATTTGGGGGATATCTGTACCGTTCTGACATTTGGGGGATATCTGTACTGTCCTGACATTTGGGGGATATCTGTACTGTCCTGACATTTGGGGGATATCTGTACTGTCCTGACATTTGGGGGATATCTGTACTGTCCTGACATTTGGGGGATATCTGTACTGTTCTGACATTTGGGCTATATCTGTACTGTTCTGACATTTGGGGGATATCTGTACTGTTCTGACATTTGGGGGATATCTGTACCGTCCTGACATTTGGGGGATATCTGTACCGTCCTGACATTTGGGGGATATCTGTACTGTTCTGACATTTGGGGGATATCTGTACCGTCCTGACATTTGGGGGATATCTGTACTGTCCTGACATTTGGGGGATATCTGTACCGTTCTGACATTTGGGGGATATCTGTACTGTCCTGACATTTGGGGGATATCTGTACTGTTCTGACATTTGGGGGATATCTGTACTGTTCTGACATTTGGGGGATATCTGTACTGTTCTGACATTCTTGGACTTCAAGACATTAGATTGGCTGTCAGTACTTCAGGATTGATCAATATTCAGATCTATACCATAGTTTGTGAACTCTATACCTTTACTACAAACTAAATAATACATCCTAATTTGGGTTATTTTCACCAAAGACATGTAGCAGAATACATCTCGGCCTAAATTTATGAAGAACAATTATTCATTTGCAAACGTTTATAACAGAAACAAAGAAAAACGTGGGTTTTTTTTCAAAATTTTCGGTCGTTTTTGTTAATTTAGCAAAAAATAAAAACCCCAGCGATGATTAAATACCACCAAAAGAAAGCTCTAGTTGTGTGAAGAAAATGATAAAATTTTAGTTTGGGTACAATGTTGTATGACCGCACAATTGTCATTCAAAGTGTGAGAGCGCTGAAACCTGAAAAATGGCCTGGGCAGGAAGGTGTAAAATTGCCCGGTATTGAATTGGTTAATATCTGGAACAGACTAGGTCAGTGGTTCTCAACCTTCCGAATGCCGCGACCCTTTCATACAGTTCCTCCTGTTGTGGTGACCCCCAACCATAAAATTATTTACCCAGTAATTATAATTCATGAGTGTCGTTTTACCCCCAATACTGCTGCTTTCTACACAGTAGCTGCTTTCAACACAGTAGCTGCTTTCTACACAGTAGCTGCTCTCTACACAGTAGCTGCTTTCTACACAGTATCTGCTTTCAACACAGTAGCTGCTTTCTACACAGTAGCTGCTCTCTACACAGTAGCTGCTCTCTACACAGTAGCTGCTTTCTACACAGTAGCTGCTTTCAACACAGTAGCTGCTTTCTACACAGTAGCTGCTTTCAACACAGTAGCTGCTTTCTACACAGTAGCTGCTTTCAACACAGTAGCTGCTTTCTACACAGTAGCTGCTTTCTACACAGTAGCTGCTTTCAACACAGTAGCTGCTTTCTACACAGTAGCTGTTTTCAACACAGTAGCTGCTTTCTACACAGTAGCTGCTCTCTACACTGTAGCTGCTCTCTACACAGTAGCTGATTTCTACACAGTAGCTGCTTTCAACACAGCAGCTGCTCTCTACACAGTAGCTGCTCTCTACACAGTAGCTGCTTTCTACACAGTAGTTGCTTTCAACACAGCAGCTGCTTTATACACAGTAGCTGCTCTCTACACAGTAGCTGCTCTCTACACAGTAGCTGCTTTCTACACAGTAGCTGCTTTCAACACAGAAGCTGCTTTATACACAGTATCTGCTCTTTACACATCATAAATATGTGTTTTCCTGATGGTCCTAGGTGACCCCTGTGAAAGGGTCGTTCGACCCCCGAAGGGGTCGCGACCCACAGGTTGAGAACCACTGGACTAGGTAGACCAAGTGCAACATTTTTGCAGTTATCCTCCCATCAATCCAAACTAGGTCAGAGTTCGATCCACATGTATCTCTGTTCTCATTTGATATTACAAGGGAGAGAAAAAAAATCTTTGATATTTCATGCAAGGCTTTCGTTATCCTTACCTTAAAAAAAAATGAATTCCATCGTATCCAGCCTATTCACATGGGGGTGTAAATGTTCCTTTATGTTTTTTGTAAATCAAGTCTATTCTAAAGTCAGCATAGAACAAATTGTACATGCATTAAAAAACTGAGAGAACTGTTTCTTATCTTGAAACAAAATACTCTTCATGAAAAAGGGATTAGTTCGAGAGAAGCATTCCTTCCCTATGGCAAAAAAATAACACTTTAAAAAAAAAAAAAAAAAAGGCATAGAAGGAGACAGAAAAATCATAATCTCTAGATTTAGAACTTAATCAAAAGATTACACTAAGGCTGGCGGGTTTATTTCTTTTTTAACAATTTTGTCAGGACATTGCGGCGAACAAACCCGATTGTCGACATTTCGCACTCAACATTTCTATTTGTTAATAAACTATTGGAGTTAATCTCCTTTTTCGTTTTTTTTTTTGGAAAGGGACCGATTCGGCAATCTGGTGCCGGATGACTGTATATGGAGAATGGAGGCTATTAGCGGCTAAATAAAGCAAATACTGGGAATTCAAAACAATTCAGAAATGGCTACAAATGCAGTTAAAGTGCTGAAATCACACAAAATGGCTCAGCAAACAGCGGGGAGGACATTATTACTGCCTTTCAGCTATTTCTGCAGATTGGTATATTTGCCATCCTGAAATATTCTTTTTTTTTTTTTTTTTTTGCTACGGCAAATTATTTCGGAAGAAAAAAAAAATCCAAACTTTTCATTTTAAACACAATACCTGCAAACATGTATTTACACGTTCTTTCTTTTCTACTAATTGGAGGTTAAAAAAAATCAAAAACTTGTATTTCACAGAGAGGAAAATGGGAATTGTTCAAATGTGTTCCTTGAGCTTGATAAAAATGGCAATTTTCAGGCTCCTGCTGAGAACAACAGTCATCATACGTATAAATAAATCAAAACCCCCTTTTTATATTCTCCTACCTTCTCACCAGGCTTTTCCTCCTCTCTACGCCTCAATATACTTTCTTAATAACTTGAATCAGACCTTCAAGGCATTATTTATTGAAAGCGTTACCTATACCTTTAAATGGGTTGGAAATTGCTTCCAAAAAGTTCCAGTTTTCTATCACCGCAGTAATAAAGACTTATAGAGATCGTGGTATCATGTGCTTTCCCCAAGCCAAAATTTAGGTTGCTTATATTCTGGCTTCCTTGGTTCCTCCTGACCCCTCATCAACATGCTAATGACATTTTTAAATAAAAACCTTTCCATTTTCAGTACATAGCTTATTCACTGGGTCTCTGTGCTTCTCTATACAATGCAGACAGATCACGAGTGGTGGGTGAGGCTAGCAGGGGTTGTACATAGCATAATCACTGGGTCTCTGTGCTTCTCTATACAATGCAGACAGATCATAAGTGGTGGGTGAGGCTAGCAGGGGTTGTACATAGCATAATCACTGGGTCTCTGTGCTTCTCTATACAATGCAGACAGATCATGAGTGGTGGGTGAGGCTAGCAGGGGTTGTGCATAGCATAATCACTGGGTCTCTGTGCTTCTCTATACAATGCAGACAGATCATGAGTGGTGGGTGAGGCTAGCAGGGGTTGTACATAGCATAATCACTGGGTCTCTGTGCTTCTCTATGCAATGCAGATAGATCATGAGTGCTGGGAGAGGCTAGCAGGAAGCTGTACATAGCATAATCACTGGGTCTCTGTGCTTCGCTATGCAGTGCAGACAGATCATGAGTGGTGGGTGAGGCTAGCAGGGGGCTGTACATAGCTTCCCAAAAACGACACAACACCCTGCCTCAGCACTTCTCTCAGGAGGAGTTCTCTCGCAGTGGGCTGGCTCTTGGAAGGCGTTATGCAATTCAATGCAATCAAAAGAGCTGGCAGCTTGGTATACTTTATTTAACCAGTTGCCAAGCACGCTATAGCCGAATGATGGCTACAACATAGTGGGCTAGTTCTGGGGGGTGTCTACCAACATTCTCCCAGAACACCCCCACCATCCTTGTGTGCCCCCAGGGTGTGCATCGGGCACACTCTGTGATTGCTGTGTCCACAGCTAATCAGAGAGTGAGATAAAGGGCCAATCATAGCAGCCCTTTACCATGTGGTCAGCTGTGTCCAGTCACATTTGATCACAGTGTAAACAGACTTGCTGGTTATGGGCAGTCTTTTCCAGGAAATGAGAGCTGGTAACCAATTCTCACAGACACATTTACGCTGATACTCAGGGCACTGATCATAGAGTGCCCATCAGTGCTGCCTAACAGTGCCACCCATCAGTGCCTTCTCATCAGTGCCTTCTTATTGGTTCTGCCTATCAGTAACCATCAATGACCAACAGTGTCACCTATCAGTGCCACCTATCAATTCCCATCAATGCCGCCTATCAGTGCCACCTATCAATTGCCATCAATGCCGCCTATCAGTGCCACCTATCAATTCCCATCAATGCCGCCTATCAGTGCCACCTATCAATTCCCATCAATGCCACCTATCAGTGCCACCTATCAATTCCCATCAATGCCGCCTATCAGTGCCACCTATCAATTCCCATCAATGCCGCCTATCAGTGCCGCCTATCAGTGCCCATTAATGCGGCCTCATCAGTGCCTGTCAGTGCAGCCTATCAGTGCCCATTAGTGCAGTCTCATCAATGCCCATCAGTGAAGAAGATAAATTACTTATCTGCAAAATTTTCTAACAGAAATGAAGAAAAATGTTTCTTTTTCCAAAATTTTCTGTGTTTCTTTGATTGTCTAGGAAAAAATAAAAACCCCAGTGGTGATTAAATACCAAAGAAATCTCCATCTGTCTCAAAAAAATGATAAAAATGTCATATGGGTACATTGTTGCATGACCGCACAATTGTCATTCAAATTGTGACAGCGCTGACAACTGAAAATGGGCCTGGGCAGGAAGGGGGTATAAGTCCCCGGTAGACAAGGTGTTAAGATCAAATGATACAGGGGTATTATATCCGGCACAGAGACACTGACGCGTTTCAGCCACTACATAGCTATGAGTAAGGCCTGTAGTGGCTGAAATGCGTCAACGTCTTGGTGTTGGACTGTACAATCCCTGTACCCCTCTGATATAAATGAATCAAATATATTTAACTGCAGTTTTATGAGCTGCCAGCTCTTTTGATCATTTGGAGTGTAATCGGCTTGCAGAGGCTGAGAGCAGGGCACCAGTATGGAGACTTACCTCACAGGACTGGGTTTGTAGGGTTGAAGGGTTGTCCATCTCTCACAACACAGTCTGGAGGAGTGTACATTCCCAGGCAGACTGTATTCACCTGCACAGGGGCGGACTGACAACTCATGGGGCCCCCGGGCAATAGGGGATCATGGGGCCCCGTGTCCTCGCCCACACTCAAACCACACCCAAAAAAGCCTATGAAAGGTACCAGGGGCATATCATGGGGCCCCCTACTGACCCCGGGCCCTTGGGCAGTGCCCGAGTTTCCAAATGGTCAGTCCGCCCCTGCACCTGCAGCATGCCCACATATGATGCTGAGCCTCCATGATTGAAAGAATGTAAATCCAAGGAATGAAAGAGCAGGCCTGGGACAGTCAAGCTGAGGAGGAAAAGCCTTGATGATGCTGGGCGTCCTCCAAGAAATGAGTTGGACTCTATCTGCTGCAGCTTCTAATGAACATTGTGAGAAGCTCACAGTGTGCGGTGATATCAGAATAAGCTATTTCAGTAGAGGAAAGGAGCCGGTATAACTGTCAGGCTGAAGACCAGATTTAACATTTGGGATGAGCAACTCTTTGGGTGAGATCTTTAACCACTTCCCGTCCGGCCGTTGTATATAAACGGACGGACGGTGGTAGTGCAGGGGTGGGTGGCTGTTTATAAACGACCTCCCCGCACCCTGCTTGTGTGTGCTACCTGGGAGTGCGCAGCACCGCGATCCGGAGCCCACTGTGTCCTCCAGACACATTTGAACACCGATCTCTGTACGGGACCTCTGTGCGAGGTCCCAATCATGTGATCACTGATTGGCCAATCAGTGATCACATGAATAGTACTAAGCAAGATGTCACTTGTGACATCATTGCTTACTACCTGTGAAATCTGTGAATGATCACAGAGGTCACATGGTACAAGGCTGTGACCAATCACAGCTCTCACAGTATTTCTCAATGGCTGCAAAAGGGGCGGACTGACAACCCATGGTGCCCCCGGGCAATAGGGGATCATGGGGCCCCTGTGTCCTCGCCCACACCCAAAAAAGCCTATGAAAAAGCCAATGAAAGGTACCAGGGGAATCTTATGGGGCCCCCTACTGACCCCGGGCCCTAGTCAGTCCACCCCTGGGCTGCAAGAATGCAGTCAGAGAGAAGGAGAAATGATTGCTTTTATAGCCTTTAGGATGTAAAAGCAATCAGTGTAGAAAAAAAAATGTTCATCACCCCCCACAAGTAGTACAGTGTGACTATGGTGACAATGTACTGCTAGGGCAGTGGTCGGCAAGCCGCGGCTCGCGAGCCACATGCGGCTCTTTACCCAGTCTAATGCGGCTCTTCTGTGTGCCGGGCGCCTGCTCCCCTCCCTCCTCTCGGTCGGCCGCTCCCCTGCCTCCTCTCGGTTGGCAGCCCCAAAAGTCCGCGCGGACCTTTTAATCCGGCTTGCGGATGTGGCTGTCAGGATGTGTGTAGGCGGGGCAGCGTGCCGAACGTGAGGGGAGGGGAGCTAGGCTCCTCTCACAGTCCGCCCTGAAGACCCGAACGGCGCGGGAAGACAGCGAGAGGAACGCAAAAGGTAAGTGAATTGACACGGGGGACTTGGCTTACTAGAAGGGGGGGGGGGGGAATAGTACTGTGGGGGATGAAATACTATATGAGGGATGAATTACTTTATGAGGGATGAAATACTATATGGGGGGATGAAATACTATATGGGGGATGAATTACTATATCAGGGATGAATTACTATATGAGGGATGAAATACTATATGGGGGGATGAAATACTATATGGGGGGATGAAATACTATATGGGGGGATGAATTACTATATGAGGGATGAAATACTATATGGGGGGATGAAATACTATATGAGGGATGAAATACTATATGGGGGATGAATTACTATATGAGGGATGAATTACTGTATGAGGGATGAAATACTATATGGGGGGATGAAATACTATATGAGGGATGAAATACTATATGAGGGGATGAAATACTATATGGGGGGATGAAATACTATATGGGGGATGAAATACTATATGAGGGATGAAATACTATATGAGGGATGAAATACTATATGAGGGATGAATTACTATATGAGGGATGAAATACTATATGGGGGGATGAAATACTATATGGGGGGATGAAATACTATATGGGGGGATGAAATACTATATGAGGGATGAATTACTATATGAGGGATGAAATACTATATGGGGGGATGAAATACTATATGGGGGGATGAAATACTATATGAGGGATGAATTACTATATGGGGGGATGAAATACTATATGAGGGATGAATTACTATATGAGGGATGAAATACTATATGAGGGATGAAATACTATATGGGGGGATGAAATACTATATGAGGGATGAAATACTATATGGGGGGATGAAATACTATATGAGGGATGAAATACTATATGAGGGATGAATTACTATATGGGGGATGAAATACTATATGAGGGATGAAATACTATATGGGGGATGAAATACTATATGGGGGATGAAATACTATACGGGGGATGAAATACTATACGGGGGATGAAATACTATACGAGGGATGAAATACTATACGGGGGATGAATTGCTATGGGGGATGAATTACTATATGGGGGATGAATTACTATGGGGGATGAATTACTATATGGAGGATGAATTACTATATGGGGGATGAATTACTATATGGGGGATGAATTACTATGGGGGATGAATTACTATGGGGGATGAATTACACTATGGGGGATGAATTACACTATGGGGGATGAATTACTATATGGGGGATGAATTACTATGGGGGATGAATTACTATATGGGAGATGTATTTTCAGTTTTAAAAATGTGGCTCTCAAAATAAATTTCAATCATGGTTTTGGCGAGATTTGGCTCAGTTGAAAAAAAAGGTTGCCCACCACTGTGCTAGGGGGACAGTATGTTAAAAAAACAAAAAACAAATAATAATAAAAAAAAATAAAAATGTAAAAAAACTATTTTTTTAATTTAGAACTTTTAGTTATAAACTAATTTGGATTTTGTTTTACTAAAAAGATAGCTGAATACATTTTGTCCAAGACTGATGAAGAAAGATTATTTATTTGCAAAATTTTATAAGAAAAACATTTTTTTTCAAAATTTTTGGACTTTTTATTTCATATAGCAAAAAAAAATAAAAATCCCAGCGGTGAATAAATATCACCAAAATAAAGTTTTATCTGTCTCAAAAAATGCTAAAAAATTCATATGGGTACAGTGTTGCATGACCGCGCAATTGTCATTCATAAGTGTGACAGCGCTGAAAGCTGAAAATTGGCCTGGACAGGAAGGGGGTGAAAGTGTCCGGACTGGAAGTGGTTAAAGAAACTTTGTTTCTCTTGGACTTCCTCTCCAGGCTGTGGTAGCATTCGGTATGAGTGCCACATGCAGTAGAGAAAACAAACTGCACCTGCCTACAGACAATCAGCAATAAAGACCTCCAGAGTTTATAATCCCTCGCCACTCTGTATCTAAAACCATTATTTTCGTTTTGGATACTTTCACTTCTATTGTTTTTAACCCCCCTGGCGGTATTCCTGAGTGTAGCTCGGGGTAAAGTTTCTGTACCAAAAGCGGTAACTCCGAGCTACACTCCGGCTTACCATGCGGCGCTGCATAGGTAGTCTCTGCAGAGCTTACCTGTGTCCCCTGCAGTGTCCCCGGCCATCTCCTCCGGCTGATGCCGGCATCCGGCTTCTGTGTTCCGGTCCCTGTGACGTCGGGATGTACGGGCGCCGCCGGTGGCGGGAAATTTGAAAATTTAAAAAAATTTCATTTTTTTCAAAACGAATTTTACATAGTAAAACATTGCTGTTTCAAACCATTTCACATACATTTTGTCCCGAGTGCTTTGTCCGGCGCCCTGCCTGCATTTTGACTGTTCTTTCTGCCTGGAAACTGAGAAACGTCCATGGCGTCCAAAAATCGTCCCTTTAGGTCAAAAGCGGTTTTAGACCGGCTACAGAACAGCGATAGTCAATCAGAACCACTTGCAGAATTGAGTGATAATGATTCGTGGGAGAAATTCGTCATCAGACACTGAAAACGATTTTGCGACTTTGCTCAGTGATGTGCGAACTTGGCGCTATATTTTAAATTTCAGTGTTTTTGGTTTGATTATATTATTGAATTAAATGTATTATTATTATATTATTATTTTCTATGATTATTTATTAAATTATAATTTATGATTTCGTGTTTCAAATTTTATCCTACCCGGGATGTTTAATAGACTCTTGTTCGGACAGATTTCAGTGAGTTATTCCTAAAAATTACAGGCCTACAATAAAAAAACGACAGATTTCCATGCAAAATAATGTACCGCTTTCAGCACCAAAAATCTAAAATAATCATACCGCTAGGGAGGTTAATGCATTTTGCTAAAATGTAACAAATCACCAAGATGTTCTTTCAGTCAACACTAGCCAGAATTCTGCCATCATAATATACAGTATTTGGTTGTTTGCCTAAAATTGCCGTTGAATAGTTCCGATTAACCCTTTGAGGACCAAGGGCCGTATTTGTCCCATGTTTGTAATTGCGTGTATCATCTGATTAAGAACTTAAAACTCTTTTTTTTTTTTTTGGTTTGAGTCAAAATATTAGTTCTTATCAACAAACAACAAATGGATCTAGCTTTTTGCCAATTATTTCATGAAATGGCTTAGTACCAGCAACTGAAGTGTACAAACTTTAACCATTAGCCGCCCGGCCAATGGCCGTTTGGCGGCTTCAAATGCGTTCCTGTATTCCGGGTGCACGCCATTTGGCGTGCTCCCGCACATGCGCCGTTTGCGGTAATGCAGAGCGGCGCAGCAGCGGGATCTGTCACGGGCCGTGCACCTCGGACACGGCCGATGACAGATACGAGTACCGGCTCCCGTAGCTGGTACCATGTGACCTGCTGTGACCAATCACAGCAGGTCACATGATAGTTGTATACAATGGATGGCTTCATTCATGATGCCATCCATTGTATACTAGTGCCTAGCTGTGAATGGTCGCAGCTAATCACATGCACATGTCATGTGATTAGCTGTGACCAAATCACAGCTAAGCACAAAAAAAAAAAAAAAAAAAAAAAGCTGAATGAATCGATTTCATTCAGCTAAATGCTTGCTTATAGCAAAGTAATTGTTTGCTATAAGCAAACTGTGTAAAAAAAAAAAAATACTGATCACTTCCCCAAAGTAGTACAATGTTACTATGGTAACATTGTACTACTTTGGTCATAGTAAAATATGAAAAAAAAATCTTAAAAAAAATAAAAAAAATGTAATAAAAAATTAAATATAATAATAAAAAAATATATATATATATATATATTTTTTTTTTCATACTGTCACCAGTCAGTGTCCCTGTTCACCGCCATGCCAGTTATATGAAGATGCTGTACTGCACTGGTGACAGTATGTAAAAAAAAAATAGTGAAAATAAAAACCCCAGCGGTGATTAAATACCACCAAAAGAAAGCTCTAGTTGTGTGAAGAAAATGATAAAATTTTAGTTTGGGTACAGTGTTGTATGACCGCGCAATTGTCATTCAAAGTGTGAGAGCGCTGAAACCTGAAAAATGGCCTGGGCAGGAAGGTGTAAAATCACACGGTATTGAAACGGTTAAAAACAAAAAAATTTATTCTTTTGGCGTTCCAAAACCTTACGGTCCTCAACGGGTTAAGATCTGAGCTCTATTCTCTTCCTATTTATCTGTTATTCACAATAGTTTCATACCTAACAGTTTTCACTGTAGAAAGTTCATACACGGTATTCCCAGTAGCTGCTGATTCTCTGAGCAGAAGTGCTGATAATCTTGATAGAGGTGATAGAGCATCTGCCATGCCTCTTGCGTCCAACTTACATTCCAAGATTAAACAAATTATGTTTAAAAAGCACAGTATCTACATTTTATTAAACACTATCATCCTCCCCATCATCATTGTCCTCCTCCTTCTCATTAGCATCATCGTTATCATTGTCATCTAAATGACCGTGACAAATACGCCAAAATGATCGTTCACTTTCTCCAGTTCAGGATTTTACGGCTTGCAACAATTTTCTCCTCCTGATAGCAATGACATCGTGATGATTCAATGGTGTCTCCTCCATAAGTTGTTAACCAATGACCCTACTAAGGATCGCCATCATCCTGGCAGTTTGTGCCAGCTTATCAACAAGGCCATTTAAAAGTGAATGTGTCCTTCAAGCAATATTTTACCTGTGTGAGAAGGCCTCTGTATGGTGCGGCCCTCTCTTTCTGATCCTTAGGCCATATGATTGTAGGCTGTCAATTGTTGTAAAGATGAACAGGAGATCCAGTGCCAAAGGACTGGCATCTGAATGGGCATCCTTACTATTCTAATAGAAAGTGTGTTTTAAGTTTCTTTCTTTTAAGAAATGTACCCCTTAATGAAAATGCTAAATTTTATTTGCTTTGTGGACACCAAGATAAATATGGAGCATAAACCCATTGTCATGATCATGGGTCTGTATCCACAGAGGTGGACAGTCCAGGAAATACAGGAGTACTTGAGATTGCTCTGAGGTCATTGGGGAACACAGGATACACATGAGTATCAAGGAACACTGCAGACACAGGAGTCACTGGAACACATAGGAATTTAGGAGTCGCTTGAGACTCTAGGGTCACAGTAGTGCACAGAGACAAAGGAGTGCTGAGGTCAGTTAGACGCTGCATTAATAGGAGGGCATAGGGGTCTTAGAGTCTCTGGAGGTACAGGAGTGCAGGGGTCACTGGAGGCATAAGAGTGCAGGGGTCACTGGAGGCACAAGAGTGCAAGGGTCACTGGAGGCACAAGAGTGCAGGGTCACTGTAAGCACAGGATGCAGGAGTCACTAAAGGCACAGGAGTCAGGGGTCATGGGAAGCACAACAGTGCAGGGTCACTAGAGGCACAGGAGTGCCTGGTCACTGAAGGTATGGGAGTGCAAGGTCACTGGAGGCACAGGAGAATAGGGTTGCTGGAGGCATAAGAGTTCAGGGTCATTGGAACTGTGGGAGTGCAAGGTCAGTGTAGTCACAAGAGTGCATAAGTCACTGGAGGCACAGTAATTCAGGGGTTACTGTAGGTACAGGAGAGCAGGGTCACTGCAAACACAGGAGTGTAGGAGTCACTGGAGGCACAAGAGTGCAGGAGCCACTGGAGGCACAAACGTGCAGTGGCCACTGGAGGCACAGGAGTGCAGGGGTAACTGGAGGTACAGGAGTGCAGGGGTAACTGGAGGTACAGGAGTGCAGGGGCCACTGGAGGTACAGGAGTGCAGGGGTCACTGGAGGCACAGGAGTGCAGGGGTAACTGGAGGTACAGGAGTGCAGGGGTAACTGGAGGTACAGAAGTGCAGGGGTAACTGGAGGTACAGGAGTGCAGGGGTCACTGGAGGTACAGGAGTGCAGGGGTCACTGGAGGTACAGGAGTGCAGGGGTCACTGGAGTTACAGGAGTGCAGGGGTCACTGGAGTTACAGGAGTGCAGGGGTCACTGGAGGTACAGGAGTGCAGGGGTCACTGGAGGTACAGGAGTGCAGGGGTCACTGGAGGTACAGGCGTGCAGGGGTCAAGGAGGTACAGGAGTGCAGGGGTCACTGGAGGTACAGGAGTGCAGGGGTAACTGGAGGTACAGGAGTGCAGGGATCACTGGAGGTACAGGAGTGCAGGGGTCACTGGAAGTACAGGAGTGCAGGGCTCACTGGAGGCACAGGAGTGCAGGGGTAACTGGAGGTACAGGAGTGCAGAGTTGCTGGAAGCAGAATAGTGCAGGCACATATTCAGACACTGCCTTGCCGAACACTGGCGAAACAAATTCTGACAAAAGTGATATTTCTGACAATGATAAGAAGGGCAATGCATTAGTGATTTTTGATGGTTTGGTTACCATGGGTAGACCTAATGTTCAAGTTTATACGGTTGCTGCTAATTCTAAAAAATGTAATGAGACGGGTAATGGCCTGACAGACAGAGCAGAGGTAATTGGTGTAGTAGAATTAGGCCAGGAGGTTCAGGAAGGTAGTCTGGGAGAACGTTTGAATAGCGTATCTGTCCAGAGGGGAAACTTGAAGGATTTGGAATCTTTAAAGGGGACCTCTGACTTAAAAACATCTGGATGGCAGGACAATCAATCTGTCCTTTAGAAAGAGACTAGGACATTGCTGCAATCATATTGGAATGTTAGAGATAAAAAGGACAGAATGAAGCATGCAGTGTACATGGGGAAACAAATAAAGCTACGATCAAAGAGTAAGAGAGTGGCCATACATAGAATGCAGAGAGACTAGTGTAGCCTCAATAATAGAGCCCACACTTATAAAAGTGTGACTCCTTCAAAAATAAAGGAAAGAGGGTTGGAAAAAGTACTCTGTAGCTTTAATGGTACCTGACACCTAAAGCTCAGGTGTTAACTTCATGCTCAGAAAGATACCAAGATTTGTAAATTCCCTAATGGTAAGATGGCTAGTGTAGTCCCAAGGAAAATAGCCAGACAATGCTTTTGCAAGAGGAACCAATTGCACCAATTACCTGTCTGTCAGGCCATTAACCGTCTCATTACATTTTTCAGAATTAGCAGCAACCGTATAAACTTGACCATTAGGTCTACCCATGGTAACCAAACCATCAAAAATCACCAAAGTTTCCCTTTAAAAGTGATGTAAGACAGGACTGGGCCCATGTGGGTGATGGCTGTCACATTGGTGCCAAAGCAAGAAGGTTAAGCTGCCCTTGGGTCGAAACAAAGGGGGCGGGGTATGTGCCAATTCAGTGCCCTGCCATGGTGTAAAAGAGGTTATGAGAGGTTATGACTTAGGCTTCTCATCCAGGAAGGTTGAGGAGCTCCAGGGGGTTCACTACATTTAGGGAAAACTGTTTTTTCAGTTTCCTCTTCAGTTAGTAACAATTGAGTACTGTCCGTGATACTTTTTTTTATAGTATCCCTCTCCCCCCTCGCTTTGGCTGTATCTTATCTCTAGCCTCTCTTTTTTTTTTTTTTTTTCTTCATCTCTTCTAACATTCTGCTGAAACTTTGTGATTTGTACAGTACTGCTTGGACTTTGAAGAAGGGGACATTCCCCGAAAGCTTGTCCTCAAAATTGTATGTTAGTGTAAATAAAAAAAAGTATCATTGGCAGTACTCAATTGTTTCTGTCGCAAATGCACTAATACGGCTACAATCACCTCATCAGTTAGTAAAACCTGGTTTGGGACCTGGAGCCAGCAGATTTCAAATAAATTTGAGAGGGATGAAATCTCCTGTCCTTTGTCCATATTTTCTCATCAACCAGCACACTGATTTTACATGTGTATGCAGGGTTTTTAGTAGATACCTGACCATGCTTCTGGAGTCCACCCCAGCAGACAGAAAGTCTTCGCTCAGGAATCAGGAGGGCTTCGCCCATTAGAGAGGTGGGAGCCAAAGCAGTAAGGGTCTGCTAGCTATTTGGACAGTGTTCATGATAACATTTATGAAAGAATGGGTCGCTCTCAGGAGCTCAGTGAATTTAAGCGTGGTACCGTAATAGGCTGCCATCTGTGCAATAATTCTATCCACGACATTTTCTGGCTACTAAATATTCTACAGTAAATTGTTAGTGGTATTATGTATAGCAAAGTGGAAGCAACTGGGAACAGCAGCAACTCAGCCACCACTAGGCTGAAGCGCATAGTCCGCAGAAGTTGCCAACTGTCTGCACAGTCAATAGCTAAAGACCTCCAAACTTCATGAGGCCTTCAGATTAGCACAACAACATTGCCTAGAGAGCTTCATGGAATGGGTTTCCATGGCCAACCAGCTGCATGCAAGCCTTACATCACCAAGTGCAATGCAATGCGCCGGCAGCAAGGGAGCAGGGGTGTAAAGCACACCGCTACTTCACACTAGAGCAGTGGAGATGTGTTCTCTGGATTGACCAATCACGCTTCTCTGTCTGGCAATCCAATGGATGTGTCTGGGTTTGGCGGTTGCCAGACGAATGGTATTTGCCTGACTGCATTGTGCCAAGTGTAAAGTTTGGTGGAGGGTGGATTATGGTGTGGGGTTATTTTTCAGGGGTTGGGCTTGGCCCCTTAGTTCCAGTGAAAGGAACTCTTAAGGTGTCAGAAAACCAAGACATTTTAGACATTTTCATGCTCCCAATTTTGTGGGAACAGTTTGAAGATGGCCCCTTCCTGTTCCAACATGACAGCGCACCAATGCACAAATAAAGACATGGATGAGCGAGTTTGGGGTGGAGGAACTTGACTGGCCTGCACAAAGTCCTGACCTCATAGAACACCTTTGGGATGAATTAGAGCGGAGACTGCGAGCCAGGCCTTCTCATCTGACATCAGTGCCTGACGTGAGGTTAGATACTGATGTGTCTGAAATGTGCTTCTGGAAGAATGGTCCCATAGACACACTCCTAAACCTTGTGGACGGCCTTCCCAGAAGAGTTGAAGCTGTTATAGCTGCAAAGGACAGGCCAACTCAATATTGAACCCTTTAGACCAAGACTGGGTGTCAGGGATCCGGGTATGACCAGAAATGTGTGGACTGACACAGGGAAGTAACAGGCTTCAGGAATGATATAATAATACAATTTATTATTAGCTACCCAAATATACAACGCTCAGTAAATAAACCAACCTTCCACTAATCTTAGTATGTGCAGGAACACAGGTGCAGTCAGGGCTGGAGAGGTGGAAGGGTCAGGCTGGCCATATGGTTCTGTTATCGGCCGTCTGGTGATACCCCTAGCAGTCCTCAGGACAGGATTCCCCAGGGCGCCGAGTCTAAGTCCCAGTCTGCTTATTCACCAGGGCCCCTGATGGTGGGGATGGACTTGGAGCAGACAGGAACCAGGTCGCGGCCCCTGAGTACACCTGCTTGTGGTAGAGGGATCCGCCAGAGGTATATGCAGGTAGGAAGCCTGATGTGAAGAGGCAGAAGGTGTGAGCAGGGATGGCTGGATCCATGCAGGATGGATGGATCGTCTGGGTAGCGTAAGGCGTAGTCAGCCAGGCCAGGTCAGCAACGTGCGGGCAGCGAGGTACCGAAGGAGCAGGCAGAGAATAGTCAGGGTCACAAGCCGGGTTCAGTAACTCACGGGCAGCACAGTACAGAGGATCAGGCAGAAGGATGGTCAGGCAAGCCAGAGGTTAAACAGGAAGCGGTCAGCAGGGTCAGGAACAATGCAGAGTCGGCAACAAATCAGATAGGCAGAGGAACAGGAACACAGGATACAAGGTACAGGGTCTCTGGGAAACATACACCAAGGCACTGATCACAGGCCTGGTCATTCCTTAAATACACCTCCTGCAATCAGCCCCAGGTGCTGGCTGACTGCAGGAGTGAGCTTCTGGCTGCTGAGAGCACCCGCTGGCCAGCCCTGGTACTGCAGCCCACATGGCAGGTGAGTCCCACCACCAATGCTGAGTCCATTCCTGACAGTACCCCCCCTCAAGGAGCGGCCTCAGGACGCTCCAAACAGTCCTTAGTGGGCAAAATGTTCCACCGCCCGGGTCAGGTAACTGGCTGGATATCTTACTGCCGGAGTCAACCGGCTGGCTGGGTTTCCTGCTGGCAGACTTCTCTTTATGTAGGGGAACCCAGGAAAGCAGGTCGCTGGACACAGGATTTCCAAGAGCAGGCTGGGAATCAGTTATTGGCCAGTTTAGCTGGACATCAGGGGCTGGCACATCAGGCTGCGCAGTGGACAGAGGCACATCGGGCTGCGCAGCGAGCAGAGGCACATCGGGCTGCGCAGCGGGCAGAGGCACGTCAAGCTGCGCAGCGGGCAGAGGCACGTCAGGCTGGGCAGCGGGCAGAGGCACGTAAGGCTGGGCAGCAGGCAGAGGCACGACGGAGTCATCTGGCATGACAGCGGGCACCGAGTCATCGGGCACGACAGCGGGCACGGAGTCATCGGGCACCGAGTCATCAGGCACGTCAGCGGGCACCGAGCCATCTAGCAGAATCGCGGGCACCGGGTCACCAAGCTCGACAGCGGGCACGGAGTCATCTGGCACGACAGCGGGCACCGAGTCACCGGGCAAGTCAGCGGGCAACGAGTCATCGAGCACGTCAGTGGGCACCGAGCCATCTAGCAGAACCGCGGGCACCAGGTCACCAAGCTCGACAGCGGGCACCGAGTCATCTGGCATGACAGCGGGCACTGAGTCATCTAGCAGAACCGCGGGCACCGGGTCACCAAGCTCAACAGCGGGCACCGAGTCATCTGGCATGACAGCAGGCACGAGTCATCTGGCAGAACAGTGGGCACCGAGTCATCTGGCAGAACAGCGGGCACCGAGTCATCTGGCTGGGTCGGGCCATCAGGCTGGATCACAAACATCGGGTCATCAGGCTGGATCACAAACACCGGGTCATCAGGCCGGATCGGGTCATCAGGCCGGATCGGGTCATCAGACTGGATCGGGTCATCAGGCCGGATCGGGTCATCAGGCATCAGGGCATCAGGCTGGACAACGGAAGGCGGGTCCTCAGACAGCAGGCTGACCGGTTTGGATACTGGTAGGATGGTACTGGTTGGAAAGAATTTTCTTTTCTTCTTGGGTTTAGTTACTGGAGCACTGCAAGTAAACGCAGGTCTGTAAACGGATGGAGCAGCTGAAGACAGGGAAGAGCCGGAGGATGGAACAAAGGAGGGAGAAGTTGCTACACAGGTCAGGGTCACAAGCCGGGTTCAGTAACTCACGGGCAGCACAGTACAGAGGATCAGGCAGAAGGATGGTCAGGCAAGCCAGAGGTTAAACAGGAAGCGGTCAGCAGGGTCAGGAACAATGCAGAGTCGGCAACAAATCAGATAGGCAGAGGAACAGGAACACAGCATACAAGGTACAGGGGCTCATGGGAAACAACACCAAGGCACTGATCACAGGCCTGGTCATTCCTTAAATACACCTCCTGCAATCAGCCCCAGGTGTTGGCTGACGGCAGGAGTGAGCTTCTGGCTGCTGAGAGCACCCGCTGGCCAGCCCTGGTACTGCAGCCCACACGGCAGGTGAGTCCCACCACCAGTGCCGAGTCCATTCCTGACACTGGGATGCCATTAAAGTTCATGTGCATGTAAAGGCAAGCAGCCCAAAACTTTTGGCAATATAGTGTAGATAGATAGATAGATAGATAGATAGATAGATAGATAGATAGATAGATAGATAGATAGATAGATAGAGAGACCCATCCATCCATGCATCCACTCATGTCTATATGTCTATCTATAAATATGCACATCCATCCATTAAAGTCTCACTATTTTTATAGACATAGACATTGATGGACTAATGGATGAGTGGATGGATATATACAGTATAGTTTATAAATATACACATCCATCTAATGTCTACAGTACATATCTATCTACTATCTTCTGTATATATACACAATTATCCACCGATCCAAATCTCTCTGTTTTTATAGACATGGATGAAAGGATAAATATTTATTTACTTTTCCATCCATTCAAGTTTCACTGTTTTTTAAACATACGGTATATATGTGGTTGGATTCAGTCATACATACATACATCCATTCAAGTTTCACTGTTTTTATAGACATACGGTATATATGTGGTTGGATTCAGTCATACATACATACATCCATTCAAGTTTCACTGTTTTTATAGACATATGGTATATATGTGGATGGATGGATGTGTTAATTTATACTCATATATCTATAAATAGACACTCCCATCCATCCCTTCATCCAAGTCTCACTGTTTTTTTAGAAACTTTTGGCAAAGTATATTGGACAATATGTAACTTTCCACAAACTGACAAAGTGACAAGTCATTGATAAATTCTAAGGTATGGTATATCATGCCACATACACCAACAAGTACATGTAAAGCCATCCCAACATAGAAAAGGCAAAAAAACCAAGGATCTAGAAGTACAATATTTGTTATATTGATCGTGTTTATTAATATTTGTCCAGAGTTTTTGTGGTGACCACTGGATGAATCAGAACATATCAATGTGCGGCTGAAAACAATCTAAACTGACATTTACACAGCTCCGTCACACCAAAGCACAAAATACATTAGATGTTATATTTGCTCAGGAGCCTCTCCAGGGACAGAGTTGAACACATTCTTTGTTTTTTCATCACTGATGGAAAGGCCACACCAGAAACTACTGAAGTGTATCTTCCACCATAATTAGAAAACAGGGGACAAAAATGAGAAGCATGGTGGATTCTGGGAATGGGTTGGAGTGTTTTTCTTATTATTTGGCTGGTCTCCACTGATATGTTGTAGAACAGAACTGCACAGAAAATATAATCTATGCTCATCTGTGTGATGTATAGAGGCAATGCTTTCTGAAAAAACAGGTAAAAAGCGGACCAAAACCAATCATTCCCACACCCTTTCTCTATCCTTACTACCTTGCTCCGTAGAAGTGATAAATGATAAAATACATATAAATGATAAATACATGCATGTATTTCCTGTAGAAGTTAATACTACATAGTCTTTCTAGTGCATATCACATGACCTAACACAAATGTGGTGGAATGTAAGAGTGGTGTTCACGTGATCTCAGCCACAGGAACCCAAGGGATTAACCTTCACGCAAAGCTGGCTGATCAGTAGCATTCTCGAATGCTCCCCCACCCTGTAATGCAGTGGTTCTCAACCTTCCTAATGCCACGACCCTTTAATACAGTTCCTCATGTTGTGGTGACCACCAACCATAAAATTATTTACCCAGTAATTATAATTCATGAGTGTCGTTTTACCTCCAATACTGCTGCTTTCAACACAGTAGCTGCTTTCAACACAGTAGCTGCTTTCAACACAGTAGCTGCTTTTAACAGAGTAGCTGCTTTCAACACATCAGCTGCTTTCTACACAATAGCTGCTCTTTACACATTGGAAATATGTGTTTTCTGATGGTCTTAGGGGACCCCTGTGAAAGGGTCATTCGACCCCCAAAGGGGTCGTGACCCACAAGTTGAGAACCACTGCTCTAAAGCAACTGTAATTATGTCAAAACTTTTATTTCAGTCATGTTTCTACACATGATGGAAGACTCTGGTTGGACTTGATCATGGGTGTCTTCTCCAGTTGAGGGTTGTGACCTGCTCGTATCTTCTCCTTTGCAATTACCTTTTATCTGATTCCATTTTTAGTCTGTTGGTCCACTCTTTTTTTACCCTGTCCTGACCTGAATCTCATCTTAGCATCTTAGCCTTGGAATGCTGCTGTAGTTCTTTGATTCTTCCTATCAGTATTTATTCAATACATCCCGTACAGGCAAGCAGATATACTGACAGGTCTGCAGGAGACCTGCATGGCACCATTGATCTGCTGATTGCTGGTGCAATGCTATAGAGGCTCCAGGGACCAAAAATAATAAGAGCACATTTTTACCTGCAAAAAAATGAGCATGTATTATTTTTTGTAAAAAATGTGAACATATCCTTTGAATAGGAGAGGGGTTAGAGCATGGGATACTCCAACATGCTGCACAGTAACGGAGGACACTCTTCTCTAGGCTCACACTCCAGGATTCTGCTGAGGGCTGGGGAATAGCCAGTACTCTGAGACCCTATTAGAGCTGTCTCAGTCCACAGCTACCTCTGGCACTTATATCCCAAGTGCACACAGTCACTAGGAATCAATTCAGTGTCATTACTCACATCTCATAAGTCCCCAGGACAGTTGCACATCTTACAGCTCTCCCAAACACGGTCCAGAGAGGGAGACAATCCTTCTCCAAACCAGATCCCTTATGGTGAAGTCCTACAGCCAACTGCTCAGAAGATCACTCCATGTCCTCAGTTCTGACATAGCTGTGACCTCAAGACAAGATACACAGTCCACAGGTTAACTCCCCCCCCCTTGAAGGCTTGGCCTGGGGTGGAAAAGAACGATGTGCTCAGGCCACGTGCACATTTATCACTTCCTCAGCCACCTTCTGGATACACCTGTCCAGGGATTGTCTGGGGCATTATAAATATTCAGCCTAGTCATTTGAGTCTCCCTCCTTATGCTCTTGAAGCTTCTGGGGAAGCAATTAAACTCTCAGCTTGTGAGATCTTAAAAAGACCAGAACAGACAATCATTGCTCCCTTGACTACAGAAAGAACCAAAAACTAAATTTGACTATCATCCTACAGGAGGATTTTGCAACAAATCTGGAGGTTCACTTTAAAGTGTAGTGGTGGGTCTCTCCAAAAGAAGAGCCCACATATGGGTTTTCTCCATTTTATGTAAGTATTTCACTGCCTCTTAACATGCATGGGTTTAAGGTAGTGGGTTGGGCAGGAACACAGGAGGTGTTGTATTATTAGAGGTCTTTGATAAAGACAGTCAGTCACCAATGACCATTTGCAACCATTCAAATCTTTACTGTTGCATTGTTATACTAGCTCAACCTTCCTCCTAGAGATTACTTGATCTTACTTGTATTATACCATGTCAGAGCAGAAGAGTCAGGCTGTAATGTTGACTTACAGTTGCAAGAATAAGTATGTGAACCCCTTGGGATTACGTGGAGTTTTGCATGAATTGGGCATAAAATGTGCTCTGAACGTCATCTAAGTCACAACAATAGAAGAACACAGTCTGCTGAACATAATACTACACAAACATTAGATGCTGCCATGGTTTAATTGCACATAACATGTAAACATTCACAGTGCAGGGAGGAAAAAGTATGTGAGGCCCTAGCTTAATGACTTCTCCCAGAGCTAATTGGAGCCAGGAGTGAGCCAACCTTGACTCCAATCAGTGTGATGATATTGGATGTGTTGCTGACAGCTGTCCTGCCCTTAAAAACACACACACCTGTTTTGGGTTTACTGGTTTCAAGAAGCACTGTCTGATGTGAACCATGCCTCGCAGAAAAGAGCTCTCAGAAGACCTACGATGAAGAATTGTTGACTTGCATGAAGCTGGAAAGGGTTACAAAAGTATCTCCAAAAGCCTTGATGTTCATGTGTCCACGGTAAGACAGACTGTGTCAGAAATGGACTGGCCAGCAATAGTGGGACTCACCTGCCTTATGAGCTGCAGTACCAGGGCTGGCCAGCGGGTGCTCCCAGCAATCAGAGACTCAACCTTGCAGCCAGTCAAACACCTGGAACTAATTATACTGGTGTATTTAAGGGATGGCCAGACCTGCAGACTCTGCCTTGGTGTGTGTTTTTCCTGGGCCCTGTATCTTGTAAACCTGCGTTCCTGTTCCTGTTCCTGTCTTGTTGCTGACCCTGCTTGATTCTGACCTCTGCTGACTTCTCCTGTTCTGATCCCTGGCTTGTGACCCTGACCATCCCTCTGCCTGACCCTCTGTACCACGCTGCCCGCTACCTGCTGAACCCGGCCTGTGACCCCGACCATTCTCCGCTTGCTCCCCCTGTACCTACTTGCCCGATTGATATTGACCCGGCCTGCCTGACAACGCTTGCATTGTATGTACTGTTATCTGTGGGTGGTTGGTTTGGTTTGCTTGCACTGTGTTATGTTTTAGTATTGCACTGCGTTTATGTTTGTATTGTTAGTGTTAATAAATTATATTGTTTATAACATATCTGAAGTCTGCGTTTCCCTGCGTCAGACACATACCTCTGGTCACACCCGAGAGCCCTGACAGACTGTCTACAAATGGAGAAAGTTTAGCACTGTTGCTACTCTCCCTAGGCGTGGTTGTCCTGTAAAAATGACTGCAAGAGCACAGCGCAGAATGCTGCATGAGGTAAAGAAGAATCCCAGAGTGTCAGCTAAAG
Source organism: Staurois parvus (assembly GCF_062004578.1). Taxonomy (NCBI): domain Eukaryota; kingdom Metazoa; phylum Chordata; class Amphibia; order Anura; family Ranidae; genus Staurois; species Staurois parvus. The sequence goes on along the minus strand of NW_028318579.1, from coordinate 4,182,667 downwards.
ACCTACAGAAATCTCTGGCACATGCTAACATTTTTGTTGACACATCTACAATAAGGAAAACATTAAACAAGAATGGAGTACATGGGAGGACACCACGGAGGAAGCCATTGCTGTCCAAAAAGAATATTGCAGCACGTTTGAAGTTTGCAAAAGAGCACCTGGATGTTCCACAGCACTACTGGCAAAATATACTGTGGACAGATGAAACCAAGATTGAGTTGTTTGGGAAGAACACACAACACTATGTGTGGAGAAAAAAAGGCACAGCACACCAACATCAAAACCTCATCCCCACTGTAAAACATGGCGGAGGGAGCATCATGGTTTGGGGCTGCTTTGCTGCCTCAGGGCCTGGACGGATTGTTGTCATTGATGGGAAAATGAATTTCAGAGTTTATCAAGACATTTTGTAGGAAAACGTACGACCATCTGTCCGCCAACTGAAGCTCCGCAGAGGATGGGTGATGCAACAGGACAATGACCCAAAGCATACAAGTAATTCAACAAAACAATGGCTGCAACAGCACAGAATACGCCTTCTGGAGTGGCCCAGTCAGAGTCCTGACCTCAACCCGATTGAAATGCTGTGGCATGACCTTAAGAGAGCGATTCACACCAGACATCCCAAGAATATTGCTACACTGAAACAGTTTTGTGAAGAGGAGTGGTCCAAAATGACTCCAGATCGTTGTGCAAGTCTGATCTGCAACTACAGGAAACGTTTGGTTGAGGTTATTGCTGCCAAAGGAGGGTCAACCAGTTATTAAGTCCAAAGGTTCACATACTTTTTCCTCCCTGCACTGTGAATGTTTACATGTTATGTGCAATTAAACCATGGCAACATCTAATGTTTGTGTAGTATTATGTTCAGCAGACCGTGTTCTTCTATTGTTGTGACTTAGATGACGTTCAGAGCACATTTTATGCCCAATTCATGCAAAACTCCACGTAATCCCAAGGGGTTCACATACTTTTTCTTGCAACTGTATGCACCACCTGAGTAGAATGCTGATAATAGACACTAAACACATCCAACATATAAGAAGATCCTGCCAGAATCACAAAACAAAAATTTAATATACAGATTTGTCTTCTTCCAGAAACTCCAATAGATTGTCAGTTATCAGCCTTGAGCATAGGTGGAAGACAGATCAGCTTCCACAGCTTGACACTGGGCTGACATTTCTGATGTAACAGGGAGAAAATACACATGAAAAACAGCACACACACCTATCCCTGACCATGCTCAGATGATCATTATTGTTGGTTTTATTATTATACAGGATTTATATATCGCCAACAGTTTGCTCAGCGCTTTACAATATAACGAGAGACAATACAGCAACAATAAAGTTCAATACAAGAGGGTTAGGAGGGCCCTGATCCTGGGAGCTTACAATCTAAGAGGGAGGGGCTAGTGGTACAAAAGGTAGTAACTGTGGGGGATGGACAGGTAGGAAGAGTAGAAGAGTCCATTATTACCTGAGGGCAGGATAGGCTTCCCTGAAGAGATAGGTTTTCGGAGATCGCCTAAAAGTGAACAGAGTAGGCGATAGTCTGATAAATTGGGGTAGAGAGTTCCAGAGGATGGGGGAAGCTCTGGAGAAGTCCTGGAGATGAGCATGGGAGGAGGAGACAAGGGAGCTAGAGAGCAGGAGGTCGTGCGAGGAGCGGAGAGTACGGTTTGGGTGATATTTAGAAACAAGATCGGTGATGTAATTTGGGGCGGAGTTATAAATGGCTTTATGTGTTTTTGTTAATGTTTGGAATTTTATCCGTTGGGCAACGGGAAGCCAGTGGAGGGATTGGCTATGATTTGGGTGATATTTTAGATATCTGATCATGATAACTTATTCGCAGAGATTCACATGCCCGTTCCTGACTGGTTTGTCTTTAACTAGTTTCGCTGAGCCAATATTTTATTTTAGTTTGCCTTAATTCACAGACTATTTATTGGTTTTCTGCACTTCATTCACTCTTGACCTTTTCTACTGGTCACATTATGTAATGTCAGACTAGTTATAAAGGAAAATGTCCCAAGCATGCAAACTAGCTCTGTTATAATCTGCCTGACCCTGTTATATTCTGCCAGAGGTGAAGCTGTACGAGGTGTGAAGAGACAAACATTGACATCAGGAAGTTTTGGAAGTAATCCAAAAATAGCCTCAATATTTTCACAGTATAATGCCGCAGAATAGCAGATTGTGAAAAATAATCATAAAAAGTATAAGTGATTCAATATCCTGAGGCCTCAGCTAAACGGTGCTTTCTCCTGTGGTACAAAAGTAAAATAGGAGAGAAATTTAGTAAAAACCTGGACAAATGTTAGCTTAGAGTAAAATTAATTAAGGTTTTGAATTTAAAGGCTCACGTTGTTTTTTCTTTTTGATTAGTGTGAACTCAAGGTAGTACCTGAAAGAGGCTTGATTCCCGAAAATGTTTGTTTAGTTGCATTTTTGTTATGTAGCATAAATCCACTAATATCAGTAGTTAATTGTAGTGACAGTTGTTCAATAAAGTTTTTAGATTATTTATTGATATATCCAACATCCTCGACAAGTTAAAAATTAAAAAAAATATATAAGCTTTTAAACTTCATGCTATGCTTCATAGTATACAGTGGGGCAAAAAAGTATTTAGTCAGCCACCAATTGTGCAAGTTCTCCCACTTAAAAAGATGAGAGAGGCCTGTAATTGGGATCATAGGTAGACCTCAACTATGAGAGACAAAATGAGAAAACAAATCCAGACAATCACATTGGCTGATTTGGAAAGAATTTATTTGCAAATTATGATGGAAAATAAGTATTTGGTGAATATCAAAAGTTCATCTCAATACTTTGTTATATATCCTTTGTTGGCAATGACAGAGGTCAAACGTTTCCTGTATGTCTTCACAAGGTTGGCACACCGGGGATTTTGTCTGCTTCTCCTAGTCAGGGCATGGAAAAGAGATCAGTTCAGCCTCTGATCACATGGAGAGAGCAGATCAGTCTGTGATGATGGATAATAACGTGATGAACTCTGAGAGTGAGGCTTGGATAATTCTCTGAATAAAGACAATAAAGCTTACCTCCTGGAGTGGATGGAACGGTGTAATATTAATTTTATACAGGTTAATGGCCAGAGGAAACATGGTAGTGCTCTTGCAGACTGGGTTGGGAGAAGCTCCTCGAATTGGGACAGAAATATTTATCAACAATCTTCCTCAAGAAATCTATGAAGATAAATTAATTTCACTTTTCATTATGATGACTTTTCTAGTGGACAGATTACACAAATACCTGAAAGACAGCATGTGTAATGTACTTTGTGTATTCAGGGTTGGAGGTGCCCGGCTGTCTGGGGTGGGCTCCAGACTGGTCTGGGTGCCTGGCTATTGATTAGCTTACTGTTAATTAGATCACTGTTAGCTGTTAGCTGTTAGCTGCTCGCTGTTAATTCGATTACTGTTTGATTAGATCACTGTTAAATGATAGCTATTCATTAGATGTACTTATGATATTACTGTTTACAGTTTGCAGTCTTTAGGATCATTTGATCAAGCTCTTATATGATTTTATGTGGTATAAATTCTGTGTGAATTTTCAATAAAGTGAGTTCCAGTTACACCTAAGCTAGTGCTATCTAGTTCTTGAGTGCAAGGCCTTGGTCCTGTGTCCCACCGGTGAGGAAGCAGCCCTCTAACAGAAGCACCAAGGTCTAGGGTGCCAGGTGATCTGCCACATTTAGTTGGCAGCACCAGGATGCTTCCTGCAGTCTGGGACATCCAAACCACCACCAGGATCTGAGGTCCGGTTAGCAGAACAGGAGACATACAGATACCAGCCCCCATGAAAGAGGAATTCTGAAGGAGGCTGCAAGAGGTGCGGATGCAGCGTGGGACCAGTGCCAGAAGAGGTCCTGCTAGGATGGTATGACTCCGTCCACCAACAACTTTGGAAGGAAGTGCTAGACCGCAAGCAGCACCTCCAAGGAAAAATTCTATCCTCCATCCAGGAAAGGTACTGGTCACAGTACCGAGTGTGGGTACTGTGATTGGGGGAACAACCGCACTAGGAGTGGACAGTTGAGTTAAGCAAGCTGGTCTGGGCAGAGATGCGGCTGGAGGTTAGAGCTACAGGGCCCTCTGCTGGTATGTAGCCCAAGTGTGCCCTGGATAGCAGACTGCCCAACGGAAGGCTTTGGCTATGGTGGCTTGGGGCTATTGTACAGGAGGCTGTCACAGGATCGTGACTTCAGGAGCGATCTGAAGTGGTGATTGGAGGAAATCATAAATTACAGAGACCAGATGTGGAACACCTCAGAAGTGTACTGGGCACAGGAAGATTTGGAGTTTCTGGCTATTCAGGAATGGGAGCTGAGATCTCCCACAGACAGCTGATAGATGCTAATCAGCAGCAGGGCTAGGCTCCCTTTGCCTGGGACTATTGGGAAGTACCAGCCGAAGTGTCGGAAATGTGGTGGAGTAACAGTGTGCTTTTCTCACCTCCATACACAGCTATGGAAGTGGAGCTCTTATGAGGGATGTAGCAAGTGTTGACTCACCTTGACAAACCAGTATCTGCACGCGATGAGGTTGGATGGAGGAAAGTGTCTGTCCAGCAGTCAGATGAGGGTATGGAGCAGCCAGCTCATCTCCCCAGCAGCAGTTCAAGGACCCTGGAGAGAAGGAAGCTGACCTCATTCCCCAGCCACAGATCTAAGAAAGCATGGATTTAATTGACTTTTCATGAGAGGATGTAACATTTAGTGAGCTTCCAACAGAAGTGCTTGCAACAAGGCAGAAATCTGCCAGCCTCTGGTCGGCACTGGTAACATCTCCTGGGTTCCAGGGACAGGAGATAGTGAAAATCTATCTTCAGCCACCAGCGCCAGAGTCTGGAGATTTAGTAGACTTCTCTGCTGAGGAGTAACAACCCAGGGACCCTGCAACAGAAGAGCTGGCATCAAGGCAGAGTGCTTCTGACCTCTGCCTACAACAACTGGTGGCCCTGGAGGATTTGTGCGAGGCCACAACATTTTGATTTTATTTCCCAGTGGAAGAGATGGCATCAGGGCAGTGCACCACTAACCTCTGCTCAGCACCAGCAACACTTCTGAACTCCTAAACCCAGCTTAAGCCCTGGCAGTGGGGCAGAGTACATGAAGCGCTGATAAAAGGACAGAAGGTCCAAGACCTCTGCCCCATACCCGCAGCAGTTCCTGGGGCCCAGGGAGAGGAGGTGGTTGTCCTCCCTCCCCAGCAGCAGATTCGCAGTCCGGGAGAGGAGGTGGTCATCCTCCCTCCCCAGTGGCAGTTCTACAGTCCGGGAGAGGAGGTGGTCATCCTCCCTCCCCTGTGGCAGTTCTATAGTCTAGGAGAGGAGGTGCTTGCCTTCCCTCCCCAATGGCAGTACTCATATAAGTAGCTAAATTGTTTTATCGGTTTTATTTCTGCACCATGGTCTCTCAAGTCTTTTTTTTTTTTTTTATTCTAACAGTTTGGTCCCTAATCTATTTTAGTACCTTTTTAGTACATGTTCTAGTAGCCATTTACTTCTATTTCATCAGCCTTATTTTTCAGTACTTTTTTGCACATTTTTGTGATGTAAATTTCTAGTTTGGATGTTTTTACTGCATATTTCTCTTGTATCTTTTAACATTCTATTATTCAACCAAGACAAGTGACTTTCATGTGACAAGTCTGTTGTTATTACGTGATGTTCTGGATTTTGTGGTATATAATCATGTCCAAATCTAAACATAATTTGTCATTATTAGGACTATGCTCTTTGCTTATTCTTGCAGCCCTGATGAAGAGAGAGAGGTGTTGCCCCAGACAGAAGTTTTGATATGACGTTTTATCAACACTTAAAATGATCTTGGACTCTTTTATCTGATATTGGTCTGGCACTCCTTTCTGTATTTGTATGGTTTAAGCTATTGCATTTGATTTGATTGCATTGATTTCATCCTTCTTATCTCCCTACAGTTCAGATTTAAGAATCAATTATGCTGCTAAATCATTTATAAAACAATTTTTTTTTCCTATCTACTTTTTTATCTGCCTAGGGTTCAGTTTTAAGGATCAACTTTGCTTCTGAATTCCTCATAAACCTGCCAAGGATTACACAAGGCTAATACTCTCTGCTGTCAGAACAAATTACATTGACACAATCCTGAACACTTACAGGAGCTCCAAGCATCAGGCACTGGTCTTCAGAATGTACAGTGATGGCTGATAAAACAGTTGGGTACCGATCACTGGAAGTCTTTCAGTGGTGGTCAGGGGCGGACTGACAACTCATGGGGCCCCCGGGCAATCGGGGATCATGGGGCCCCCGTGTCCTTGTCCAAACTCACAAAAGCCTATGAAAAAAGGTACCAGAGGCATCTCATGGGGCCCCCTACTGACCCTGGGCCCTTGGGCAGTGCCTGAATTTCCAAATGATCAGTCCGCCCCTGGTGGTGTAATGCCTGATGAGGGGACCTGAGAGATAGAGTAGGAAGCATGGATGGGATACCCAAGACACAGATCTCGTAAAAGAAGTCCCAGATTAATGGAAACTTTCTCATTACTCCTTCTGTCTAAGAATACCCTGGGTGAAGTGTAAAATTCCTTTTTCTTTTGTATTTCTCTGCACCGTTCCATGGAGAAATTGCATTGCCTATAGAGGCTCTTGTGTCTTGCGCCAGATGCGTCGCTAGTGCTGGGCACCTGTAGTAAGTGCAGGGGCGGACTGACAACTCATGGGGCCCCCGGGCAATAGGGGATCATGGGGCCCCGTATCCTTGCCCAAACTCAAAAAAGCCTATGAAAAAGGTACCAGGGGCATCTCATGGGGTCCCCTACTGACCCCGGGCCCTCGGGCAGTGCCCGAGTTTCCAAATGGTCAGTCCACCCCTGAGTATGTGCCTTGCATCTCTAGTGGGGTTCCCCAGATCCTGATGCCACAAACATTTGGCGTTTTTATTCCACTACAGCTGCCAGCTTGTTCAGACTTCAAAAATCTCAGCAGCACAGAGCTTAGGAACGTTCCCCCCTGCTCTTATGTGCAATGTCTTATGACCCAGCTGAGAGAAGGATGTCCACTCATTGTGCACTGCTGCTGTATCTGAGGTTTTGGGAGTAGACTTTAGGGTGGGATAGGAGAGATTTGTAATGTGTAGGATATGCACTGGGGGATGTATGTACTGTGAAGGAGGCAAAGAAGTTTGTATTTGGGGGTTGAAAGGGTGTAGTGGGAAGAATTGGGGAGAAGGGGGTCTGTACTGGGGGTTTGAGGAAGGAGAAAGTGCACGTTGGAAGGAAGTTGTACTGGGAATGGTATTTGTAGTAGTGGAAGGGAATAGTTTTTGGCTCTGCTATGTACACTGGCCTGTGCTTTACATATTACCGACTCCTGCACTCTGCTTTACACACTCCGAACCCCTGAGCCCTGTGGGATATATACTCCTGACCCATTCCCTCTGTGAGTTACATACTCCTGATCCTTGCACTCTGTTATGCACTTGAGACACTCTTGACCCCTGTGTACTGCATTATGCGCTCCTGACAAGTTCCTTGTGCCTAATATACTCCTGAGTCTTGCGCTCTTTGTTATACACTCCTGATTCCTGCACTCTGTGCCTTTAGATTGTAAGCTCAATGAGCAGGGCACTCCTATTCCTTCTGTACTGAAATGTATTGTAATTGTACTGTCTCCCAGGGGCGGACTGACAACTCATGGGGCCCCCGGGCAATAGGGGATCATGGGGCCCCTGTGTCCTTGCCCAAACTCAAAAAAGCCTATGAAAAGGTACCAGGGGCATCTCATGGGGCCCCCTACTGACCCCGGCCCTCAGGCAGTGCCCGAGTTTCCAAATGGTAAGTCTGCCCCTGGTCTCCCTTTATATTGTAATACACTGTGCAAATTGTTGGTGCTATATAAATCCTGTATAATAGTATTAATATGCACCAGAATCCTATGCTCTATGCACTACTGACTCCTACACTCTGTGACTTACACACTTCTGACACCTGCACTCTCTGCATTATGTACTCCTTACCCCTTAATTCTGTGCATTGAGTATTCCTGACCTCTGTATTCTGTGCATCACACACTCCTGAGCCCTGCACTTTGCATCTTTCATACAATAAGCCCTGTGCTCTGTACCTTAAAGGGATGGTAAACTCGCTATCTTAACTTGTACCTACAGGTAAGTTTACAATCAGACTTACTTGTTGGTGCAAAGAATATCTCCTACATGTGTGCTGTTTAGGAGATATTCACATCAGCAATAGCAGTTCTGCATTTAGGGCACATAGTATGCAGTGGAATGCAGACTGCAGTACTTGGAGTTGCATCATCATGGCTGGAGGGCTTTGTTTTAAGGTAAGTATGTTATATTCATTACACACTCCTGACCTCTGCATTTTGTACCTTATGCACTCCTGACACCTGGACTCTGTATGTTACACACTCCTGACCTCTGTTCTCTGTGCATTACGCACTCCTGACCCCTGTGTTCTCTGCATTACGCACTCCTGACCCCTGTGTTCTCTGCATTACACACTCCTGACCTCTGTTCTCTGTGCATTACGCACTCCTGACCCCTGTGTTCTCTGCATTACGCACTCCTGACCCCTGTGTTCTCTGCATTACACACTCCTGACCTCTGTTCTCTGTGCATTACGCACTCCTGACCCCTGTGTTCTCTGCATTACACACTCCTGACCTCTGTTCTCTGTGCATTACGCACTCCTGACCCCTGTGTTCTCTGCATTACACACTCCTGACCTCTGTTCTCTGTGCATTACGCACTCCTGACCCCTGTGTTCTCTGCATTACACACTCCTGACCTCTGTTCTCTGTGCATTACGCACTCCTGACCCCTGTGCTCTGTGCATTACACACTCCTGACCCCTGCATTTTATACCTTATGCACTCCTGACCCCTGTGCTCTGTGCATTACACACCTGATCTCTGTACTCTGCATTACACACTCCTGACCCCTGTGCTCTGTGCATTACACACTTGATCTCTGTACTCTGTGCATTACACACTTGATCTCTGTACTCTGTGCATTACACACTCCTGACTCCTGTGCTCTGAACTTTACACACTCCTGACCTCTGCATTTTGTACCTTATGCACTCCTGACACCTGAACTCCGTATGTTACACACTCCTGACCTCTGTTCTCTGTGCATTACACACTCCTGACCCCTGTGTTCTCTGCATTACACACTGCTGACCTCTAATCTCTGTGCACTACGCACTCCTGACCCCTGCATTTTATACCTTATGCACTCCTGATCTCTGTGCTCTGTGCATTACACACCTGATCTCTGTACTCTGCATTACACACTCCTGACCCCTGTGCTCTGTGCATTACACTCCTGACCCCTGTGCTCTGTGCATTACACTCCTGACCCCTGTGCTCTGTGCATTACACACTCCTGACGCCTGTGCTGTGAACTTTACACACTCCTGACCTCTGCATTTTGTACCTTATGCACTCCTGACACCTGGACTCTGTGTATTACACACTCCTGACCTCTGTACTCTGTGCCTTAAGCATTCCTTTGCACTATATCCAGGTTGTTATACATTTCATATCCTTGACCACTGTTACACTTTAAAGTGGTTGTAAAGGCTAAAGGTAAAAAAAACCTTCTGTGTGTTGCTCCCCCCCCCCAGTACTCAGCTGAGCCCCCTTTTGATCCAGTGATGTGCACGGGAGCCTCAGCTGTCCCCCGGGTCTCTCTTTCCTCATTGGCTGAGACAAAGCATTGGCTCCCAATCCCGTCAATCACAGCCAGTGAGCCAATGAGGAAAGAGCGGGGCTCTATGTCTTATGGGCACATACATAAAGGCTTGGGAGTGAGTACGCACCATTGCTCCCATAGCAAGCAGCTTGCTATGGGGTCACTGATCAAGGGGGAGGAGCCATGAGCTTCGGCAGGGACCCGAGAAGATGAGGGCTGTTGTGTGCAAAATCATTACACAGAACAGGTAAGTATAACATATTTGCTATTAAAAAAAAAAAAAAAAAAAGCAGAATTTTTAATATCACTTTAAGTTTATTATATGCACTCTAAGTACATTACATACCTCTGACTCCTGCACTTTTTATGCTACATTGTATGCTACAAAACCCTGACCACAGTGATTATTGTCTCAGTCACTGGTTGCTAAGAAATCGCTGACTATTTTTCTTTCCACCAATGTTTTATTCAAAAGAATTGCACATATTACAAATAATAGGCAGCAGCTGTGGTAAAGACAATATAAGGGAAGTCAAACACAGAACATCTACATAATTCACAAAAAGAACATTGGGGAACTGGAGAAAGTACAGAGAAGGGCAACCAAACTGATAAGAGGCATGGAGGAGCTCAGCTATAAGGGAAGATTAGAGGAACTGAATTTATTCTCTCTTGGGAAGAGGAGATTAAGGGGGGATATGATCTCCATGTATAATACATAAGGGGGGATATGATCTCCATGTATAATACATAAGGGGGGATATGATCACCATGTATAATACATAAGGGGGATATGATCTCCATGTATAATACATAAGGGGGGATATGATCTCCATGTATAATATATAAGGGGGGGATATGATCTCCATGTATAATACATAAGGGGGATATGATCTCCATGTATAATACATAAGGGGGGATATGATCTCCATGTATAATACATAAGGGGGGATATGATCTCCATGTATAATACATAAGGGGGGATATGATCACCATGTATAATACATAAGGGGGATATGATCTCCATGTATAATACATAAGGGGGATATGATCTCCATGTATAATACATAAGGGGGATATGATCTCCATGTATAATACATAAGGGGGGATATGATCTCCATGTATAATACATAAGGGGGATATGATCTCCATGTATAATACATAAGGGAGGATATGATCACCATGTATAATACATAAGGGGGATATGATCTCCATGTATAATACATAAGGGGGGATATGATCTCCATGTATAATACATAAGGGGGGATATGATCTCCATGTATAATACATAAGGGGGGATATGATCACCATGTATAATACATAAGGGGGGATATGATCTCCATGTATAATACATAAGGGGGATATGATCTCCATGTATAATACATAAGGGGGATATGATCTCCATGTATAATACATAAGGGGGGGTATGATCTCCATGTATAATACATAAGGGGGATATGATCTCCATGTATAATACATAAGGGGGGATATGATCTCCATGTATAATACATAAGGGGGGATATGATCTCCATATATAATACATAAGGGGGAATATGATCACCATGTATAATACATAAGGGGGGTATGATCTCCATGTATAATACATAAGGGGGGATGTGATATCCATGTATAATACATAAGGGGGGATATGATCACCATGTATAATACATAAGGGGGGATATGATCTCCATGTATAATACATAAGGGGGGATATGATCTCCATGTATAATACATAAGAAGGGATATGATCACCATGTATAATACATAAGGGGGGGATATGATCTCCATGTATAATACATAAGGGGGGATATGATCACCATGCATAATACTTAAGGGGGGAAATGATCTCCATGTATAATACATAAAAGGGGATATGATCTCCATGTATAATACATAAGGGGGATATGATTACCATGTATAATACATAAGGGGGATATTAACTCCATGTATAATACATAAGGGGGGGATATGATCTCCATGTATAATACATAAGGGGGGATATATGATCACCATGTATAATACATAAGGGGGGGTATGATCACCATGTATAATACATAAGGGGGGATATGATCTCCATGTATAATACATAAGGGGGGATATGATCTCCATGTATAATACATAAGGGGGATATGATCTCCATGTATAATACATAAGGGGGGGATATGATCACCATGTATAATACATAAGGGGGATATAATCTCCATGTATAATACATAAGGGGGGATATGATCTCCATGTATATTACATAAGGGGGGATATGATCTCCATGTATAATACATAAGGGGGGATATGATCACCATGTATAATACATAAGGGAGGATATGATCACCATGTATAATACATAAGGGGGATATGATCTCCATGTATAATACATAAGGGGGATATGATCTCCATGTATAATACATAAGGGGGGATAAGATCTCCATGTATAATACATAAGGGGGGATATGATCACCATGTATAATGCATAAGGGGGGATATGATCTCCATGTATAATACATAAGGGGGGATATGATCACCATGTATAATACATAAGGGGGGATATGATCTCCATGTATAATACATAAGGGGGATATGATCACCATGTATAATACATAAGAGGGGATATGATCTCCATGTATAATACATAAGGGGGGATATGATCTCCATGTATAATACATAAGGGGGGGATATGATCTCCATGTATAATACATAAGAGGGATATGATCTCCATGTATAATACATAAGGAGGATATGATCTCCATGTATAATACATAAGGGGGGGATATGATCTCCATGTATAATACATAAGGGGGGATATGATCACCATGTATAATACATAAGGGGGGGATATGATCTCCATGTATAAATACATCAGTGGTTCATACAGTGAACTTGGTGTAGCTATTCACCCTGAGGTCATCTCCAGAGGACAAGGGGGCACTCTTTACGTCTGGAGGAAAGGAAATTTCATCTCCAAATACAGAAAGGTTTCTTCACAGTGAGAGCTGTGAAAATCTGGAATAGACTCCCTCAAGAGTTGGTTCTGACCAGCTCCATGGATTACTTTGGATTGGGCTGGGGTGAAATCCAATTTATAAGAGGTAACTGTCTCAATGGCACTATGAACCTGTTGCCAAAAGACAAGAAGATTGGGATATGTCCGTCATATATGGAGCATTGTATTCACGTCTTTGTTGCAACATCAACACGTGTTTGAAACTGGAGGGTAAAACTTATGAAGTAGGTGTGATGTAATGTACCAAATACCAACGCGATAACACCTTATATCCATGTTCTTGTGTAGCTACATTTAGTGAGCCCCTATGAATGAGGATGCAGACATTCTGCCATTTAGTTGCTGACTATTTTAATGAAGTTCCTCTTTAAAGTATGCTGTGTGCAGAAAAGCATATGAAATGAAAGCTGTTTTTTTTAATTATTGTGTTGGGGTTTGTACATATCTGTTGGATGATTGCTTGGGGCTCAGTAATTAAAGTATATTTTGTAGTTACAATGACTGTCGCATAAGCGTGCCGTGTTTACAGTGAGTAGACTTTTATTTAACCACTTCGCCTCTCACACTTCATCCTTTATAGAATAGAACTATTTTTACACTTCTGGAATGGACCTGTTTATTTGAAAATAATGTAAGATAACAAGGTAATACATACTATTATAAAAAAAAAATGTTTAAGGACAAGCAATGCTTTCTTTTCAGGATATTTTCTTGCATCTTTTTTTTTTTTGCAATCCTTAAACAATAAAATGCAACAAAACTAAACAAAACACAATTCTTTGAGCAGTGTTAGTTTAAAATAAAGAGTGTTTCTGCAGAAAAAAGTGCACATTGTATTTTGTGTTGTTTAAAAGGACACTAAAATTATGATCCTGGTAAAAAGCAGTGCAAAGTTATTTACAAATTTAAAAAATGTTTTTCTTTTACCCAATTTTGTACTTTTTTATCCACTAGCCCATCAGAAGATTTACCCCCCATCTTGACCAGGACATTTTTTGCAATACAGTGCTGCATTACGTTAACTGATAATTGCGCGGTCATGCAATGTTGCACCCAAATGAAATTTATGTCCTTTTTTTCCCACAAATAGAGCTTTCTGTTGGTGGTATTTGGGCATTTCTGCATTTTTTTATTTTTTGCACTATTAATAAAAAAAAAGACCAACACGTTATATATACTGGAATGTTTTTTTTTATATACTAGTAATGGCGGTGATCAGCGACTTATAGTGGGAATGCAGGACTGTGGCGGGCATTCTGACTGACTGGGAACTTACTGACTGCCACTCACATCTCCAGTGACACTAATACAGTGATCATTGCTAAGAAAAAGCATTGACACTGTACTAAAGACACTGGGCAGGAAGGGGTTAACATCTGGGGCGATCAAAGGGTTAACAGTGTGCTGTGTGTGTTTTACATGGGAGACATGCTGCTTTGTATCTCTTTTGTGCAGAGAGATACAAAGCAGCATGTCCATACTGACAGGAGAGAGATCTGTGTTGTTTACACACAGATCTCTCCCCTCTCAGTCCTGCCAATGATCACCAAGTCCCGGCCAGGAATCGCCATCGGGGACCCGGTGATTGACATCCCCAGCAGCCAAGAACAGCACAGGTAGGGCGATGCATGGTCGCACGGTCGCACCCCCTACCCAGAAATGCAGAATCCCGTATATTTAAGTGATTTGCAACAGCAGAGCCACCCTGTAGCAATATATCTGCTATAGGGCGGCTCTTAAGTGGTTAAATGGGAAATGTGTAAATATATGTTCAATGTGTAAAAATATATTTTTTTTCTTCCAAAAATACTTTATTAGTATAAGAATAGACACGATAGCATATACAGTTATATATCACAGTCAGAACATAGACATGACATGTAGCCTCCCGTTTCGCAGACGGGACTAATTGTAAACTGTAATACAAGACAACGGGGGGATAGAAAAAATATTAACAAACAAAACAAAAATCAACACAAAAATAAAAAAAAAATTAAAATACTAATAAAATATAAACAAACAAAAAAAAAAATCAGCAGGAAAATAATAGTTGAAGAGAGAAGAAGCTAATTAGGGCGGATTAGAGTAAACTTAGGGTTAATAGGGGTGAAACAGAGAATATTTAATTTAAAAAAAAAAAGGGAACTTTTTTTTTACTTGTCAGGTTGCTTTAACTAACTTCTTCTGCATATCTAAGTTCATTCCTTTGATCTGTAGATTAATGAACAGAATTATACAAAAGTAACAATAGGTACATCTCCCCCTCACTGCTACCATCTCCCTACTACTGCTCTCATCACCTCCTGCTGATACTTCACTCTCCTGCTGACCCAAACACCAGGACTGGAAGGCATGTGCGCTCGTGTACATCCCGCTCCCATCTTACTTTCCTCACCCTTCTGCTTCTCCTAACCTCTGGGGATATCTCCCCAAACCCTGGTCCTCCACTATTTCACCCCCACACCAGGCATCCTCTTTCTTCCAGGAATAGCCGCAATACCCTCAATTTAATATCGGTCCCAAAAACCACCCTCCCTGTTTCATGTGCGCTCTGGAATGCCCGCTCTGTCTGTAATAAGCTCACCTCTGTCCATGACCTCTTTGTCTCCCACTCACTTAACGTACTAACAATTACAGAAACCTGGCTTCAAACAGCAGATTCTGCTTCTCCCGCAGCACTTTCCTATGGAGGCCTCATCTGGACCCACTCACCCAGACCCAGTGGTCAGAAAGGTGGTGGGGTTGGTTTGCTTCTGTCCCCACTGAGCACCTTTCAAGTCCTCCCTAATCCTCCCTCTCTATCCTTCTCTTCTTTTCAGACTCACTGCATCCGGCTGTTTTCTCCCATTTCTCTGAGGATTGCAGTGATCTATCGGCCTCCTGGACCCGTGTCCCACTTTCTTGATGATTTCTCCGCCTGGCTACCCTACCTTCTCTCCTCTGAACTACCCACTATCATTCTCGGAGATTTTAACATCCCTATTAATGTCAACAACCCGGCTACATCCCAACTCTTCAACCTAACCTCATCTTTTGCATTAGCACAATGAATATAGTCCTCCACTCACTCTGATGGGAATACATTAGACCTTGTTTTCTCCCGTCTTTGCACTCCCTACAACCTCACAAACACCCCCTTTCCTCTCTCTGATCACAATCTCATCACCTTCAGTCTCCTCGCCTTCAAACACCTATCCCTCCAAGCAGCAAACAATTACCTGCAGAAACCTTCACAAATTGAACTCTGCTCCTTTCCACTCTGCAACTGACCAACTCTACAACAGAATCTCTCCCCTGTCCTGCCCTGACCTGGCCACTTCTGTCTATAACAGTTTGCTTTCATCCGCATTAGACTCACTTGCTCCTCTAACAACACAAAGCATCAGGCCCCGACCGCTACAACCTTGGCAGACTGACCAACCCAGAAATCTTAAATGACATAGTCGTGCGCTGGAGCGATTGTGGCGTAAAACCAAATCCCAGCAAGCATTCACCCGATATAAATCTGCTTTCTTAACATACAATTCCTCCCTCCATGCTGCCAAACAAGCCTACTTTGTCACGCTTATTAATACCTTCTCATCCAGTCCTCGTCGTCTCTTCTCTACTTTTAACTCTCTACTTTCTCCACCTCCACCTCCAGACAGTACCTCACTCACTGCTCCCGAGATTGAAAATCCTTTCAAAAACAAAATTGACGCAAATTGTAGGGGCATGAGTTAGTCTACAATTGCCTGAACTCCCACCTCACCGACAACAATCTTCTTGACCCTTTACAGTCTGGCTTTTGCTCTCTACACACCACTGAAACTGCCCAACTAAACTCACTAATGATGTACTAACTGCTAAAACCAATAGTCACTACTCCGTACTCTTACTACTTGACCTCTCTGCGGCTTTTGATACTGTTGACCATCCCCTCCTCAAAAAAAAAACTCCACTCTCTTGGCCTCAGAGACTCTGCTCTTTCCTGGTTCTCCTCCTACCTATTGCAGCACTCCTTCAGTGTTACCTATAACGCTGCCTCCTCCTCTTCACTCCCTCTTTCCGTAGGGGTCCCTCAAGATTCTGTCCTTGGACTCCTTCTCTTCTCCATCTACACCTCCTCCCTTGGTCACTTGATAAACTCCTACGGCTTTAAGTACCATCTCTATGCTGATGACACACAAATCTATCTTTCTACCCTTCACCTCACCCCTCCATTCTCCTCTCGCATCACTAACCTACTAAGCGACATATCGGCATGGATGTCACTCCACTTCCTCAAACTCAATCTTTCCAAAACTGAGCTCTTAGTATTCCCTCCAGCCCGTGCCCCCTCCCCTGACTTCTCCATCAAGATCACTAACACAATCATCAGTCCCTCCCCTCATGCCAGGGTACTAGGTGTAATCCTAGACTCCCATCTGTCCTTTCACCCCCAAATCCAATCACTGTCCAAATCATGTAGACTTCACCTCTGCAACATCTCCAAGATACGCCCATTCCTAACCTCGGAAACTACTAAGCTTCTTATTCACTCCCTTGTTATATCTCGCCTTGACTATTGTAACTCCCTCCTCATTGGCCTACTTCATCGCAGGCTATCCCCTCTTCAGTCTATCATGAATGCTGCTGCCAGACTCATCCACCTTACTAACCGTTCTGTATCTGCCACCCCTCTCAGCCAATCCCTCCACTGTCTTCCCATTGCCCAATGGATAAAATTCAAAACACTAACACTGACGTATAAAGCCATTTATGACTCCCGCCCCAAATTACATCACCGATCTTGTCTCTAAATATCACCCAAACTGTACTCTCCGCTCCTCGCAAGACCTCCTACTCTGTAGCTCCCTTGTCTCCTCCTCCTATGCTTGTCCCCAGGACTTCTCCAGAGCTTCCCCCATCCTCTGGAATTCTCTACTCCAATTTATCAGACTATCGCCTACTCTGCTCACTTTTAGGCGATCTCTGAAAACCTCTCTCTTCAGGGAAGCCTATCCTGCCCTCAGCTAATACTGGAATCTTCTTCTCTTCCAACCAGTCCATCCCCCACAGTTACTACCTTTTGTACCACTAGCCCCTCCCTACTAGATTGTAAGCTCCAAGGAGCAGGGCCCTCAAATCCCTCTTGTATTGAACTGTATTGTTACTGCATTGTCTCCTGTTATATTGTAAAGCGCTGAGCAAACTGTTGGCGCTATATAAATCCTGTATAATAATAATAATAAAGTTACTTTGTATCTTTGCAAAATGGTTGAGCAAGTGTTGTTTATAAACACTGATTCAGACTGCTAGAGCAGTCAATACCTTCTTTGAGTATACAGTAATTCCAGTATTGATTAATCAAAGCTGACACCAGGACCCAGAAGCAAGGCCGAGAGATTGGATGTGCTATACACCTTCTGTGTACAGTGATGAAGATTTTCTTGGGAATATGTAGCACACCCAATGTCTGCAACTAGTTAAAGAAGTTCATTGGTAATTGCTAGTACAATGTTTTCATTATACCCAATGGTTTCAAACCACACTGCTAACCAATGACCCTCCAATTGATATCCTACCCTTCACTAAATAATAAAATATTTTCTATGCTTTAACAGCTGAGGCCTCCCCTCTTTCCTTCGTCTGCTAGTTGTTAGACCGACTACCATCGATCTTTTTGTTTATTAATGACCATCCTTCAACCCAGCACTATGCCTGGTTCTCAAATTATACTGACAAACTCTATGCTATTATTTTTGGATTGTTCTACTGGTCAAATGTTGTGGCCATTTTCATTGAATTGATAAAGTTTATACACCCTTCAATATGATCAATGTGCTGACCATTACAGCTGGCTGGAGGACCTGAGCTGTCATACACAACATCTGGAATGCCCCTTTTGGCAACAAAGAGTTGTCTTTAAAGCCCAAATTTGGCCATTTTTTATTATTCGCCAGCAGGTATATAAAAAAATAAAGCAGCTCATGCTGCAATACTTACCTTCGATCCAGAGCTTTCCCTACAGTAATTCTGTTTTGCCACATGATGTAACTTAATCCAACATCATTAAACCTGGAGACTGCAGACATATTGTGAGTGCAGAGGTCATGGCCCCACTCCCTGAGAGTAAGCTTCTCCACAGCACCCTTCATTCACAGAGATACTGCAGAGAGCAGTGCTAATGTTGTGATGATGTCAGTGCTGATTTCTGCATTGGGGACAACCCAACACCGGAGAATAGGCAAAACGTAGAAGGACTATGTCACATGTCCAGCCTGAAGACCCTAGGGTGGACCTTCAGCCTGAAATACAACATGGCTGTACCTGGCTCCACCCTCTCCTTTCTATCGCAAATTAATTTTTTTATTGTTTTCCTAAATGCTTTACTTTATTTTTTGCAATGCATTTCCTTCTTTCTCATCTTGGTGAGAAGAACATTGTGTACGTACACGGCTTCAGAAGCCAGCAGAGAAATTTGGTACATTTGCTCACATGTGGGTTTCCATGTACAAGCACATGAGGGTGGTACAGTGAAGGAGGTTTGGGACCTCTTTTCCTGTGCATGCATGAGCACAGTTCAGCACATGCACAGATGAGCTACAGAGCTCTGCCAATTCCAAAAGGCCGGGTAAAGCTCTTTGGTGCGTCTATGCATGCACTGGACTATCACAGATTTCAGCACCAGTGGAGGAGGGCAGAGCCAAGATCAAAGGGACTGAAGTTTCTTGTTGGGAAAAAAAGAATAAAACAAAGCAAACTTGTTACTGGGACATTGACTCTAAAGGGCAGGTTGATGATTGGGGGGCTAGAGGCTGAGCGAGGGCCAGATGTAGGGGGTGCTGGGGTGGGTTGTGCCCAGGGGCGGACTGACAACTCATGGGGCCCCCATGCAATAGGGGATCATGGGGTCCCTGTGTCCTTGCCCACACTCTAAAAAAGCCTATAAAAAAAGGTACCAGGGGCATCTCATGGGGCCCCCTACTGACCCCGGGCCCTCGGGCGGTGCCCGAGTTCTCGAATGGTCAGTCCGCCCCTGGCTGTGCCCCCCCCCCATATTTAGCAGTGTGCCCCCAGGTCTCCAAGAATGCATGCACTGATCCATGAGCCAGTCTGATGCAGACAGTTGATGTAAGGGAGCAGTCCGTTGGGGACACCTAATGTAAGATGAGCACTCCGACTGCGATAACTCTTCATATGTAAAGTGACACTTCAATGTGGACACCTGATGTAAGGGGGCACTCTGGTGGGGACACCTGATGTAAGGGGGCATTCTGATAGGGATAACTGATCATATGTAAGGGGCACTCTGTTGGGGACCATTAATTTAAGGGGGGACTCTGATGGGGGAGACTGATGTAAGGGGCACTCTGATGGTGACACCAGATGCAAGGGAGCACTCTGATGGGGATATCTGATGTGAGGGCGCACTCTGATGGGGATATCTGATGTGAGGGCGCACTCTGATGGGGATATCTGATGTGAGGGAGCACTCTGATGGGGATATCTGATGTAAGGGGCACTCTGATGGTGACATCTGATGTAAGGGTGCACTCTGATGGGGACATCTGATGTAAGCTGCACTCTGATGGTGACACCAGATGTAAGGGAGCACCCTTATGGGGATATCTGATGTGAGGGCACACTCTGATGGGGATATCTGATGTAAGGGAGCACTCTGATTGGGGCATCTGATGTAAGGGGAACTCTGATGGTGACACCAGATGTAAGGGAGCACCCTTATGGGGATATCTGATCTAAGGGAGCACTCTGATTGGGGCATCTGATGTAAGGGGCACTCTGAAGGTGACACCAGATGTAAGGGAGCACCCTGATGTGGATATCTGATGTGAGGGCACACTCTGATTGGGACATCTGATGTAAGGGGCACTCTGATGGCGACACCAGATGTAAGGGAACACCCTGATGTGGATATCTGATGTGAGGGCACACTCTGATTGGGAGATCTGATGTAAGGGGCACTTTGATGTTGCCACTGGATGTAAGGGAGCACCCTGATGGGGATATCTGAATGTGAGGACACACTCTGATTGGGAAATCTGATGTAAGGGGCACTCTGATGGTGACATCTGATGTAAGGGGCACTCTGATGGTGACATCTGATGTAAGGGTGCACTCTGATGGGGACATCTGATGTAAGCTGCACTCTGATGGTGACACCAGATGTAAGGGAGCACCCTTATGGGGATATCTGATGTGAGGGCACACTCTGATGGGGATATCTGATGTAAGGGAGCACTCTGATTGGGGCATCTGATGTAAGGGGAACTCTGATGGTGACACCAGATGTAAGGGAGCACCCTTATGGGGATATCTGATCTAAGGGAGCACTCTGATTGGGGCATCTGATGTAAGGGGCACTCTGAAGGTGACGCCAGATGTAAGGGAGCACCCTGATGTGGATATCTGATGTGAGGGCACACTCTGATTGGGACATCTGATGTAAGGGGCACTCTGATGGCGACACCAGATGTAAGGGAACACCCTGATGTGGATATCTGATGTGAGGGCACACTCTGATTGGGAGATCTGATGTAAGGGGCACTTTGATGTTGACACTGGATGTAAGGGAGCACCCTGATGGGGATATCTGAATGTGAGGACACACTCTGATTGGGAAATCTGATGTAAGGGGCACTCTGATAGTGACACCTGATGTAAGGGAGCACCCTGATGTGGATATCTGATGTGAGGGCACACTGTGATTGGGACATCTGATGTAAGGGGCACTCTGATGGTGACACCTGATGTAAGGGAGCACTCTGATATGGACATCTGATGTAAGGGACACTCTGATGGTGACACCAGCTGTAAGGGAGCAGAGAAAAGGAGAGAAGCGCCTCTAAGTGCAATAAGTCTTTTTATTCAAGTCTAAATGTAGAAACACTCACATGTGAAGTAATCATAAGCGCAAAAACCGTGGTTAACAATAGTTAACGGTGGGGTGGTAACCCGGGTGAAGAGCCGTCATCTTACTGCGATGTGGGGAGGTCAGCTCTCGGCTGGAACAGCGTGGTGGCTGGAGGGGAACAGCGGTGAGGCCGGCTGGCGTGCACGTCCTCCCTCAGAGCCGGATGGAACACACGCTGGAGCACAGCGGCGGCGGCGTGGCCGTGATGACGTCAGATCCCAGGGTGCACTGCAACACGTTTCGGAGCATGCACTGGCCGTGGAAGGCAGAAGTGAACTCCTTTTTCAAGCAGGAAGCACCCTGATGGGGATATCTGATGTGAGGGAGCACTCTGATTGGGCCGTCTGATGTAAGGGGCACTCTGATGGTGACACCTGATGTAAGGGAGCACCCTGATGGGGATATCTGATGTAAGGGAGCACTCTGATTGGGACGTCTGATGTAAGGGGCACTCTGATGGTGACACCTGATGTAAGGGAGCACTCTGATTGGGACATCTGATGTAAGGGGCACTCTGATGGTGACACCAGATGTAAGGGAGCACCCTGATGGGGATATCTGATGTGAGGGCACACTCTGATGGGGATATCTGATGTAAGGGAGCACTCTGATTGGGACATCTGATGTAAGGGAGCAATCTGTTGGGGACATTTGATGTAAGGAGGCACTCTGATGGGGCCCTTGATGTAGGGGGGCACTCTGATGGGGACACCTGATGTAAAGGGGCACTGTGATGGGGACCCTGATGTAAGGGGGCAATCTGATGGGAACTTGATGTAAAGGGGGCTCTGATGAGGACTCCTGATGTAAAGGGGAACTCTGACAGGAACATTTGATATAAGGGGACACAGATTCTATTTAGATCCTAATCTAATGACAGCTCTATACATACTAGTCTTTCCCAGGTTGTGACACTGTGTGACAGACTGTCAGTGACTCACATGCACTGTTGACATTGTGCCTCCTGACTTTTTGTACTGCACCCCCAGATTTGGTAGGCTAGATCCGACCCTGGACCAAGCTCTCAATTGGCTTTAAACACAATGCTGTGGTAAGTACATAGCTCCACCCTTTTTGTCACATGTTTATTTGGGCAAAAATAAGTGCTGTTTGAGGTTACAAGTTGCTGAGCTATTATTCAACCTTACCATCCATCATGAAAGTAAAAGGAAAGGATGTTGTCTGAGCTACAGAGAATCTTGTAAGTTTTCTTAACCATCCCTAAACCGTCTTTTTTTTTTTTTCTGGTTGGGATGGTATCAAGCAACAATAAAATTCATTCTATGCTGGATTTCTAAAGTTATTCTACAACAGTCCGCAACAGTAGAAAGGCAAGAGAAGTCCATGCGATCTTTAAATTTATAATTCTAGGTCTTTGTAAATATAAATTACTTTAGCTCCATCGTGCTTGTCTGCCAACTTTGTACTAGAACACACTTTTCTGTTTAACAATTGTTTGAATAAAATAGTTAAATTGTGACAATGGTACATAAACTTGGAGATGAATGTTTGTTGTTAAACATTGCTTAAAATTCATTTGGAAATATTATTTTAAAAAGGCGTTTTATTTAGAAACAGAATTTCATCGCTTGCCCGCCGAATCATTTTCATAAAAAAAGTCCATGTCTAATTTTCTGCAGCAGTGGTTTGCTAAATTGAAAGAATGCAATTACATGTACCTTTGGAAATGCATTCGTGAACGTCGGATTTTAACGGAAGGAGGATCTATATTTTCAGATCCAGAAAGACACCTGATTTTACCAAGGCCGTCTCTGCCAAGTTTTGGTTAAAATAGAAAAAATAATTCATTTTTTTTTAATGCAAACAAATGAAAACACCTTTTTGTCTGAACAGATAGACAGAAAGTAGAATATAGAGTAAACAGTTTTGCACAAGGGTTAAATTAATTAAAGCCCAACTCTGGGCTCAATTTACTACCCCTAGACCTTCCTCCTCAAAGGTCCTCCAGAAGTATTTTATGCTATAATGTTTTTTCATACTTACCTTTTGTAAGGTATGGGATGTGCTGTGTCCTCTATGGTCTTCAAGCATTGGTGGCCAGTCCTCAATAATACTGGGGTGGGTCTATTACACCCTGCACTCACAGTATGTTCTCAGTCTAATGGGTTGAGTGACTATGGGCAACATCTTGTGGAAAAAAAAGAGTACCTGTTAGGACTGGTATCTGAACCCGTGACTTCTGCTGTGTCTGGCAGTATATCTTACTGAGCCACCTAAGATGCTGAATAGTGTCCAACTTGATTTCTTATGACAATCATGCCTTGTCTCTTGTTTCTGATGACCCTTGAGCTCTTTGCTACCCCAATTATCTTCCAATTTAAGCTATGACTTTGCGCTTCCTGTTTGTCATATGATTGTGCTCTTCTCCAGCCAATATCATGCTCCTTTTGCTCCTGCTGCCATCAGTATCTCCAATACAACTTGTTACAGACCTTGTTCCTTGACTGCCCTTCCACTTAAACCAAACCTGCAATCACTTATTTCAGACCTTGGCTTGTTCCTCGATTACGCTTGCATTTCATCCAAACCTACAACCACTTGTTACAGACCTTTGGCTTGTTTAATAACTACACTTTTGCTTGATCCCTACCAGGGGCGGACTGACAACTCATGGGGGCCCCGGGCAATAGGAGATCATGGGGCCCCTGTCTCCTTGCCCAAACTCAAAAGAGCCTATGAAAAAGGTACCAGGGGCATCTCATGGGGCCCCCTACTGACCCCGGGCCCTCAGGCAGTGCCGAGTTTCCAAATGGTAAGTCCGCCCCTGATCCCTACCTACTATATCTGCTACTGGACACCATCTTGCTCATCTAGTGGTGGCACGATTCCAAGGACCATGACCTGACAGTAACATGTAGCAAAACCCATCTCCACCAGATAGTGCATTAACCCTGTGCCTCAGGTAAGCCTGATCCATCCTCCAGGGTGACCTGCTTGGCACTTATCCTGCTGGTCATTGGGAGCCTCTCTACTGCTATAGTTTCTGGTCTCTGAGCCTGAACCCTAACCATGACAGTACTGTGGAGGGCAGCTTTTTCTCTTTCTTTCTTTCTTTTTGTTTTTCATTTTCTTCTTCATCCCATTTTTGTCCTCTTTTTCTTTTTTTTTTCGTCCTCTGTTTCGCTCTCTTTTTCTTTTTTGTCTACTTTTTTTTTCGGCCTATAAATCAAAACAATAGCTTAGGGTAACATAGTAAATAAAGCTAAAAAAAGTTCTAGGTCAATCAAATTCAACTTCTATGTGCTTCTATGTGAGTGTGCTTTTTATGTGTTTTAAAAACAATCCCCACAAGCATGAGCAAATTTACAGTAAGATGGATTTTGTTTGCTCTCTGTTTCCCTTGGCCCCATACCAGAAATCGGATAAAGTTTGGAACAACCTCCAATTGAATTTAAGTGTTCCCATAATTCTGTATAGTATATGGACTGGGCTTTAAAACATCTTTTTGGTCTTTAACCACTTGCCTACAGGGCACTTATACCCCCTTCCTGCCCAGGCCAATTTCCAGCTTTCAACGCTTTGAATGACAATTTCACGGTCATGCAACACTGTACCCATATGACATTTTTATACTTTTTTGAGACAGATAGAGCTTTCTTTTGGTGGTATTTAATCACCTCTGGGATTTTTATTTTTTCTTAAACAAACCAAAAACCACTGAAAAGTTTTTTCTTAGTTTTTGTTATACAATTTTGTAAATAAGTGATTTTTTTTCCTTCACTGATGTGTGCTAATGAGGCTGCAGTGATGGGCACTGACAGGCATCACTGATGGGCACTGAAAGGCCGCACTGATACATGACACTGATATATGGCACTGATAGGCAGAACTGACAGGCAGCACTGACTGACACTGTTAGGCAGCACTGACTGGCACTGATAGGCAGCACTGATGTGCACTGATAGGCAACACTGACTGGCACTGATTGGCAGCACTGATAGGTGGCACTGATTGGAATTGATAGGTGGCACTGACTGGCACTGATTGGTGACATTGAAAGGCAGCTCAGATGGGCACTGATATGTGGCATTGATGTGGCACTGATGGGCACTGGCACGTGGCACTGATGAGCACTGACTGCTGGCACTGATGGACACTGACAGGTGGCACTTCTGGGGGATCATATCCCCCCTTATGTATTATACATGGAGATCATATCCCCCCTTATGTATTATACATGGTGATCATATCCCCCCCTTATGTATTATACATGGTGATCATATCCCCCCTTATGTATCATACATGGAGATCATATCCCCCCTTATGTATTATACATGGAGATCATATCCCCCCTTATGTATTATACATGGTGATCATATCCCCCTTATGTATTATACATGGAGATCATATCCCCCCTTATGTATTGTACATGGAGATCATATCCCCCCTTATGTATTATACATGGTGATCATATCCCCCCTTATGTATCATACATGGAGATCATATCCCCCCTTATGTATTGTACATGGAGATCATACCCCCCCTTATGTATTATACATGGTGATCATATCCCCCCTTATGTATTATACATGGTGATCATATCCCCCCTTATGTATTATGCATGGAGATCATTTCCCCCCCTTATGTATTATACATGGAGATCATATCCCCCCTTATGTATTATACATGGTGATCATATCCCCCCTTATGTATTATACATGGAGATCATATCCCCCCCTTATGTATTATACATGGAGATCATATCCCCCCTTATGTATTATACATGGTGATCATATCCCCCCTTATGTATTATACATGGTGATCATATCCCCCTTATGTATTATACATGGAGATCATATCCCCCTTATGTATTATACATGTAGATCATATCCCCCTTATGTATTATACATGGAGATCATTTCCCCCCTCTTATGTATTATCCATGGTGATCATATCCCCCCCTTATGTATTATACATGGTGATCATATCCCCCCCTTATGTATTATACATGGTGATCATATCCCCCCTTATGTATTATACATGGTGATCATATCCCCCCTTATGTATTATACATGGAGATCATATCCCCCCTTATGTATTATACATGGTGATCATATCTCCCCTTATGTATTATACATGGAGATCATATCCCCCTTATGTATTATACATGGAGATCATATCCCCCCTTATGTATTATACATGGAGATCATATCCCCCTTATGTATTATACATGGTGATCATATCCCCCCCTTATGTATTATACATGGAGATCATATCCCCCCTTATGTATTATACATGGTGATCATATCCCCCCTTATGTATTATACATGGAGATCATATCCCCCCTTATGTATTATACATGGGGATCATATCCCCCCTTATGTATTATACATGGAGATCATATCCCCCTTATGTATTATACATGGAGATCATATCCCCCCTTATGTATTATACATGGAGATCATATCCCCCCTTATGTATTATACATGGAGATCATATCCCCCCTTATGTATTATACATGGTGATCATATCCCCCCTTATGTATTATACATGGAGATCATATCCCCCCTTATGTATTATACATGGTGATCATATCCCCCCTTATGTATTATACATGGAGGTCATATCCCCCCTTATGTATTATACATAGAGATCATATCCCCCCTTATGTATTATACATGGAGATCATATCCCCCCTTATGTATTATACATGGAGATCATATCCCCCCTTATGTATTATACATGGAGATCATATCCCCCTTATGTATTATACATGGTGATCATATCCCCCCTTATGTATTATACATGGAGATCATATCCCCCCTTATGTATTATACATGGAGATCATATCCCCCCCTTATGTATTATACATGGAGATCATATCCCCCCTTATGTATTATACATGGAGATCATATCCCCCCTTATGTATTATACATGGTGATCATATCCCCCCTTATGTATTATACATGGAGATCATATCCCCCCTTATGTATTATACATGGTGATCATATCCCCCCTTATGTATTATACATGGAGGTCATATCCCCCCTTATGTATTATACATGGAGATCATATCCCCCCTTATGTATTATACATGGAGATCATATCCCCCCTTATGTATTATACATGGAGATCATATCCCCCTTATGTATTATACATGGTGATCATATCCCCCTTATGTATTATACATGGAGATCATATCCCCCCTTATGTATTATACATGGAGATCATATCCCCCCTTATGTATTATACATGGAGATCATATCCCCCCCTTATGTATTATACATGGAGATCATATCCTCCTTAATTTCCTCTTCTCAAGAGAGGATGTTAACCCCTTCCCAGCCAGTGTCATTAGTACAGTGACAGCGTATAGAATTATCACTAATCACTGTATTAGTGTCACTGGTGATGTCAGTGGCTGTGAGTCAGTTTAACCCCCGTGTCAGTTAGTGTCAAATTGCCCTCTGCAAATCACAGTGCCACCAGAAGTCACTGATCCTCTCCATTAGTAGGATAAAAATAAATAAATAAATACATAAATATTTTTTTTTAAATCCAGTATATACCATGGTTTATTTTAACTTAAACGCAAAGCAAACCAATCAATGTACACATATTGGGATTATTTTGCCAAAGACATATAGCAGAATCAGGGGCGGACTGACCATTTGGAAACTCGGGCACTGCCCGAGGGCCTGGGGTCAGTAGGCGGCCCCATGAGATGCCCCTGGTACCTTTTTCATAGGCTTTTTTGAGTTTGGGCAAGGACACAGGGGCCCCATGATCCCCTATTGCCCGGGGGCCCCATGAGTTGTCAGTCCGGCCCTGAGCATAATACATTTTGGCCAAAATTTATGAACAAATTAGATTTTTTTATTTTTTTGACTGAATATGTGTTATAACAGAAAGTAAAAAAATATTGTTTTTTTTCGTTTTTGTTTTTTTTTACAAACTTTTTTTATTAAGGGATAGACAAAAAGAACAATGTATACAAAAAAAGGACAGTGAAAAGAGATTCACAAAAAAGTGGTTACATTATGGGCAGAATGCGATACTCAAAGTAGTTCCAAAAATTATGCTTTATTACACAATATAAATGTGGACAATTAAGGTAAATACCCTGATTCACCATCACCTCAGTATGAGATAATACAAGGGCAGACCTAAAATCACATAAGAGCAACATCAAGACCGGTCTTAGTAGTAATGGGATGCATATATAGTGACAAATACCTGTCTAGTACATTTGCAGCACCAACACATTGGTTACACCACCACCACCACCACCAAAAATTGTACCACAGAGGTATAACATATTTGGCAATTATGGCTGATAAAAGGCACCAAATGATGCCTCTATAATAACCAGCTAAGGTATTGCAAAGATGATTGTTTAAGGCAAGAGTAGGTGGTGAAAATACATAGAATCACAGTGGACATGTCCATATTGTATGGATACAGAGTCAGTAATGGAAGAATCACCGTTGATTTCCTTAATGTAATTGAGATGGCAGGGCCCTGCTCCAAGGGGTTTCTTCACCGCGACATGCGGGCTATTAACCACCTTAATTTTGATGAAATCATTTTTTTTACAAACTTTTTTTATTAACCTCCCTGGCGGTATGATTATTTCAGATTTTTGGTGCTGAAAGTGGTACTATTATTTTACATGGAAATTTGGCGTTTTATGTTGTAGGCCTGTAATTCTTAGGAATAACTGACTGAAATCTGTCCGAACAAGAGTCTAGTAAACATCCCGGGTATGATAAAACTTGAAACACAAAATCATAAATTATATTTTAATAAATAATCATAAAAATTAATAATATAATAATAATACATTTAATTCAATAATATAATCAAACCAAAAACACTGAAATTTGAAATATAGCGCCAAGTTCACACATCACTGAGCAAAGTCGCAGAATCGTTTTCAGTGTCTGATGACGAATTTCCCCACAAATCATTATCACTCAATTCTGCAAGTGGTTCTGATTTACTATCGCTGTTCTCTAGCCGGTCTAAAACCGCTTTTGACCTAAAGGGACACTTTTTGGACGCCATGGACGTTTCTCAGTTGCCAGGCAGAAAGAACAGTAAAAATGCAGGCAGGGAGCCGGACAAAGCACTCGGGACAAAATGTATGTGAAATGGTTTGATACAGGAATGTTATACTATGTGATTTTAGTGATTTTTGTGAATGTCACTTTTTGTCATTTTCAAATTTCCCGCCGTTCCGGCCCCGTACGTTCCGACGCTCGCAGAGGACGGAACCCAGATGACAGATGCCGGCATCCGCCGGATTACATTGCCGGGGACACTGCAGGAGGGACATCGCGGGAGCGCAGGACAAGGTAAGTGACCGAGGGATCGCGGAGCAGCGCCGCATGGTAAGCCCGAGTGTAGCTCGGGGTTACCGCTTTTGGTACTGAAACTTTACCCCGAGCTACACTCGGGAATACCGCCATGGAGGCTACAGGATAGACAACAAGAACAATGTAACCTCTTAAGGAATAAAACACCCCAAGAAAAAGGCACATAGGTAAATAACAGTAATATAAGATACAAGTATAAAAAAGATAAATGCATGTACATGAATGAGGCAGTCAGTAAGAAATACAAAACAACAAAGCTGTTTACAAAGACTCAAAGCACTACAAACCATGATAGACCATCAGTCAGAGAATAAATGCCGATACGTGCTCCAACCATTCCATTTTCTATTGAACAAGTGCATCCCATCTAGCAGTGTATAGTGAATATGTTCCATGAGCACAACCATGTCAACTCTCCACAAAACAGAGGTAAAAGGAATCATCGGTGACTTCCAATGAAGGGCAATAGCCCATAAGGATGAGACACAGATCCTGTGGATTAGCCTTATCTCATTGATTGGAACCCCCAAAATAGGAGCGCCCAATAAACAAATTTGCATAGACATAGTTATCGGAGTATTATTATTATACAGTATTTATAAAGCGCCAATAGTTTGCTCAGCGCTGTACATTACAAAGGGGGACAGAACATGTGACAGAACAATACCAATACAATGCAAAACATGAGGGGATCGAGGGCCCTGCTCTTTCCAGCTTACAATCTAGGAGGGAGGGGATAGTGGTACAGGAGGAGATAGCTGTGGGGGATGGAGTGGTAGGAAGAGTGGAGGAGGTCGACACGTTAGCAGGGGGTGGGGTAGGCTTCCCTGAAGAGATGGGTTTTCAGGGTGCGCCTAAAGGAGAGGAGAGTAGGTGATAATCTGATGGATTGGGGTAGGGAGTTTCAGAGGATGGGTGACACCCTGGAGAAGTCCTGGAGGCGGGCATGGGAGGAGGAGACCAGGGAACTAGAGAGAAGGAGGTCTTGTGAGGAGCGGAGTGTGCGTGTTGGGTGGTACTTGGATATTAGGTCAGTGATGTAGTACGGGGCAGTATGGTGGACAGCTTTGTACGTATCCACCAAGGCAGAGGCCACCAATGAGATTCTATTCCAGATCAAGGAGAGATTAGGACAAGCCCAAAACACATGCACAAGGGTCCCATCTAGGCCGTAACCCCTAAAACAGAGGTGCGATGTCCCATGAAACATGATATGTAGTCTAGAGGGGGTATAATACCAGTGGGCTAAAACCTAAAGGGCCATCTCACGGACCGAGAGAAATCTAGAGCCCTTCCATATATTATCCACCATGGAATTCCAGTCCTCATCGGAAAACGTAATACTGCAATCAGCCTCCCATTTCTGTCTATACAAGGGGAGAGTAGGGAAGGTGGCATCCCAAAAGGAGCTGAATAAATCTGAAATGAGACCCCTGGAAGAGTCACGACTGATACGTTCAAAAAGTGTGATCGGGGACGAAGGTGTCAATCCAAAGTGAGAGTAAAAAAAAATGTCTTAAAAATATTGTTTTTTTTTTTTTCAAAATGTTTGGTGTTTTTTCATTTATATTGCAACTCCCAAAAGATAGCTCGGTTTGTGTGGACAAACTCATATACATTTTGTTTGGGTACAGCCAGGGGCGGACTGACCATTTGGAAACTCGGACACAGCCCGAGGGCCCAGAGTCAGTAGGGGGCCCCATGAGATGCCCCTGGTACCTTATTCATAGGCTTTTTTGAGTTTGGGCAAGGACACAGGGGCCCCATGATCCCCTATTGCCCGGGGGCCCCATGAGTTGTCAGTCCGCCCCTGGGTACAGCATTGCCTGACTGCACAATTACCAGTTAACGACTTCCCATCTGGCCCATGTATATAAACTGCCGGATGGGAGCTTTGCAGGAACGGGTGGCCATTTATAAACGTCCTCCCTGCCTGTGCAAGTTCCCTAGGAGCAAGCGGCACCGTGATCCAGTGCCAGCTGTTTCCTCTGGATACAGCGGAACACTGATCGCTGTACAGGACCTCTGTGTGAGGTCCCGATCTTGTGATCACTGATTGGCCAATCAGTGATCACATGAATAGTAGTAAGCAAGATGTCATTTCTGACATCATTGCTTACTACGTGTGAAATCTGTGAATGATCACAGAGATCACATGGTACAAGGCTATTCACAACAGCCTTCTATCATGTGACAAGCTGTGACCAATCACAGCTCACACAGTATTTTTCAATGGCTGCAAGAATGCAGCCAGAGAGAATGAGAAATTATTGCTTTTACAGCCTTTATGGATGTAAAAGCAATCAGTGTAAAAAAAAAAAAAAATAATCTTCCTCACCCCCCACACTAAGGTGACATTGTACTGCAAGGGTGACAGTATGTTAAAAAAAACCCATAAATAATAATATAAAAAAATAAAATAAAAATGTCAACTTTATTTTTAAAAAATTATAATTTTTGGTTATAAACTAATTTGGGTTATTTTTTTTTACTAAAAAGATAGATGAATACAATAATAACAATAAATAATAATAATATAATAATAATTTTGGCCAAGATTTATGAAGAAAGATTATTTATTTGCAAAAGTTTATAAGAAAAACACTTTTTTTTCAAAATGTTTGGAATTTTTCATTCATATAGCAAAAAAAATAAAACTCCCAGTGGTGAATAAATACCACCAAAATAAAGTGTTATCTGTCTCAAAAAATGCTAAAAAATTCATATGGGTACAGTGTTGCATGACCGCACAATTGTCATTCAAAGTGTGATAGCTGAAAATTGGCCTGGACAGGAAGGGGGTGAAAGTGTCCGGACTTGAAGTGGTTAATGTAGCACAATGCTGAATAGCAAAGAATGGCCTGGTCATGAAGGGGGTAAAACCTTCCGGAGCTGAAGTGATTAAGAAAACAACACAGAAAACAGCAAATCTATGTACTGCATCTAGCTAGAGTAGAATGAACAACTTTATACATATGGAAAAAAACTTTGTTTGAAAAAAAACCTCTCATATATCAATATATTGCAAAAAGAAATCTATTATTTTCTTAACTAAGAAATATGAAAATGTCTCTCATTGTCTCATGCAACAATTTAATCTCCGGTGGCATATTTTAATTAAAATATACCTGGAAGAAAAAAAAAATGAAATCAACATTTTTCTCTCTGATGATTGAAATCGTGAACTGTTAATAAGAAATATGTTTATATTAAATGAAAAGCTTTGATCTTAGTTTGAAAAAAATCAGATAGGTATGAATTCGATTTGAAGGACTCTCCCGAGGGCAAGAGAATCGAACACACTGTGCCAAATAATTTCAGGTTTTTATGTTTTGTTTTTTTGAGAAAAGTACAACTCTTAATTGGAACTAATTGGATTATGCTGCAAGGGTTGAGAGCAAATCTTTTTAGCAATGTTCCGCATTCAATGCAAAGTGTAACGTCAATTTTTTCATTACAATATTGGCAAGTGACGGGGCTTTTGGTAACAAGTTGAATTTACTGATTTGTGAGTCAATTTATTTGCTTTATGTTTCTAAATAACGAGAGCGCACGCAAGTTAGAACATCTAATTAAGGGCTATGTGCGTTTAATTAAAGTCAGGTGAAATGTTTTAGTGCCGAGATGTGGAAATAAAGAGATGTGCATTTATTTTAAGGTAATGAGAAACAGTGTTTTGATGTAGCTATTTGGACGATAATTGTACGCCGCAAAACAAATCATCTTCCATTATTTGTTAACTTATTTTTTATTTTCCTTGAAGTTGAACTCCAGGCAGGTATATGCACACAAATGAATGTGGTTCTGATCGCTGAAAATGTTAAACGTGTTTTTCAATGCAGCTAGTTTAATCTGTTACATAGTTAGTCTGGCTGAAAAAAGACAAAAGTCCATCCAGTTCAACCATTAAAAAAAAAAAAAGTTATAATCCTACACCCACAGTTGATCCAGAGGAAGGCAAAAAAACCCAGCAAAGCATTATCCAATTTGCTCCTGCGGGGAAAAAAATTCTTCCTGATCCCCCCCGAGAGGTAATTGGATATTCCCTGGATCAACTGCCATCTACAGGTGAAACTCAAAAAATTAGAATATCGTGCAAAAGTTCATTTATTTCAGTAATGCAACTTAAAAGGTGAAACTAATATATGAGATAGACTCATTACATGCAAAGCAAGATAGTTCAAGCCGTGATTTGTCATCATTGTGATGATTATGGCTTACAGCTCATGAAAACCCCAAATCCACAATCTCAGAAAATGAGAATATTGTGAAAAGGTGCAATATTCTCGGCTCAAAGTGTCCCACTCTAATCAGCTAATTAAGCCATAACACCTGCAAAGGGTTCCTGAGCCTTTAAATGGTCTGTCAGTCTGGTTCAGTAGGAATCACAATCATGGGAAAGACTGCTGACCTGACAGTTGTGCAGAAAACCATCATTGACACCCTCCATAAGGAGGGAAAGCCTCAAAAGGTAATTGCAAAAGAAGTTGGATGTTCCCAAAGTGCTGTATCAAAGCACATTAATAGAAAGTTATGTGGAAGGGAAAAGTGTGGAAGAAAAAGGTGCACAAGCAGCAGGGATGACCGCAGCCTGGAGAGGATTGTCAGGAAAAGGCCATTCAAAAGTGTTGGGGACTTTCACAAGGAGTGGACTGAGGCTGGAGTCAGTGCATCAAGAGCCACCACACACAGACGGATCCTGGACATGGGCTTCAAATGTCGTATTCCTCTTGTCAAGCTGCTCCTGAACAAAAAACGTCAGAAGTGTCTTACCTGGGCTAAAGAAAAACAGACCTGGTCTGTTGCTCAGTGGTCCAAAGTCCTCTTTTCTGATGAGAACAACTTTTGCATCTCATTTGGAAACCAAGGACCCCGAGTATGGAGGAAGAATGGAGAGGCCCAAGGACCCCGAGTATGGAGGAAGAATGGAGAGGCCCAAGGACCCCGAGTATGGAGGAAGAATGGAGAGGCCCAAGGACCCCGAGTATGGAGGAAGAATGGAGAGGCCCAAGGACCCCGAGTATGGAGGAAGAATGGAGAGGCACACACTGCAAGATGCTTGAAGTCCAGTGTGAAGTTTCCACAGTCTGTGTTGATTTGGGGAGCCATGTCATCTGCTGGTGTTGGTCCACTGTGCTTCATTAAGTCCAGGGTCAACGCAGCCGTCTACCAGGAGATTTTGGAGCACTTCATGCTTCCTTCCGCAGATGAGCTTTATGGGGATGCTGACTTCATTTTCCAGCAGGACTTGGCACCTGCTCACAAGGCCAAAAGCACCAAAACCTGGTTCAATGACCGTGGGATTACTGTGCTTGATTGGCCAGCAAACTCGCCTGACCTGAACCCCATAGACAATCTATGGGGCATTGCCAAGAGAAAGATGAGAGACATGAGACCGAACAATGCAGCAGAGATGAAGGCCGCTATTGAAGCATCCTGGTCTTCCATAACACCTCAGCAGTGCCACAGGCTGATAGCTTCCATGCCACGCCACATTGAGGCAGTAATTGCTGCAAAAGGGGCCCAAACCAAGTACTGAGTACATATGCATGCTTATACTTTTCAGAGGTCCGATATTGTTTTATGTACAATCCTTGTTTTATTGATTGCATGGAATATTCTCATTTTCTGAGATTGTGGATTTGGGGTTTTCATGAGCTGTAAGCCATAATCATCACAATGATGACAAATCACGGCTTGAACTATCTTGCTTTGCATGTAATGAGTCTATCTCATATATTAGTTTCACCTTTTAAGTTGCATTACTGAAATAAATGAACTTTTGCACAATATTCAAATTTTTCGAGTTTCACCTGCATATAATGCATAAGACTTTAAAGTCATTACAATAACAAACAGGTCAATACTTACCTCCCGTGTGCAGTGGTTTTGCACAGAGCAGCCCAGATTCTCCTTTTCTCAGCCCCTCCCTCCTGTAAGGGAGCCCCCACAGCAAGCAGCTTTCTATGGGGGCACCTGCTGCTCCGTGTGCCCATTCACACATGGAGCTGTGGCTCTGCCCTGCTCCCTCTCTCTTTTCATTGGCACACTGCCTGTGATTGACAACAGTGGGAGGCAACGACTCCCACCTCTGTCTCAGCCAATGAGAAGAGGGAGAGTCCCAGGATAGCCGAGACTCCAGTGCACATCGCAGGATCAAGAGGGGGCTTAGTTGAGTATTAGGAGGGGGGCTGGGGGGGGATGCTGCACAGAGAAGGTTTTTTACCTTCATGCACAGAATTCATGAAGGTAAAAAAACCTTCAGCCTTTAGAACCAATTTAAAGCCCACATGCCAAACATATGCATCTATGGGGGGCCTTTTGTTTCTGTGCTGAGGGTGTGCTCAATGTGCACTCTCAGGACAGTGACCCAGGGGTGTATTTACCACAAGGCAAACAAGGCATTTGCCTAGGGTGGCATTTTTCAGGGGTGAAGCAGCAGCATGGGGACTCTCATTCCTGGGGATGTCCGGAGCTGTGAAGGTGAATGTCTTTCTCTCTCTCACCATGGGGGATGGTGGCTGGTGTATGGGGGGCAGTGGTAATTGAAGGCTCAGATGGAGGGCAGGGGTGTTCTTGGTCAATATCAGGCTCTTTCTGTGGGGGGGGGGGGTGCCAATTTTTGTGTTGCCTAGGGCAGCACAAAACCTAAATACACCACTGCAGTGACCAAGCTGTCAAGGACAGTCCCGGTCTCCAGTAATGATTGTGAGTTGGTTCTGATCATGTGACCACTGTGACAGCCAAACCGGACAGACCTTCCCGCCCCCAGGCATAATAACCAGGTTAAAGGAAGGCCAAGGCTGAGAAGAAAGGTGTTAAGCACCCCAAACTGTCTCAACTGCAGCCCTTTATAAGAAAACGATAATCACATTTTGGTGCAAAATAAAAACAGCAATTCCTCAAACACCAGAGTCCCAGCTAAAAGTTCATACATTTGGTGCATCAAGGGTTAATTCATCTGGCTTACAGTAACTCAGTGCAGCTCCTCAAGAGATAGAAGGGATCTTTGTTTAGCAACCAGGAAAAAATAGGGGGCACAATGAAAGTTCAGCAAAACTAAAATTTATTGGTTGAAAAGAAAAATGGCAACTCACATGTAGTGAAAACATATTCACCTGTCATGTAGACTAAGGCTGGCATCTGTAGGATGGTGCAACAGTGCAATGGGAATCCAGTCTGAGATGCCTCCACTGGCCTGGATGGACTCAAAGCCTGGTAAGCTGATCTGACAGAATGGATGACAGATATTTATTTGTAAAAAAAATGTTGAAAACCATTTATCATTTTCCTTCCACTTCACAATGATGTGCCACTTTGTGTTGGTTTATCACATCCAATCCCAATAAAATACATCAACATTTTTGGCTGTAACATGACAAAATGTGGAAAATTTCAAGGGATATGAATACTTTTTCAAGGCACTCTATATACCGTATTTTCCGGCGTATAAGACGACTTTTTACCCCTTGAAAATCCTCTCAAAAGTCGGGGGTCGTCTTATACACCGGTATACGGCATACTGACACTTTTTAGGGGGGCCGCGCGGTGCCGCCGCCCTCCCCCCTTCCAACGGAAGGGACACTAAGTACAGGGGCGGGCAGGGGTTGCTGTTTCTTACCTGGCTCCGGTCCCACGACGATCCGGTCCAGGAAGCGCGGCTGCTCCTTCAGTTCGGCCACTGGATGTTCGCGCGGCTGCTCGGCTCCGCCTCCTCACCGGTGATTGGTTGCCAGAACTGTAGCTCAGGAAAGGCACACAGGCGGCCAATCACCGGTTGAGGGGGTGGAGCCGAGCAGCCCTGCGAAAATCGAGTGAAGGAGCGGCCGGTAAGTGTGCAGTGTAGAGGTGCATATGCTGGCTGCAGCAGCACCATACTAGAACATCGGTCAGCAAGTGTCATTGGTGTCAGTGGGAGGAATAGTGTCCCATCATTGGTGTCACTGATACTAATGATGGGGCATTATTCCTCCCACTGACACCAACGATGGGGCACTATTCCTCCCCCCCACTGACACCAACAATGGGGCACTATTCCTCCCCCCCCCACTGACACCAATGATGGGACACTATTCCACCCCCCACTGACACCAATGATGGGGCACTATTCCACCCCCCACTGACACCAATGATGGGGCACTATTCCTCCCACTGACACCAATGTTGCGGCACTATTCCTCCCACTGATACCAATGATGGGGCACTATTCCTCCCACTGACACCAATGATTGGGCACTATTCCCCCCACTGATACTAATGATAGGGCACTATTCCTGCAACTGATACCAATGATGGGGCATGATTTCCCCCACTCATACCAATGATGGGGCACGATTCCCCCCACTGACACCAAAGATGGGGCACTAATCCTCCCACTGATACTAATGATGGGGCACAATTCCCCCCACTGACACCAAAGATGGGGCACTATTCCTCCCACTGATACTAATGATAGGGCACTATTCCTGCCACTGATACCAATGATGGGGCACGATTCCTCCCACTGACACCAATGATGGGGTGCTATTTCTCCCACTGACACCAATGATGGGGCACGATTCGTCGCTCTGACACCAATGATGGGGCACTATTCCTCCCACTAATACCAATGATGGGGCACTATTCCTTCCACTAATACCAATGATGAGGCATTATTCCTCCCACTGATACCAATGATGGGACACTATTCCTCCCACTGATACCAATGATGGGGCACTATTCCTCCCACTAATACAATGATGGGGCACTATTCCTCCCACTGACACCAATGATGGGGCACTATTCCTCCCACTGACACCAATGATGGGGCACTATTCCTCACACTGGTGTGCATTGGAAGAGGGGTAGTCTTATATGGCGAGTATAGCCCAAACACTACATTTTAGCAAGAAAAGTAGGGGGTCGTCTTATACGCCGGAAAATACGGTACTGTACAAAGGTGTGGGGTTTCCTAGGATCTCCTGTTCTGTAGCCTCATAGCTGTATATGGACAGTATTTTCTGTTTTTGTATTATTTTTGGTGCTGGAAAAGTCCTGTACACCCAAGATACAATTTGTTGGATAGACTTTTTCTTGGATGTTGGCAACCTAGTAGCCTCCAATCACACCAGTTATCATCTGTCGTATGAACATTGTACGAAAATTCATACAAAAGTTCTTAATAAATTCAATGACCTGATAAATGTTGTTGGGACAGTACTACAAATTTTTTTTTGCTTTTAACATTGAATTTTCGATGGGATACTTTTGTAAGTTTATGATCATAATGTCTATATATTATGTATAACTATATGATGTATTTTATATGTCAAATATTATGTTGTCTTTTCTTTAGCAGTCATACTCAATTGCATCCCATGAACCCCTGAAGAAGCAGAAGTGTGAAATGTATTGGGATCTTCGCACCCCTTTTCTGATATACATATAATTATTATGAAGTTGTATATACTGTATATTTTTTATTACAAATGATTGAGGAGACAAGATGCTTTTTTGGGGGACTGTTTAGGGGTTTATGGCCTGCGTTAGACTTTATCCTGGCTTTTTAGGGGGCAAAATACACCTCAGCTGTTTTTAAATTAAATTTTGTAATAAAACTTTGATGATTTTGTTTGTATTTGTCTAATCTGTTCTGAGGAAAGGCATCAGCATCGATCAAAATCTCATTTTTCACTTTCTTGACTTGTCCTCTTACAATTTGCAAGGAATGTGGTGACTGTATGACTCAACTGTACCTATTAGTCTATTTTTGCACTGTAAAATTTGTTCATTTAAGAACAGGGGCGGACTGACAACTCATGGGGCCCCCGGGCAATAGGGGATCATGGGGCCCCTGTGTCCTTGCCCAAACTCAAAAAAGCCTATGAAAAAGGTACCAGGGGCATATCATGGGGCCCCCTACTGACCCTGGGCCCTCGGCAGTGCCCGAGTTTCCAAATGGTCAGTCTGCACCTGTTCAAGAAAAATGTCCTATCCTTTAAATTTTCTCGTCACTATGGTTGAAACAAATGTTGATGTAACCCTACTAATGACTAGAAAATCAAACATACTGAACATTGAAAAAAAATCAATCAAAATCCTGCCAGCTTAACCAGTTGCTGACCAGCCACAGTACATATACTGCGGCAGGGGGGCACTGCTGCGCAAAATCATGTATATATACGTGATTTTGCATTTCAGGTAAGGGGCGCGTGAGAGGTGTGCGACCGCCCTACCCACGCCGCCTATCGCAGCTGCGGATGTCAATCACCGGGTTCCAGACAGTGATTACCCGCCGGAGCCCGGCGAGTACTGGCAATCACTGACAGGTAGCATGGCTGCAGTGCTTACACTGCAGCTCTCCTCCTCCCTGTCAGTTTTATCACACTGACCCGGATAGCTGAGTACAGCTTTCTGGATCAGTGTGTTACTGTGAAGTACACACCCCCGCTCCTAGTGAAACACTCCCCTCACACAATTAACCCTTTGATTGCCTTCAAATGCTAACCCCTTTCTCCCTAGTGCCATTAGTACAATGTCATTTTTTTTGCACTGATCACTGTATTGTGTCACTGAGGATGTCAGTGACTCCAAGTCAGTTCCCCACCAGTGTCAGAATGTCTGAGGAGTCCCACAGTCCTGCCATAAGTCACTGATCACCGCCATTATTAATATAAATGTCGCAGAATACATTTTGGCCTAAATTTATGATGAAATTTGATTTTTACATTTTTTACTAGACATGTTTTATAGCAAAAAGTCCAAAATATTGTTTTTTTTTTCTCAAAATTGTCAGCCTTTTTTTTTTATAGCGCCAAAAATAAAAACACACAGGTGATCAAATACTACCAAAAGAACGCCCAATTTGTGGGGAAAAAAGGACGTAAATGTGATTTTCATGCCGCTCCCAGATAGCGTCAGATTGCCCGTCAGTACACCAGTCATCACATTTAACCCATTGATTGCCAGGAACACGCTCATACACAATAAACCTCCATTGCTAGTATAGTGTCTGAACGGATCAATATCTTTGATCAGATCAGCGCTATACCAGAGTTCACATTAGTATAGTGTCCCCAAAAAAACAGCATTAGCGGGATCAGCCCTGGCACCTGCGTTTAGCCCCTACTCTTACCCCCCCTTCTCCCCCAGCAAGTGCAGTGTCAGTAGGTCACTGTCACTTGATACATTGCACACAAAAGCGCAGTGTTCGCAGAATCAGGCCTGATCTCTGTTAGCACTTGCCGGTAAATTTTGATGACTCTTATATGCAGCAGAGTGCCAGTACTAGTGTCGCGCTACCTTTTGGTGAACTGGCGAGCACCAGCGGCCTAGTACATCCTGGTCTTTCACATACCAGCACTGCAGTATCACTTGGTGGCGTGGCGAATCCCATAAGTGTAGTACAAGCTGGTGTGGTGGCAAGCACAAGTATTGTCCCACAACTATCAAGAATTCACACACACAGCCCCATAGAGCCCCTAGTATCCTTCCGGATGTGCTTTCAAATCCTGATTGACAGCCCACAAATTCTGCAGCACCCATAGTTCCCCCATTCACTGCCCAACCCAGAATTCAGGTGGAAACAGCAAATTTAACTACTCCCCTTGATTTTTGGAGCTGTTTTTCATGGAATATCTGTATCCGTTAATTGTGGATCAAAGCAATTTATATGCACAACAATTTATTGCCGCCAACCCAAATTCAAACCTTGCCAGACCATTCGCATGGAAACCCAGTAAGGTTTCCGAATTTACATTTTTTTTGGGCCTAACCCTCAACATGGGCATTACTAAAAAAAATGAATTGCGGTTGTATTGGTCCACAGACCCGATTCATCATATGCCCGTGTTCTCTGCTGCCATGGCCAGGCATAGATATGAGAGTATAATGTGTTTTATGCATTTCAATGACAATACACTCTGTCGTCCTCGAGGTGACCCTGAATTTGACCGGCTCCACAAAATTCAGCCCCTCGTAAATCATCTTAACCAAAAATGTGCAGATGTCTATACTCTCCAGCAAGAAATCTGCGTTTATGAGTCCCTGATAAATTTTTCTGACCGCCTTGCATATTCAAACAATTTCTTCCCAGCAAGCCTGGCAGATATGGGGTCAAGATGCATAAGACCTGTGAGAGGGCAACAGGCTATACATATAAGTTTTGGATTTATGAGGGAAAAGATAGTCACATGGAGCCCCTCGGATGCCCAGAATACATGGGGAGTAGTGGCAAGATAGTTTTGGACTTGGTGTCATCCGTTTTCCATATGGGATACCATTTATACTGTATGTGGATAATTTTTATTCAAGCGTGTCACTATTTAGACATTTGTACAATCTTGGAATTGGTGCATGAGGCACCGTGTGACCTAATATGTGCCCGCCATTAGAAGTGGATGGATGCAGGATGGTATATTCTAATGGTGGGCATACCACACACTTTTTCTGGCAGAGATTTCTTCTCTTTTTTTCATTCAACTCACAGGCTGTATACAAAAAAAAATAGCATATATACCCAACAAGGACCAGTGGTACATCACTGGACTTTGAATGGTTATACCAGGATGATGCCTACAGCTGCTGGCATCATCCTGGTATCCTTTTTTTCAGCCAGCGATCAGCTTTCATGTAAAAGCAATCATAGTGGCTAATTAGCTGCAGGATTGCTTTTTACAAGCAACGGGAGACAATGACCCCTCTTCCCCGCTGCCTTCCATGACCTTCTTGAGCAGTCCCGTGCCTTCGGGGGAACCTGAGAATACAGCCGGTGTTTCTACCAGCTGACCATAGAGCTGATTGGAGACCAGAATGATGCCAATCATCTCTATAGTCTAAGAAATCGGAAGCTATGAGCATTTCATCGCTTCAGTTTCACAAGATATAAACAGCACCATTTGTAAATTGGGAAAGCATCTGATCACACCGATCTTGGTGAGATTAGATAATGTAAGGGTAGAGGAGATATCTAGAGCCGGATAGACCCCAGATTTCCCAACAAAGAATATATGGCCATTGAAGTTATA
Organism: Staurois parvus; assembly: GCF_062004578.1. NCBI lineage: Eukaryota > Metazoa > Chordata > Amphibia > Anura > Ranidae > Staurois > Staurois parvus. The sequence continues at coordinate 4,139,698 of NW_028318579.1, read as the reverse complement.
GGGGATATTTGCACTCCCTGTGATAGCATTAAAAGTGATAAAAAAAAAAACATAAAAAAGGGACAGTGTAAAAATAATTTAAAAAATCAAAATAGCGTAAAAAAAAAACAGCCTTGCCCCCCCCCCCGCACCTGCATGCGCGAGCGTTGACCCTATGCCGGTATGTAAACAGCGGTTGTGCCATACGTGTGAGGTATCAGCGCAAACGTCAGATTAAGGGAAGTAATTCTAGCACTAGGACTCCTCTGTAAATCTAAAATGGTAGCTTGTAAAGGCTTTTAAAATGTTGCCGATGGATATTGACAATGTATGCAGTTTGTCGCCATTGCACGGGGCATGCACAGTTTTAAAGCATGACATGTTTGGTATCTATTTACTCAGCATGCCATCATATTTTATACGTTACCAAATAATTGGCCAATATATTGTGTTTTTGTGCATTAAAAGAAAAAAAATTGTATTTTGTTTTTAATTTGCTTTTGAAAAATCGCTGCGCGAGTGCTACGTGGCATAAAAAATTGCAACACACACCATTTTGTTCATTAGGGCATCTACTTTAAAAAATATATAATGCTTAAGGGTTCAAAGTAATTTCCTAGCAAAAAATACAGATTTTTTTCATGTGAACAAAAAGTGTCAGAAAAGGCTTGGTCTTCAGGTGTTCAAGTGTTCAGAAGTGAATGATGTGTGGCATACACCTCTAGTTCTGGGCATAAAATGCCCCCACCCCCCAAAACAATCCATTTTTGGAAAGTAGACACCTTAATCTATTTGCTGAGAGGCATGTTGAGTCAATAGAAGAATTTATTTTTTTACCACAAGTTTTTGGAAAATGACAAAAAAAAAAAACTTACACAAAATTGTCACTTAAATGATTTATTGCTCACACATGCCGTGGGTATACATTCTGCTACTTCTCCTGAGTATGGGGGTACCAGATGTGAGAGACATTTTGGCAGCTTACCCAGGTACAGGACCCCAAAATCCAATAAGTATCTTCAGGCTTTTAAAGGGCTTTATTTCCTCATTACACTTCCTGACTACCTGTCATAGTTTTGGAGGCCCTGAAATGCCAGGATAGCACCAAATCCCCCTTTTTGTAAAGTAGACACCACAAGGATTTTGATAAGAAGCATGATGAGTATTTTGCAGATCTCGTTTGTTGCCACAAGTTTTTGGAGAATGAAGAAAGAAAACAAAAACATATTTTTTCTTTTCTTTTTTATATTTCAAAACCTTGTGAGAAAAATGAGATCTGCAAAATACTCACCATGCCCCTTTTTAAATTCCTTGGGGTGTCTACTTTACAAAAAGGGGTCATTTTGGGGGGGGGGGGGTTGGTGCTATCCTGGCATTTCAGGGCCTCCAAAACTGTGATAGGTAGTGAGATGTGAAAGTGAAAAGAGGAAGTTACGCACCGTCAGGGTTTCAAAGTGGTCATTAAATTTCAGGCTCCTGTATGTGGATAGACTCCCAAAAGTCTTACACATAGAAGTAGCAGAATGTATTTTGATGTGTAATTCCACATATACCCATGGCTTGTGTGAGAAATATAGAATTTAAATGACAACTTTGCGTAAAAAAAAATGTTTTTATCATTTTCCAAAAACTTGTGGAAAAAAATAAATCTTCCATGGACTCAATATGTCTCTCAGCAGATAGCTTAGGGTGCCTTTTTTCTGAAAATCGGTCATTCGGGGATATTTGTACTGTCCTGTGTCCTGGTATTTTAGCACCTCAAGAAATGTGATGGGCAGTCAGAAAGTAAAAGCTGTGTAAATTCCATTATCTATACCATAGTTTGAAGATGCTATAACTTTCACACAAAGCAATCAATATAAACTTATTGGACGGAAATGAGAAAATATTGTTTTTTTTGTTTTTATTTTCTTGTTTATAACGCCAAAAATAAAAAGTGCACAGGTGATCAAATACCACTGAAAGAAAGCTCTATTTGTGTGAAAAAAAGTATGTAAATTTAATTCATGTACCATATTGCATGACCGTGCAATTGTCATTTAAACTAGTGCAGAGCTGTAAAAAATAGCATAAATTGCAGTATCTATACCATAGTTTGTAGATGCTATAACTTCCACAAAAAGCAATCAATATACACTTATTGGGATTTTTTATCAAAAACATGGAGCAGAATACATTTTGGCCTAAATTTATAACTAACTTTGAGTTTACTATATATTTTTAACCTCTTGCCGACCGCGCATAGCCGAATGACGGCTTCACCGCGGCCGGCTAGTTCTGAGTGGACGTCATATGACGTCCTCCCAGAACGCGCTCTCCTGCGCGCCCCAGGGGGCGCGCACCCGGCGATCTCCGTGATCGCTGTGTCCTATGGACACAGCTGATCACGTGATGTGGTGAAAGGCCGATCCCACCTCAGATCGTGAGGAAAGTACTGCCGAGAACCGGCAGTTGTCAGAGCGGGGATCGGCACCGATCATCAGGGCACTGATGATCAGTGCCCTGATGATCGGTGCCCAGCAGTGACACCCGCAAGTTCCGCCCAGCAGTGCGCCCACTAGCCCCGCCCACCCGTTCCCAGCAGTGTCCCCACCTGTGCCCAGCAGTGCCCCCACCTGTGCCCAGCAGTGCACCCACCTGTGCCACTCTGCAGTGCCACCTACCTGTGCCCAGCAGTGCCACCCACCTGTGCCCACCCACCTGTGCCCACCAGTGCCACCCACCTGTGCCCACCAGTGCCACCCACCTGTGCCCACCCACCAGTGCTGCCCACCAGTGCCACCCACCAGTGCAGCCCAGCAGTGCTGCCAGTCAGTGCCACCAGTCAGTGCCCAGGGGTTGTGCCAGCCAGTGCTGCCAGTCAGTGCCCAGAAGTGATGCCAGTCAGTGCCGTCTATCAGTACCCATCATCAGTGTCACCTATCAGTGCCGCCTATCAGTGCTGCATATCAGTGTTGCCTATCCGTGACCCCTAATTAGTGCTGTCTATCAGTGCCGCCTATCCGTGCCACCTCATTAGTACTGCCTATCAGTGCCCTTTAGTGCTGCCTATCAGTGCCCATCAGTGCCGCCTATCAGTGCCCATCAGTGCCGCCTCATCAACGCAAATCAGTGAAGGAGAAAAAATACCTGTTTGAAAAATTTTATAAAAGAAACAAATAAACTTTTTTTTTTTTCAAATTTTTTGCACTTTTTTAAATTTATAGCGCAAAAAGTAAAGCGCCCAGTGGCGATTAAATACCACCAAAAGAAAGCTCTATTTGTGAGAAAAAAATGATCAAAATTTCATATGGGTACAATGTTGCATGACCGCGCAATTGTCAATCAAAGTGCGGTAGCGCTGAAAGCTGAAAATTGGCCTGGTAAGGAAGGGGGTATAAGTGCCTGGTAGGCAAGTGGTTAATAGCCGAAAGTAAAAAATATAGTTTTTCTTCAAGATTGACTTAAATTTCGTTTGGGTGCAGCATTGCATGACCGTGCTATTATCAGTTGAAATAATGCAGCGCCGAACAGCAAAAAGAGGCCTGGTCATTAAGGGGTGTAAATCCTCTGGAGGGCAAGTGGTTAAAAATAATAATAATGCAATAATACAACAATCAAAAAATGGAACATTAAAACAGTTTCAAAATAAAATATATACTTGGTAATAAAACAGCAGACCAGTAACTGACCCATTATCCCTATACTGTGGGAGGTCTTGTCTAAAAGGGAGATGCTAGAACAAGAGTTTGGCAGTCTTTAGAAAACTTTCCCCTACTGGCCAGTGCATTGGGGCCCAAATCTAATGTTGGAGTGCTCAAAATTAAGTCCCTCTGAATCCAGATGTAGGTGTCTTTACAGTGTGCTCTCTGTAAGTAATACTGTCTCTTTATGCAAGGTGTGGTAAGGTATGGCCAACAGCCTCTCACCAACTACTAGGGTGAAAACCTGTCTCCTTCCGCTCTCTGTCCGAGGCTCAGTGATGTCAGCTTCAGCCATGTTCTTTCCACGATCAGGTGGGGATTCCAGGCTCAACAGTGAAGTTACTACCAGTCTAGAGATGTCCTCTACTCAGCCCCTGTCTTCATCTCCAACACTGCGGCAAATGACCTGACAGCAGCCTGCTACACCGGGTGTGTTCCACCACATCCTCTCTGAGACTACTTCCAAGTTCCAGAATAGTCCTTTTTCCTGACCACAGTGCTATGGGAATGTTGGGATAGGTAGCCCTAGAGCCAATCTGTAATACAAGCTCAGTCTCCCTGGGGACAACATTCCCCCCCCCCCCCAAGTCATAGTAGCTCCTATCAGGCTCTGTCTGTCCCAAAATCCAAAGCAGCTCAGTTTCCTACTCCTTTCTGTGACTGCCAGGGGTGTATTTACCACAGGGCACACAAGGCATTTGCCTAGGGTGGCATTTTTCAGGGTGGGGCAGCACTCTCCCTCAGAAGAAGGGACGGAAGAAAGGACACATGCGGCAAGGGGACCTGGTAGGTTCTGAGAGAGGCTTCATGACGTTGCACAGCCCGACTCTTGTTCCCGGGGATGTCCGGAGCTGTGAAGGTGAGTGTCTTTCTCTCAAGGCTCTCTCGGGTGGGAGGCAGGGGTGTTGTTGGTCAATGTCAGGCTCTCCCTATGGGGAGCACTAATTTTTGTGTTGCCTAGAACAGAACAAAAGCTAAATATGCCAGTAGTGACCGCAGGTGGTGGTTGGGGCTTAAACAGGCTGCTCATGGCCCTATAATGACCAGGAGCGGACTGACCATTTGGAAACTCGGGTACTCCCCGAGGGCCCGGGGTCAGTAGGGGGCCCCATGAGATGTCCCTGGTACCTTTTTCATAGGCTTTTTTGAGTTTGGGCAAGGACACAGGGGCCCCATGATCCCCTATTGCCTGGGGGGCCCCATGAGTTGTCAGTCCGCCCCTGATAATGACTGTGTCCTCTTTTTCTCTATGGCTGCATACAGTCCAGCGAATGGCCAGTGCTCTCTCCATCTCTGTCCTTGCTCCCCATAGCCACTCCTTGGCTCTGCAGCTGCCCAAAGGGAGAGAAAGTATGGGGGTGGCAGCAGCAATAATAGCCTGGTCTCTGCTACCAGACAGAGCATCATTGTTGACCCGGGGCTACATAAGGATATAGTTTAAATACAGTATTTTCTGGCGTATAAGACTACTTTTTATACTTAAAAATATACCCCAAAAATTGGGGGTCTTCTTATACGCGGGGTATGCAATGTGAACCTTGAGTTTGTTTGGGTCAAGCTGACTGGATGTGCAGTAATGTACATACCGTATACCGTGCTGAGCCAAGCTGGCTCAAAACAAATGTCCCTATGACAGATTAATCTGCCAGCCCGCTGGATGTGCGGTATATACAGTATACTGCGCTGAGCCAAGCGGTTTCAAAACGTACCGGTACGTCCCTACTGTAATCAGCCCGCTGGATGCGTGTATGTACGGTAGCTGCGGCTACATACAGTATACACTGGGCCAATCACGGCGAGTGATGTATTCTACTAATGAATACAAAGCCTGCTCGGATTGGCTGAGTCAGAGAGGTGGGCTGATGATGTCACAACCTCAGCCAATCCGAGCAGGCTTTGTATTCATTAGTAGAATACATCGCTCGCCGTGATTGGCCCAGTGTATACTGTATGTAGCCTCAGCTACTTTACATACACACATTCAGCGGGCTGATTACCGTAGGGACGTACCGATACGTTTTGAAACAGCCTGGCTCAGTATACTGTATATACCGCACATCCAGCGGGCTGACAGATTAATCTGTCATAGGGACATTTGTTTTGAGTCACGGTATACGGTATGTACATTACTGCACATCCAGCGGGCTGTATATATACTGTATACTGTATGTAGTCGAAGCTACCGTATTACCACACATCCAGCGGGCTGTATATATACTGTATACTGTATGTAGCCGAAGCTGCCGTATTACCGCACATCCAGCGGGCTGTATATATACCGTATACTGTATGTAGCCGAAGCTACCGTATTACCGCACATCCAGCGGGGTGTATATATACTGTATACTGTATGTAGCCGAAGCTGCCGTATTACCGCCATCCAGCGGTAACCATCTGATTTGGAATTTGATCCATATGATGACTGTCTTACAAATGTATCACAAGACGTCATTCATGAACTTATGATGTCAGAGGATGAACATGAGGATTTTGAAGGATTTTAAGTACCAGTAAGTCATAACCATTTCAATTAAAAAATCTGATGTTTCTAAATGGTGTTGCCTCAGAAGGGGGGTAGTCTTATACGGCGAGTATAGCCCAAAAACTATGTTTTAACTGGAAAATTAGGGGGTCGTCATATACACCCAGTCGCCTTATATGCCGGAAAATATGGTAAGTATTTCAACTTTGAGTGTTTTTAGCTGTTTATCTGGAGTTCAGCTTCGAACATTAAGAGAAAGGCCGCTACGTTGGAGGTGGGTACTCTGCTGAAGTTTCTTTTGAAGTGATCTTAAAAGCCAGAATGAAAGAAAGCGTAAAAACTTCCAATCTGCTGACTGCCTATAGAATTGTTCTACTTTAGCGGGTAACTACTGATAACTATTGTGCTGCGCTGGATTATATTTAAATGACGTTATTGTTGCATTATACATATACTTGTGAGAAGCCATCATTAACTTCTTATGAAGGATTTTTTTTTTTTTTCTCGGTCTCCAATTTTGTTGAAGCTGAATAAAATATTCAGAGGAGCTTTTTTATGTTTTACCTTCCCTAATGCATTTTGCTATTATTTAGCATGCATTTACATTTCAATTAAGAACACTGACTGTTCGAAAGAGATATCCTGGTGGGCAGTACAAAATATATTATTCAAGCTATCATAATCTCTTTTTTTTTCCCTCCGTAATGACTTCATTTGTTCTAATGACACTGGGAATATTGTGCCGTGGACACAGCTTGTTGGAGTTCTGAAACACCTTGAGAAATGCACTTTGTAATTCATATATAAATTACGTTAAAACCTGACCGCCATTAACACAAGATTACAAAGCTGGAGAAGAAATGTTAAGAGCAAGGCTAAGAAAACAAGTTAATAAAATTGCTGCAGGACTTTTTTTTTTTACAGTATGGTTACTGCTCGTCGTTATAAAGAGTGGGGCCCTCTCTGTGGGAAAGAAGAAGTCTCATTTCAGAAGTCCAGGATGCCCCCTATTGAGTCAGAGCTCTACAATCAGCAAAGCTCATGTTCCCTGCTGATTGGAAATTTCTGACTCAATAGGGGGCATGTTGGACCTCTACAAAGATATCAATCCTTCCCCACAAAGAGCAAGGGTCTGTGGTAGCAAGATGTACCTTTGAAATAATTATGATGATTTTATAATGATGATGAGATCTGAAACTAACCTTTGCGCTGCGTCTCTTTATGTTTAATGCAGATATACTCTAAGACATCTAAGACATCAAAACCACAAAGGATCAGTGCCAAGTCTTGGGACATTGAACCATAAAAGTATAAATTAAGAATATTTAGAAAAAGTGGAAGCAGTGGAAAGCTCAGAAGTCTCATTACAAATTGTCATCCATTGCCACCAACATCTGATCATCATCACCAATATCTGCCCAATGACCAAAGACTACATGACTTGTATCTTTTCTATTATGAATGCTCCTGCCAATCATCTGAAAAAATTAGACATTTCCAGACCAGGGGCGGACTGACAACTCATGGGGCCCCCGGGCAATAGGGGATCATAGGGCCCTTGTGTCCTTGCCCATTACTCAAAAAAGCCTATGAAAAAGGTACCAGGGCATCTCATGGGGCCCCCTACTGACCCCGGGCCCTCGGGTAGTGCCCGAGTTTCCAAATAGTCAGTCCGCCCCTGTTCCAGACACATTTGGTGTCTTTCTGATCTCCCATAGTGCAGTATGCATCTTTAAATTAGACCCCTCTGACTAACTAAAGACAGGTAGCTGTACCTGTACTTCAGAAGAAATCCACAACAGGTCCTTCTCAGCAACTTCTAGCAGCAGTCAGGCTTTTGTCTAGTTTTGTGTGCAAAGAAACAAATAGAGGGTGCACGGGCCTAGTGCATTACCTTCTAAAAATGAGATTTATTGAATAAAAAGAAGTATACTCACAATAGAATAAAATCAAAGGCACATCACAAAAAAGCCAGAATGGACCAATCTCCTTAGATGGTGGCTGTTGGGGGACTGTAGGCCTTCAAACAGGGGCAGACTGACAGCTCATGGGCCCCCCGGGCAATAGGGGATCATGGAGCCCCTGTGTATTTGCCCACACTCAAAAAAAGCCTATTAAAAAAAAGGTACCAGAGGCATTTCATGGGGCCCCCTACTGACCCCGGGCCCTCGGGCAGTGCCTGAGTTCTCAAATGATCAGTCCGCCCCTGCCTCCAAATGCTGATGCGTTTCGAGGCAGAACCTCTTCCTCAAAGCTTCTTGGATCTGTGGAAGAGGTTCTGCCTCAAAACGCATCAGCATTTGGAGGCCTACAGTTCCCCTAACAGCCACCATCTAGGGAGATTGGACCATGTTGTCATTTTTGTGATGTGCCTTTGATTTTATTCTTTTGTGAGTATACTACTTTTTATTCAATAAATCTCATTTTTAGAAGGTAATGCACTAGACCCGTGCGCCCTGTTTGTTTCTTTGCACACAGTTCCTTTGGATTTCCCTGGTCCGTTGAGGGCACCAAGGCTTGCATTCCCAAAAAGTACTCCATGTGGAGATACTGACCTTGTGGAGCTCATCGTCCAGCGCAGGAGTTACAGCATTCGTTTGCTCATGCTTTTTTGTCTGGTTTTGACTGCTTAACCACCTGCCAACCTCTCACAGTAAATATACTGCAGGTGGGCAGAAAGTGCTGGCACAATCATGTACATGTAAGTGACCGGCATTTTCCTCACATGCACCCCCTGCTGACCCGTGCTGTGAATAAACACAGCACGAGCTTGGCAGATGATTTCAGTCAATGATTTTGGCTGGAGTCAGCTGATCGACTGTGCCCAATCCCACACAGAGTTCTATGTTTTCCAAAACCACACAACTCTGCATACAGGGAACAGCAATCTGGTTGTTTCTTCTCCTTGCAGGGAGAAAAATAGCCAAATTTTAAAATAAAAGCAGAACACATTCCACACAGTTTGGCACACAATTAACCCTTTGATTTCCTAGATATTAACTCCTTCCCAGCCAGTGTCATTAGCATTGTTTGGCACACAGTTAACCCTTTGATTTCCCCTAGATATTAACTCCTTCCCAGCCAGTGTCATTAGCATTGTGCCAGTGTACGTTATGATCACTGATCACTGTATTAGTGTCAATATTGATGTCAGTGTCAGTTAATGAATCAGACATTTGCCCCATAGATGTATTGGGACTTTTTAGGCAACATACACAAATCTATATAAACAAATACATTTTATTCCAAAAATTTTAAGAGTTATTTGATCAACATATTGTGCAAACAACTAAAACCACCATATAAAGACAGTTACAAAGGAATATGCTGACTTGCTGTGGAGAATAGCCTCCCTTTTCAAGATGGTCAAGAAAAGAGAGAAATGCAAATTTTCTTCAGCTGAAAAACCCAGCTAAAATCGACATATAAAAGTGGTTACAAAGGAACATGCTGACTTACTGTGAAGATATAACTTCCCTCTTCAAGATGGTGAGGAGAGGAAAGAAAGGCAAATTTTCTTCAGCTGGAAAAAAAGTCAGTTAACCTCCCTAGCGGTCTGATTATGTCAGTATTTCTGTGCTGAAAGCGGTACATTTTTTTGCATGGAAAAATGTATTTTTTTTATTGTAGGCCTGTAATTTGTAGGAATAACTCACTGAAATCTGTCCGAACAAGAGTCTAGTAAACATCCCGGGGATGATAAAACTTGAAACACAAAATCATAAATTATAATTTAATAAATAATCATAAAAATAATAATATAATAATAATAAATTTAATGCAATAATATAATCAAACCAAAAACACTGAGATTTGAAATAGAGCGCCAAGTTCGCACATCACTGAGCAAAGTCGCAAAATCGTTTTCAGTGTCTGATGAGGAATTTCCTCACAAATCATTATCACTCAATTCTGCAAGTGGTTCTGATTTACTATCGCTGTTCTCTAGCCGGTCTAAAACCGCTTTTGACATAAAGGGACGCTTTTTGGACGCCATGGACTTTTCTCAGTTTCCAGGCAGAAAGAACAGTTAAAATGCAGGCAGGGCGCCGGACAAAGCACTCGGGACAAAATGTATGTGAAATGGTTTGGAACAGTAATGTTATACTATGTCAAATTTGTTTATTAGAAAATGACAGTTTCTAAAAAATTTTAAATTTGCCACCGGTTCCAGCCCCCGTACATCCCATACGTCCCGACACTCGCAGGGAGCGGAACACGGAAGCCGGATGCCGGCATCGGCCGGAGGAGGTGGCCGGGGACGCTGCAGGGGGGACATTGCGGGAGCGAAGGACAAGGTAAGCGCTGCAGGGAATCTCTGAGCAACGCCGCATGGTATTCCCGAGTATAGCTCGGGGTTTCCGCTTTTGGTACTGAAACTTTACCCCGAGCTACACTCGGGAATACCGCCAGGGAGGTTAATGTACCTCCCAGCCTGCATCAGCTAGCACCAGATTGCCCACCACACTATCACAGTCCCACTATAAGTCACTGATCATCTCAATTACTAGTATAGCATCATAACTGTAAATTCCAATGTATATACCAGAGTTTGTAGACACTATAACTGTCACAGAAACCAATTAATATACATTTACTGGGACCTTTTTTGTTTAACCAAAGACATGTAGCAGAATACATTTTGGCCTAAATTTATAAAGAAGTTAGATTTTTTATTTTTTTTATGGATATGTTTTATAACAGAAATTAGAATTTTTTTTTAATCCTCAGTCTTTTTATTTTATATTATAAAAAATAAAAAACACAGTGGTGATCAAATACCACCAAAAGAATAATATACATGTAATTTGTGTACAGTGTTGCATGACTGTACAATTGCCAATTAAAGTAGCGCACTGCTGAATAGCAAAAAATTGCCCTATCATGAATGAGCAAAAAGTTTCAAAAGTCAAGTGGTTAAAAATAAAGGAACTGTAAGACATTGAATACCTGAAATTAATGTTGTCGATTTGAACTGAGGGTTTATTTAGGCTTTATTAGATCATTAAATGTAAATACAGGAAAAGGCAGCTCTTGCTGAAATATTCACGTTCTGTCCAGAGTATTAACTCTTCTCCGCCACTAAATGTCCTCAGTCTTCTGACTGAATGGCAGCCAGTGTCCTTCAATCCACATCCTCTGAGCTGTCATGGACCTGCTCTCTGGGGCTGGATTCTCATTTAGACTGGGCTCAGACTGAATGACGCTCATAAGTCATTACATTGTTATGTACATCAGTAAATACCACCTCCTACTGCCCTTACAGATGGAGAGGAAGGACTATTAACATGATTGGGCAGCCAGAAGACCCCTGGAGAAAAAGAAGAATATGAGTGGTTTTTTTTTTGCTTTTTTTTTAAGTGTGGGGTGCATGCATCAGTTAAAAGATGAAATGCATTATTAAAAAAAAAAAAAAAAAAGCTTTACAATCTCAATGTTAAAGAGCCAGTCAACACAAAAGTGATGTTTCAATTATAGGTGGGATCTTCTGGTTTTGCATATTTCTTGAAGGGCTCGATGGTGATATCTCCCAGCCGTAGTTACCGGGCATGTTCCAACCCTTCTTGGGTAACAGATGTTCCTCTTCACCATTGGGTATATTTTAGTTCTTACTTGGCATTCTTCATAATGAAAAATAAAGTAACCACTCTTAACCACTTCCACTCCGGACACTTTCACCCCCTTCCTGACCAGGGCAATTTTCAGCTTTCAGCGCTATCACACTTTGAATGACAATTGCACAGTCATGCAACACTGTACCCAAATACATTTTTTACCATTTTTTTGAGACAGATAAAGCTTTATTTTGGTGGTATTTATTCACCGCTGGAATTTTTATTTTTTTTGCTATGTAAATGAAAAAGTCCACAAATTTTGAACAAAGGTGTTTTTTTATACAATTTTGCAAATAAATAATATTTCATCATAAATCTTGGCCAAAATTTATTCCGTTATCTTTTTAGTAAAAAAAAAAAAAATTAGTTTATAACCAAAAATTATAATTTTTAAACATTTTTTTTTACATTTTTATTTTATTTTTTTATATTATTATTTTTTATTTATTTATTTATTTTACATACTGTCACCCTAGCAGTACAGTGTCACCATGGTGACACTGTACTACTTGTGGGGGGTGATGAAGATTTTTTTTTTTTTTACACTGATTGCTTTTACACCCATATAGGATGTAAAAGCAATCATTTCTCTTTCTCTCTGTCTGCATTCTTGCACTCATTGAGAAGTACTGAGTGAGCTGTGATTGGTCACAGCTTGTCACATGGTACAAGGCTGTTGTGAATAGCCTTGTACCATGTGACCTCTGTGATCATTCACAGATTTCACACGTAGTAAGCAATGATGTCACAAGTGACATCTTGCTTACTACTTTGCATGTGATCACTGATTGGCCAATCAGTGATCACATGATCGGGACCTCGTACAGAGGTCCCGTCCGACGATCGGTGTTTCACTGTGTCCGGAGGACACAGCGGGCACTGGATCGCGGTGCTGCGCGCTCCCAGGGAGCGCGCACAAGCAGGGTGCGGGGAGGCCGTTCATAAACGGCCACCCGACCCTGCACTGCCACCGTCCGGCCGTTTATATGCAACGGCCGGTTGGGAAGTGGTTAACCACTTACACAGAGGTTCCATACAGTGAGCGGGGAGCGCACACAGGCTAAAATGGCAACCCGCTCCTGCACTGCTCCCATCCTGCCGTTTATATACATGGGCCGGACGGGAGCAGTGCAGGAGTCGGTTGCCATTCATAAACAGCGCCCGCCATTTTAGCCTGTGTGCACTCCCCGATCACTGTACAGAACCTCTGTGTGAGGTCCCGATCATGTGATCACTGATTGGCCAATCAGTGATCACATGAATAGTAGTAAGCAAGATGCCACTACTGACATCATTGCTTACTACTTGAATGATCACAGAGGTCACATGGTACAAGGCTATTCACAACAGCCTTGTACCATGTGACAAGCTGTGACCAATCACAGCTCTCACAGTATTTCTCAATGGCTGCAAGAATGCAGCCAGAGAGAAGAAGAAATGATTGTTTGTCCAACCTTTATGGGTGTAAAAGCAATCAGTGTACCAAAAAAAAAAAAAAATCTTCATCACCCCCCACAAGTAGTACAGTGTCACTATGGTGACACTGTACTGCTAGGGTGACGGTATGTTAAAAATAAAACATAAATTGTAATATAAAAAAAATGTAAAATAATTTTTTGAGAAATTAGAATTTTTGGTTATAAACTAATTTGTTTTTTTTTTTTTTACTAAAAAGATAAGTGAATAAATTTGGGCCAAGATTTATGAAGACAGATTATTTATTTGCAAAATTTTATAAGAAAAACCCTTTTTTTCAAAATTGGTGGACATTTTCATTTATATAGCAAAAAAAAAACCGTAGTGGTGAATAAATACCATCAAAATAAAGCTTTATCTGTCTCAAAAAAATGCTAAAAAATTCATATGGGTACAGTGTTGCATGACCGCGCAATTGTCATTCAATGTGTGACAGTGCTGAAAGCTGAAAGTTGGCCTGGACAGTAAGGGGGTGAAAGTGTCCGGACTGGAAGGGGGTGAAAGTGTCCGGACTGGAAGGGGGTGAAAGTGTCCGGACTGGAAGAGGGTGAAAGTGTCCGGACTGGAAGGGGGTTAAACTGTCCGGACTGGAAGGGGGTGAAAGTGTCCAGACTGGAAGGGGGTGAAAGTGTCCGGACTGGAAGGGGGGGAAAGTGTCCGGACTGGAAGGGGGGGAAAGTGTCCGGACTGGAAGGGGGTGAAAGTGTCCAGACTGGAAGGGGGTGAAAGTGTCCGGACTGGAAGGGGGTGAAAGTGTCCAAACTGGAAGGGGGGGAAAGTGTCCGGACTGGAAGGGGGTGAAAGTGTCCAGACTGGAAGGGGGTGAAAGTGTCCGGACTGGAAGGGGGTGAAAGTGTCCAAACTGGAAGGGGGTGAAAGTGTCCGGACTGGAAGGGGGTGAAAGTGTCCAGACTGGAAGGGGGTGAAAGTGTCCGGACTGGAAGGGGGTGAAAGTGTCCAAACTGGAAGTGGTTAAACCACTGTTTTAGAACAATCCTAGAATTACCTTTAACTTTGTCCAAGCAAAATCTGGCCTCATTGGTTGCAGGTTATGCGAGTGTCAGGTAGAGTGTGGGCAAGGTGAATATACTGTAGGTGGGTGATGGTGGGCTAAGAAACTTTAAGTCCAAGAGTTGAATGGAACTGCTCTTGAGCTACTGATGCTGATTGCTACACAGTATAACACATTGAAATTGTAATTTAACCAGTTCCCGCCTGGCCAATTGTAATATGACGGCCTGCCAGGACTTTCGTCATTCCTCGTGGACGTCATATGAAGCTCTTCTGGAACTCACTTTGCACACAGCGTTCTGGGCGCGATCTGTCACTCACTTTGTCAACTGGACACAGCCAATGATAGATCACTGTACCAGCCCGCTGCCGGTACCATGTAATCGCTGTGACCAATCACAGCAGATCACATATCAATTGTATACAATGAATGGCTTCCTTTCATGCCATTAATTGTTTACAATTGTGTTTCTATCTGCGATTGCTCACAGTGATCATATGGTACAGACAGGGCCAATCACAGCCCATCGGTACTATGTGACTGGCTGTGGACAAACACAACAATATTTACTGAATGAATCGATTTCATTCAATAAAATGTTTGCTTATAGCAAAGAAATTTGGTAATAAATGTATAAATGTGTTAATAAAAAATCCTGATCACTTCCCCAGAGTAGTACAATGTTACTATAATAACATTGTATTGCTTTGGTCACAGTTTGTTAAAAAAAAATCATAAAAAAAGAAAACAAATGTAGTAAAATAAAGAAAAAAATATTTAAAATATAAAATTAAAGTTATTACATGTTTACGTTACAGTGTCCCCGGTCACCACCACACTAGTTATATATGATAATGTTGTACTGCACTGGCGACAATATGCAAAAAAAAAAATTGTATTTCTTTATTTTCCAAAAAATTCTGATGAAAAAAATTACAAAATCCAAAAACTTGCCATGCCTCTTACTAAATTCCTTGCACTGTCTACTTTCCAAAAAGGTGCCATTTGGGGGGGTATTTGTACTGTCCTTACATTTTCTCAAGAAATGAGATCGGCCTCCAGTACATCAGGATTGGTTGATTCAGATATATACCATAGCTTGTGGACTCTATAACTTTGATGTAGACTAAAAAATAAACCCTGATTTGGGTAATTTTCACCAAAAAAAATGTAGCAGAATACATTTTGGCCTAAAGTTATGAAGAACAATTATTTATTTGCAAAATGTTATAACATAAACAAGGAAAAACCTATTAAAAAAAATGTTCAGTGCTTATTCATTTGTTTAGCCGAAGCCATCTTTAAGGAGGGGCAAAAGGGGAAGCTGCCCTGGGCCCAGTCATTGTTGTGGGGCCCAAAGCAGTTGGCCCATACTTTCCAACTGTACCAGTTTACATTCCATTGTCCCTTGAAGTCTTCTTCCCGAACTGTGCCAGATATCTCAGTGTGAAGTGCTGTCAATTATGCTGCCCAGCTCTGCCCTATTGTCATGATTCACATGCAGACCCTGTCATTATTCACATGTAAATAGAGGCGGGCCAGCAGCATTGATATGTACATAGCAGGGGGCATTCTTATGTATATTATGCCCCCCTGTGGTTTCAGCCACCATAATTATTTTAGTAAATATAAACTGCTAGATACCTTTTCCCATCAGCAGTTAGAGCAGTCTTGTGACTTCTAGCAGTATCCAGAAAAGCACTGGTTAAAGCTTGTAGGAGGAGTTTTCTTTCTGCTCTAGGAGGATTCAGAACCCCTGACCTCTGTCTGGACAGTGCTGATTGGCCCTGTGTTGGTCACATGTACTCTCCCAAGAAGAAAAAAAAACCTCTCTAGCAATATATACCAAAGTAAGCATGTGCACGCGGTTCAGTCTGAAGATAAGTGGTGGTCGCTTGAAAAAGGGGAGGAACAGAGAAGAAAGGATCAAGCAGCCTTTTTACACAATGCAGAGGATTAACCCCTTAGGTTCCACAATGAGTATAACAAGCAAGTATTACTGCATCTACAGACTGACTTTACTGTTGTGGGTTTAGTAACATTTTAAATAGCTGAGAATGTATATGTTCCTGCTATCTTTTTTTCTTTGCACGAGGACCCCCTCCCCCCGAAAAAAAAACATACAAAACCCTTGCCATTTTTCAGCAATAAACAAGAAGCCAGCAGGGAAAGTAAATAACCCTAACTGTTATTTTTTACTTTCTAAAAATTTAACTTTTGGTGTAGTACATCCTAAAAAAAAATGATATTGTGGGGTCCCCCCTGAAATCCATGCCAAAACTCCTTATGCTTGATGAGGTTCTGTTATACATTATAAAAGAAAACCCCATGCAAAAAATAATAAAAAAGTGTGGTCCTCTTCTCCAAACATTTATAATAGATCCTTCAGGTCTGTAATGGACTTTGAGGGGGTCCACCACTCAAAAAACAAAGACATGGGGCCTCTGAAAATCCATCCAAAACGCTCATGTGAGCATGCAGCATGTGCCCAAACCATACCAGAGGATAGTCTCTTGGCAAAGCACCGTGTGCCTAGGTTGATGAAGACAAGGGCCTCTTCCACACAATTCTGGCCCAGAAGTTAAAGGGGTCTGAACGTGGGGGGCTTATCAGGCTCTGGAAACCACCTTTTAAAATAACCACAGATACCTTCTTCCACGTGAATGAGTAAGGAGTACCCCTACTGATTGAAGAAAAAAAGGAAAACTAAAAAACATACTTCGCAAGTTCACAATGTAAATCCAATATCAATAACAGCATCTAGCAAGGAATATCTTGGTCAATCATCATGAACAATTCTTCTTGACCCACCAACCACTGATAAGATCCAAATGAGTGATTCCTGAATGAGAGAAAGTTTGTAAACAAAGGGACATGAATGGTGGCCGAAGTAATTGACCAAATTTGACCATGCCTGGTCAGTGCAGACAGAAGACATTCTGGTGTTTCCATTCAACTGACAACCGAATGGGTTTGACAGGGATGCGTCATTAGTTGCTAAAAAGCCAACAACGACTGGCACTGGTAATGTCAAGACACATACTTTAACTTTGAACCTTATTTAACACCTTTGTGCCAAGAATATGCATACATGTAGGCTCTAGGCAGGTGGGCCTTAATGCCGAGAGGCCACATATATGTGTACCAAAATGTAAAGAAAGCTGTGCTGAGAGCGCACACCCTGAGCGCGCCTGGAACAATTACGGAAAGCTCCCGATCACTATTTGAGATCAGGAGCTTTCCAATCATGTGACCACTGTGACTACCAATCATGGCGGTCACATGATCATAAACCCCGCCCTGCCTCCCAGCATCAGAAACCCTTTAAATGACCGGGAGGGGTTATTATTTTATTAAAGTTATTGCTTATGTAAAAATCCTGAGGTCATCACAGAGGACAAGGGAGCATTCTTTACGTCTGGAGGAAAAGAAATGTAATCTCCAAACATGGAAAGGTTTCTTCACAGTGAGAGCTGTGAGAATGTGGAATAGACTCCCTCAAGCGTTGGTTCTGGCAAGCTCAGTAGATTGCTTTAAAAAAGTCCTGGATTCTTTCCTAGATACACAGAATATAACTGGATATAACATTTATAGGTAAAGTTGATCCAGGGAGTATTCGATTGCCTCTCGGAGGATCAGGAAGGAATTTTTTCCCTGCAGGAGCAAATTGGATCATGCTTTGCTGGGTTTTTTTGCCTTCCTCTGAATCAACTGTAGGTGTAGAATTATAACTTTTTTTTTTTTTTCTATGGTTGAACTGGATGGACTTTTGTTTTTTTTCAACCAGACTAACTATGTAACTTAACCCCTTCACGCCTAAAACAAATCTAAATGCCTAAGCACAATTCTGCAATGTTGACATGTGTTAGTAAAACTGTACATATCATCACAACTACTTTGTACATCCAGGTGAATTATACCGCGTTTTTTTCAGGACAAATTGGGCTTTCATTTGGTGGTAAATAGTAATGGCTAGCTCCTAATTTTTTTTTATTCTCAAAGGAAAACTGGCCAAAAATAGTAAAAAAAAATAGTTTTTTTTAATTTAGCTGTGTGTTTCTTGTTACGACCATAACCTACCTCCATAGAACAACCCAAAATAAATTCTCCAGCTTTTGACGATCGCAGCGATACCATATATGTGTATGTTATTTGTTGTTTGTACCCGTAGTACAGCCCAGAAACAATAGTGCGCATTTTGTTTTTGTCTTTTTTTTTTACCTAAAACACACTGACACTGACATTAACGCTAACTGACACTGATACCAAATTTTTTTTAAATCCTGACCTTGACCCAAACACTAACCCTGGTACTGAACTAGATCAAACCTTGATTTGATCTAGGTATTTTTCTTTATTTTTTATTTTATTTTTTTATATTTATTTATTTATCTTCTTTTTTTTTTTTTTTTACAAAATTTTTCCTGACAAAAATTTTTTTTGTCAGGAGTTAGAGAGATACAATGTATACAATGTATCTCTCTTCTCCATTCATAGAGAGAGAAAAAACAAGGGGGCCGGGCTGCACAGTGACTGATCACTGTGATAGCCAATCAGAGGCTATCACAGCGATCACATGATCCGGAATCGGGAGTCCCAGTTTCCGATCGTTAAAACGGGACCCGGGGCTCTCAGTGACACCGCGGTCGCTGTGCTGGGAGCGCACCGAGCGGTGCACGACCAGAACAAAAAGAGATACGCAAATATGTGGCCCCACCGCATATTTGTGTGCCATCGGCATCAAGGGGTTAAAGTGGTTCTAAAGGCTCAATGCTTTTTTTTACCTGAGCCCCTCCCAATCCAGTGATGTTCTCAACAGCCTCTGCTGTCTGGGGTCTTTTCCTCTTCATTGGCTGAGACAGCAACAGGAGCCCATTGACCCCCCGCTGCTGTAAATTACAGCCAGTGAGCCACTGAGGAGAGAGTGGGGGCGGGGCTGAGCCATGGCTCTATGTGTCTTATAAACGCATAGAGAAGCAGCTCGAAGATGAACACGCAGAGGTGCCCCAAGGGCAAGCAGTTTTCCCTGGGGGCATTGCTCGAGGAGGAGGAGCCAGGAGTCTGGAGGAGACTCTACAAGAAGAGGATCGGGGCTGCTCTGTGCAAAATCACTGCACAGAGCAGGCAAGTATAACATGTTTGTTGTTTTAGAAAAAAAAAGCTTTATTGTCACTTTAAAAGTCTTTCTTGATTATCTTTTAAGTAAATATCAGAAAGTGTGAAAATTACATTAAGGTTTAATTGTGGTACACTTAAAGGAAAATGCATGTTTTTATAATATTTCTTCTTTTTTTTCTACTAAAAAAAATGTAAGCATTAAAAATAAATATATTCAAATTCAATACTAGAAAAGCAACAGCTTTCCTGAAAAAAAATCTACTTGCAGTAAATTCAGATGGACTAGAAAAGATCAATGCTGTTGGCACAAAGTTGAAATGTATTGATTTGTTAGTGAAGTAGCTGTATGTAAACTGTCAAAGTGAATACAGCGGCAGTACACTTTTTTTTGACTGGCCTGGTTTATGGGTGTCACAATAGATTGCAAACCCACATTAGGCTCAATTTACAAAACCTTAGAACCAGAAAAAGAATATTTATTTATCCCCAAAATTGTATTTTAAATATCTAAATGAACTTGGCTAAAAAATAACTGCCCTAACCTTCTGCAGTCAAATTTGAGAAAACCCCACTATATATTTGTTATGTGTTCCCATTCACATAGCATGCCTAATTTTATATATATATATATATATATATATATATATATATATATATATATTTATATATACTGTATATATAATTTTTTTTTCTTTAAATCATTTAGATATTTCTCAGGAGCTGACTGCAAGATTCTTTTAACAATGTCAGAGTGAGTCTGTCCCAAGTCTGTCCTCATTAACCCCTTGACGCCGACTGTACAGAAAATGCTACCTCTCAGCGGCTGGGCCTTGGCGTCGAGCGGCCGCATATTTGCGTACTATTTGAAAACACATATGTGCTGGAGCGTGTCCCAGCACATATGTCGGTGTCTCACGGAAAGGTCCGATCTCCCTTTGCAATTGGGACCTTTCCCGATCATGTGACCGCCGTGACAGTGAATCACGGTGGTCACATGACCCTAAAACCCGCCCCGCCTCCTGGCGTCTGAAACCCCTTAAAGAGCTGGGAGGTGACAGCGTGAAGAGGTTAACATACAATGCAAGAAGCCCATTCTCTATACCTTTTTCCCCCTTGTTAGGATGGATAGGGGGTTATTTACTAATATTGGACAGTGCAAAATGCGGTGCAACTTTGCATAGAAACCAATCAGATTTCAGGTTTTATTACCAAACCTTAAGCTGAAGTTAGAATCTGATTGGCAACCATGCACAGCTGCACCAGATACTGAGTGCACCAGTTGTAGTAAATCTCTCCCACAGTGTTCATATCTAGTTAAAATTTATACTGAAGATGCTGGGTAGGTGGAACGTGGTTCGGTGGCAGAAAACAGATGCCAGATAACGATGTTTTGCAGAACCTGAAAAAAAGTAAATCAAGGCCCTTGGGGCGAAGGCGCACCCAAACAGGACACTTACAACAGTTCAGACTGGTGTCAGCCCAAGATGGTGATAACATCTCTCAAGGAGAGTGGAGTGCAGCCTGGCCAGTCCAACCCAAAGGGGAGCTAGCTGACAATGGCAACATAGGCCCTACTCTGTCAGAGCCTGGGTCCCAACCTGGGCTTTCTGCGGTGAGTGGCAATGTTTCTTCTTGCTGAGTCACCTGGAATGCTGGACAGCTCCCTTGACAATTATTTGGATGATCCTGCCTTTACCTTGTTTCTCATGAACCTTGAACCCCTTGCTCCTCCCATGAACTTCCTGATATAAGCCATGTCTCTGCACTTCTTGTTTGCCAGATTATTGTGCTCTCCAGTCAGTATCTTGCTCCTTGCCTTCTCTGCTGTTATCCATATTTTGCTACCACTTTTTATTGACCCTTGTCTTGTTCTCGACTACGCTTCTGCCTGATCCCAACTTGCGACTGCTCATTACTGACCTTGGCTTGTTTACTGACCATGCTTCCATTTGAACCTTACCTGCTTAATACGCTACTGGACCTCTGCTTGTTCACCTCCTGGTGGGGTGATCCTGAGGACCTTGACCTGGTGCTAACACGTAGCAAAATCCATCTCTACCATCAGGAGCTCTGGTGATCACCGGTTGGTACTTAGACCCTGCACCTTGGGTGATCCCACTCCTCCGCCACAGTGACCTGCCTGTGTACCTATCTTGCTGGTTTCAGGTGAGCCTTTCCACTGTTTCAGGTGAGCCTTTCCACTGTTAAAGCAACTGGTCTTCCAGCCTGACCCCTGATTGTGACAATTTTCTACTTCTCCGGAACCTCTCCCTAACACTGACCATTGGGATAAACTGTCCCTACACAAATGTGAGCCAAAACCCAGAGCTCAGAGGCTTAATAAGACTCTGCATGATGCAAAATGCCCGCCAGGGTGACCTGGATCCAGCACATCCAACCGGATCACTGCTCCAGGGGACTAAGGAAACAATAGAGAACCACAGATTCTCCCAACTTTCTCCTCCAGTTGCAATGCCTCTATGGATGAGCGCCACCTGTAGTGGAGACTGTAGACTGTACCTGTCAGCACAGTACAGACAAGGTGACATATTTACATAGTTTTCAAGGTTAAGTAAAGACATCAGTCCATTCAGTTCAACCTGTGTGGGTGTATGAGTGTGTAT
Source organism: Staurois parvus (assembly GCF_062004578.1). Taxonomy (NCBI): domain Eukaryota; kingdom Metazoa; phylum Chordata; class Amphibia; order Anura; family Ranidae; genus Staurois; species Staurois parvus. The sequence goes on along the minus strand of NW_028318579.1, from coordinate 4,117,709 downwards.
GAATTTATGTCACTACTCTTTTCCATATCCCTGTAAATTGTGCTCACTAAGATACCCATCTAAGAGTTTTTTTTTTTTTTTTTACACTCCCCACTGACACCACCAATTGTGAAGGGAGCTCCACATCCTTACTGTTCTAATAGCAAATAACCCTCTATGTACAATAGCTTAAGGTTTAATGGCTTCTCATCCAACTTTATTGAGTGGTCACCTGTCTTCTTAAGTGACCTGAGACTGCATCATTTTTTGTCCCTATGGCAAACATAGCTGCTGAGCCCCCTCATAAATGGAGAACTAGGATTTTTTCTTTCTGGAGTGTCCAAAATAGAGCACCTAAAAATGGTAAGCTGCAATTTTTAATTGTTTCGCTATGAATGGGGACATGCAACAATTATAAAGTAAGTGTTATCCCAATGTGGCTGTAAAAGTGGAAATACACTTTAAAGAGGACCCACCTTCTAAAAAAAAAATAAAGACAATAATATATTAAAACACGTAGGCCTATATGCCCATGCTGCTTTTCCTATAAGCCTGTATGCCCATGCTGCTTTTCCTTCACATTCTGCCTTTTCACGCCACCTTTATGCTGTCAGTGCACCCATGCTGCCATTTTGAAAATGTAGGCCATCCTCAGCTTGCAATTCTGTTGCATTGTGGAGATGTAGCTCATGCTGTTATACTGATGTGAATTTTAGTGAAAAAGGGAAAGGTAATTTTTGCACATGTTAAAATTTGAATTTCTGGCTTGAAACTTAAATAAAATGTTTTTTTTTAATGAAATCAGAAGACCTGTAGAATAGGCAGATGTAGTTGCAATTTTTTACAAGATGTTTGTGCAACTAATTATCAAATTGATGTTTTCCATTAAACAATACATTTAATTTTAGTGCACATAAACACAATATATTTTGTAAAATATAAGAGATGAGATTGTGTCAAGTAAATAGATACCAAATATGTCAAGCCTTAGGATTGCATGAACCTGCAAAATGGTGGAAAAATACTATACCCAAAATTGTTGTTAGGTCATGCTTTAAGAACCTTTCAAGCTAATCATTTTAGAGTTAATTGTAAACTATGGCCTTAGAGTTATTCCTCTTACTCTGCATTGCTCGGTAATACATAAAATTTGTTGGGCAATTAATTTTTAGGAATACATACATGCTCTACTCACACATCTGTGTTGTATGTAAGTTTGTTGAGAACAGGGTTAGACTTTTTTAAATTTATTTATTACATTTTATTTTTTTTAAGCACTTCTTTACGTTTTACAACATTTTAATTTTATTGCTATTAAGAGGGTGGCATATCCCCTATGTGAAGGCATTGGTGACAGGTCCTCTTTATGTGGACTTCAGGCATCTTTTAGACAGCTAATACCCCCCTTCCCTCTGCTGTAGCCAACCAAGTACAGACTAGGCTCAATTTAACGTGTCCCCAGCCAAACTGGCCAGGATCTGAACCCTCAGGTCCCGTTCAGACCTTGCATAACGGGAACAAGAATTTTCGCTCATGATATTTAAAGTGTGATTTACACGTGGGAACATGTGTCGTGCATAAGGCAGCTCATTCACTTCAATGGGCTGCCGTATGTGTGTTTGTTCCCCAAAAGAAGCTTGGCTCTTTTTTGGGTAACAAGCTTAGCGTGATTTTTTTTTGCTGTGCTTGCCACACGATTCTGTTGCATGACTATCATGTCAGAATCACATCACATTTGGGGTACCATTAAGAATAATAGCACCCAAATATGCGTTGTGGGTTCTGCCATGATTTGAAATTTTTAATTGCCTTATGTGAACAGGACCTCAGAGCTAAGCACTCACAAGTTCACAGTATGCAGAGGGCCTTGGAGGGCAGATGTTTCTAGATGTTCTATAGCTCTCCATCTTACTTTTTTTTTTTTGTGGTCCCAGGCTCTCAGAAAGAGTAGGAGAACTTGGAAACCACACAATGTGGGGGGGGGGGCATCAACAATAGGATGCACATTTTTATCACCAGGGGATGGGCACTCAATGGTTGGAATATGTGGAAATTCCACCAATTACAATATGACTAAAATTAAATACTGCAATCTTTTAACGAGTCTGGCGATGTCACTGGGCCATCATCTTCTCCTCCAGCTGTCACAGTGAGCGGCATTCAATTTTAAAAACAAATATTGGAATGGACTTTGAAGATGAACTTTTGTCAAACAGCTAAATAAAGAGATTAATGCATATATGTTTTACCTGTTAAAGAATTAGCATTTCTATGCATTGAATCTTGATATTTAGACAACGTTGCTGCACAGCCCAGCTCTGTCTGATAGGGTAGGAGACTTGATTTTTCTTTGCTGCAATCAAGTAAGACTTGCCCCTCCCCAGGCCTGTGAGTGGACAGAAAATTGCATATTGTATGACCTGCCATATTTTGAGCTGGTTATATTTGCTTGGAGTTAAGTTTAAATCTGTTGCATGTGGTCATAAAATTGTTGCAGGACAGCAGGCATAGAGGTCACAATGCACAAAAACAATTGAAAATCCATTGGTAAAGACAAAATCTAATTCTCAGCACATAGGCACCTAATTCTCTTGGTAGTTTGCTTGATAGCTCCCATTGATAACTTCCATACTTCATGTACCTTCTCAGTTGCTGGAGGCAGCTAGGGACCCCCAAATGGCTCTGTGGGCTAACATCCCACCTCAAAGTTGGATCAGTGACTTGTTGGGGGTGTGAAAAATACGGTGCTCATCACTTGTGAAACTCTGTGAGGGCATAGGATACCCAAAAGAACAATATGCAGAATCCAAATTCTACTTATAGTCAGTAAAGCAAAGGACTTTTAAGATTTCAGCACATGAACTTCCTGGATGAACCCCTAGATGACCTGCAATTTCTGTAGCCAGCTTCCCTGGACACTATTGCTGTAGTTCACCCCTGGTTCTCCTATCCAAGTTCCATCTTCACTCCTCTTGGGTAAATTCTCAAGCCAGGAAGTACAAGCTTGAGCCTTTCTGCTTCAAGCATTTGTCTTCCCCAGTGAGTAGGAGTTGGAATACCATAGATTACCACTCAAAGTCCACAGTCCACCCAACTCTGGGATTTGGATGGAGCATGTCAATGCTCCAGTGACATCAGCCTTCACAAAGATTTCTTAATCCAGGACTAGATCACAGAAGAGCAGTTCTGGAAGGTCAGAAAACAGCTACACACATGTTTTCCCCAGGCAAAGCCTGGAACGCAAGAGAGCTTGTCAGGAAGGTCATGCCAATATGCGTAATGGTGCATCGGGACAAATATCTGCACAAACACGCAGGTTGATGCATAGTGCATATGAATGTGCACTCATCTGTCACTAAGATGCTGATGCCAAACGAGCTTTGTAAACTGATAAGCTGCACACATGGGCAATACTGTTTTGTCTACAATGTTTTTATGCATCTGACTACGTAAGGATCTCACGCTTCAGTTGAATAGCAGAGGATGATCAGCCTTCCCCCTCTAAAGATGGTTGCTTGAAACTCACTTGGCTTTCGTTCCAAACACCGGAAGTGACGTAGACCCAAAGTACGGTGGACCGGAAGTACGTCAATGCGTTTCACCCCTCCCACAGGGCGTTATCAAGACCTGGTCTACGTCACTCCCGGTGTTTGGAAGGAAAACCGAGTGAGTTCCAAGCGGCCATCTTTAGAGGGGGAAGGCTGATTATCCTCTGCTATTCAACTGAAGCATGAGATCCTTACGTATCTTTCTGAGTGTGGAACTTGGATGCTTTTAAGCCATATAGGCGATTAAACAAGGCTTTTTTATTATATTTGACCATGTGAGTGGCCTGAATTTATCCTTTTATTTATGAGTATATGGCAGTATTACACTATGTGGTTCCTTTTTTTTCTGCAATATTGAGGATTTCATGGAGGAATAAAGTGGAGGCGTTTTATCCCCATTAATGGTGAATAAGAAGTTTTGATCTTATCTAGAGGGCTTAGGATCCCTTATATCCTATAAGGCTCATTACTCACCTGCATCTGGTGAGTGCGGTTGATATTATTTTGCATGTGGTAGAAGGTGGCAGTATATGTTGAATAAATTATACACTGAAATTCAATGAAAATAAGGACATTTTTTTTCACTTGGACATTTGATTTTGGATTTATACACTTATAATATATTTATTTGGAGATCTTGATCTTGCGCTGTTATTTTGATGTTACTGATTGGTGTTTTTCACTGTTGCACAGCTGCATAATCACTGAGTTTATTTATTTGGGCGCTGGGGTATATATATATGCACTATATATATTTTGTTTTGTTTTTTTAACTTTGTATATGTGTCTAGTTTACAGTTCATCATCTACTGTGGGGAAGCTACTCTTTGCTGACCGGTCCTGATATGCCTGTCTACCTGTATTATCTGCATACAACTATGAAGCAGTCATGCTACTCAGTGCCTTCTGAAGGTGTAAGAGAAGCCATCCCAATCACTTCAGGCTCTTCCACCAGGTTTGTGACAGAGCTTCTAGAAGGTACCCCCAAATATTTATGTAGTGATAGCTCCAGAAGAGTCGCTTGGTAGATTGGGTTCTCTTGTTTTCTGCCTTGACTCAGTGAACGACCTCAACCCCTCTGACACACCAGGTTAAGCAAATAGTATATTGCTCCACTATTATCCTCTTGTATCCTCCTAGGCCCTCCTATCCCTCAAACTGTTGGCGCTATATAAATCCTGTATAATAATAATAATTACTAGCATCATTATAAATATCTTGCACACACTACAGTTCAGTATCCGTTAGCAAACACCAGGCTAGTTTGGAACAAAGAAATGTATCATATTGTAACAGATCAAAGTAGATAGCAATATGTACATATAGGAACAAGGAGAGCTTCAGTCAAACACAATTCTCTAAACAAAGGAGTTACTATATTGTAAGAGTTTAGAAAAAGTCTGCAAATCAGCATTTATCAATGGCACAGATACCATAAATGCCAAGGATAATCAGTGCCGTATTAACTTTTTTGTGACCAGTATGCAATAATGTCTAGAGTGCTCTCTATATGAATGACTATGCTAAGACCCAGACCATATTACAGAGGTACCCCTTTGTATAGGCAGCAAGTAGAGTCCTTTTAGAGTCATTATCTAAGCAGATGGTCCTTTGCCCTAGATCATCTGACTAATGTTGGGGCCTAGTCTTTATGGTGGTGCACATAAGTACAGTCCCAATATACTCATTCAGTGGTAAAAGCTACTAGTCAAAATGTTAAGTCACTATGTGCTTAGTCTCTGTTAGCAGAACAGGTTAATGGCAGTAGTGCCCTCTCACCAGTCCCAGTGACATGGCAGCTCTGGTCCCACTGTAGAGAAGTCAGTCTGCTTCTAAGTTGTCTGGAGAGACTTCAGTCCTCAGCACCAAGGATAAGAGCTATCAGGTTTCTGGCCACAGGCTTTTATCAGATTGCTGGGCACACAGGAGTAGTGATGGGCACCATGGTCCCCTCGCAAAAAAAGAACAATTTGCCCCATCAGCAGCCAGGGAAATATACAGATCTCTCTCTCCCTTATAACTGTCTCTGCCTGGGAACTGTATTCCAATGGTCCATAGACTTCTAGATTTAAACTCCCACAGTTCAATGTGGCCAGCATTCAAGTCTTCTGAGCTCCTTTGCTGGCCAGCACCCCCTACTGAATGGAGGTGCAATGATGTTTGCCCATTCAGGCTGATGATCCCAGAAGGACAGAGAGCAACTGCAGCACAACTCACTGTCTCTAGTCAAGCATCTGGCTACATTTATACCCTCTCCCAACATGCATTAAACCTCCTAATGATTGGCCAGGGAGATATAAATATTCATAACGTGGGCTATTGATTCTTCCCTTATTTTTGCCAGGTACATTACACAACAGCAAGCATGAGTGTACAATATCCAAAATTGTGCACGGGAAAACCAAAAGCAGAAAACAGAATTATCAGTTCAAGCCTAGGCTGACTACAACCCAGCAACGATCAATTCAGAAAAGGGACACTCCTGCTTAGGTCAGGGTCTTTCCATTCATAATTTCTGAACCCAATGCTAGATATAGAATTGCTTTCTACACATTTCAATGGATTTACTTTGTATTGTTTGCAGAAACCTTTTTTTCGGAAGAGTTCTGTGTTCCATTTTATCAGTTCCCACAGTGTATGCTGACACATGCAGCATACATATAAAAACTCAGAGCTGAGAGTGGTAATTAGAACTGTCTTATTTTTTTCCACACCAAGACACTTTTTCAACGCAAACAGCCTCCGTCCATTAGATGTTTGTGCTTTCAGCACCTCTTTAAAATCAAACTGTTGAGTTCAGATGAGAATGTTTATGAAACTTAATGTTGTAGGTGAATTATTTACAGGCATTTAGTAGAAAGTGTTTTGAATACAAATTGATGATTAAGTATGCATTATCACCCGAGATTGGAAATCTAGCACACTCTGCTTTTCAGAATGTAGAGAAAATAATGCCTAAACATTTGCCGCTCATTTCCACAAATTGTTGTTTTTTTATTTTGATTAATATAAATCTGTAATGTTTTTTTTTTTTGGTAGATACAATTAAAGGAACAGTTCAATAAAGGACACTGAAAAAACTATTGAGTTGAACAAACAGGTTAACATCTTTCCGCCCATGTAACACATATGTGTGGCGGGAAGGAGGTGCTTAAATGCCTACATGCCACACCTATGTATTGTATGTATTGATGGATGACTGACCAAGCACCCCAGCCCAGTGACCAAACTGTCAAAGACAACTCCCAGTCTCTAGTAATGATTGGGAGCCTGAGGGAGCAGTTCCCAATTATGTGACCACTGTGACAGCCAATCACAGTGGTTACATGACCAGGTAGTCCTATCCACCCCCCAGGCATACATACCCAGTTAAAAGGACACTGGAGCTATAAAGGAAGTGGTTAAGACACACTGGAAAAAACATACACTCACCGGCCACTTTATTAGGTACATCTGTTCAATTGCTTGGTAACACTCCATCCCCTCACGCCAGGGCACTAGGTGTAATCCTAGACTCCCATCTGTCCTTTCAGCCCCAGATCCAATCGCTGACAAAATCATGTAGACTTCACCTCCACAACATCTCCAAGATACGCCCGTTCCTAACCTCAGAAACCACTAAGCAACTTATTCACTCCCTTGTCATATCTGGCCTCGACTACTGTAACTCCCTCCTAATTGGCTGACCTCATCGTAGACTATTCCCCCCCCAGTCTATCATGAACGCTGCTGCCAGACTCATCCACCTTACTAACTGTTCTGTATCCGCCTCCCCTCTCTGCCAATCCCTCCACTGGTCTCCACTCAGTGTCCCCCATCCCTCTCTGCCAATCCCTCCACTGGTCTCCACTCAGTGTCCTCCACCCCTCTCTGCCAATCCCTCCACTGGTCTCCACTCTGTGTCCTCCCCCCCTCTCTGCCAATCCCTCCACTGGCCTCCACTCAGTGTCCTCCATCCCTCTCTGCCAATCCCTCCACTGGTCTCCACTCAGTGTCCTCCATCCCTCTCTGCCAATCCCTCCACTGGTCTCCACTCAGTGTCCTCCACCCCTCTCTGCCAATCCCTCCAGTGGCTCCCAGTTGCCCAACGGATAAAATTCAAAACTCTAACAATGACATATAAAGCCGTCCACAACACTGCCCCAACTTACATAATCAATCTTATCTCTAAATATCACCCAAACCGTTAACATTCCTTGATGTCTCATATAATATCGCAAATCTTCACTGTTCAGGTCTGCTTTATAGGTTTGAAGATCAATTCCAGGCATAATATATTTTTACATAGGTCCAGCTTGGACATCATCACCCCATCTCTCCAACTCATCCTATCAGAGAATACTTTGCATTCATTCAGAAGATGAAAAAAATATTTTTTGATTGCCAGCCGTGCCCGAAGACCAAACTCCTGAGTTCAAAATGCAGCAGGGCAGCCACCGAGTCTGGAAGCAAATAGGGATTACTGAAGTAGTGGCATCCACTTCAAAGATTTCCAGCGACATCGGCCATGTATGGCATATACATAGTTATATTGGTCCAAGCCAGACCAATTATTTTAGGTACTTATATAGCACCGTCAATTTACGCAGCACTTTACATATATATTGTACATTCACATCAGTCCCTAACCCTCAAGGGGTGTACAATCTAAGCTCCCTAACTCACATTCATACATACATGGTTGGCTCTGAGGAAGAGGTTGTGTCCTCGAAACGCGTTAGAAAGTTGGTCATCCAGGGTTCCATCGTATGGACTCAGATGTTGTTTGGATCATACATCTTGTTCAGTTTGACATGCCTGTGGTATTATGTCCATTGTGAGTATGATACCTATTTTGTTCCTTCAATAAATTATTTTAAACAATAATGCACTAGGTCGGTGCGCCCTTTTTCTGTTTCTCCATTTGTATGGGCCAATTTAGACAGTATCCACAGTATTGTTACTGTACTGTCTCATGTATTGTCTCCCATTATAATGTACAGCGCTGAGCAAACTGTTGGCGCTATATAAATACTGTATAATAATAATAATAATTAATGTATGAATTGGCTGATTATTGGCTGATTATTAGAATATTCATGCTATGCTTACTAGAATAAAAAACAAATGGATCTGAACCAATTCAGATCATTCATTTATTTCAGGTACTTATATAGTGCTGTCAATTTACACAGCGCTTTACATATATATTGTACATTCACATCAGTCCCTAACCCTCAAGGGGCGTACAATCTAAGGTCCCTAACTTACATTCATACATACATGGTTGGCTCTGAGGAAGAGGTTGTGTCCTCGAAACGCGTTAGCCAGTTGGTCATCCAGGGTTCCATCGTATGGACTCAGATGTTGTTTGGATCATACATCTTGTTCAGTTTGACATGCCTGTGTTATTATGTCCATTGTGAGTATGATACCTATTTTGTTCCTTCAATAAATTATTTTAAACAATAATGCACTAGGTCGGTGCGCCCTTTTTCTGTTTCTCCATTTGTATGGGCCAATTTAGACAGTATCCAATTAACCTACCAGCATGTCTTTGGAGTGTGGGAGGAAACTGGAGTACCTGGAGGAAACCCACGCAGGTACAGGGAGAACATGCAAACTCCAGGCAGGTGGTGCTGTGGTTGGGATTCAAACCAGTGACCCTAGTACTGCCAGGCAGAAGTGCTAACCATTTAGCCACTGTGCCACCCCAATGTAACAATGTATAAAGTATTCATACTTGGAATTCTTCTTTAAATATGGTGCCCCATCACACAAGGCCCCCACCTAGAGCTATACTCTTTATTGTCTTGTTCCTTCTGTAGACAGTAACTGAATAATGAGATAGATATGAACAAAACTGTACAGTTTATTTGATATCCTAATAGTTACCATCCAGCCATCCAACACCAAGGCAAAAAACAATTCCAAGGCAAAGGCCTTTATTTACCGCTAACGAGAAAATACAATCCACAGAAGCAAGCTCACAATAAGTTCATGTAAAAATAAACACATATATTAAAAAGATACACTGCAATGAATTGCCATTTTAATAACATCCTAATATAAACAGACATGACCTACTTTTGCCACAGACGTTAAGCGTTGAATAATCAAAAATACTTTGACAAAAATCCATTTAGTATTTCGATGTGACCCGGCTGCAAAACCAATTCACTATGAAACTGTCAAAACAATTCGGTGAGTATTTTTGAAAAGTGGAACTCTTTCTACATGAATAATTGTTGCAAAGCATGTCTGGATATTAAATGACTGCTTACGATACCAATAGGAATGCATAATGTATTGGGTGAATCAAATCAGAATTCATATTTCATCTACTCCGTGGCTTATGATTTTGTCCACATTCCCCGATCCATCTGCCAACCACAATTAAGGGCTTCTGTTTCTCCCAGTCTCTCCAAAGCTTTTCTACGTGGCGTGATGAATAAGGCTAAATAAAAATATGTCAACACAAGAAAAACACAATTAATGAAGATAAAAAAAAAATGTTTAACTTCAAGAAGCGCTCAGCAAGCTAATCTAAAAACAATCATGTATTATGCATAAGCGCTTTTTGTATTAAATACATGTATATTGTTTGATTATTTTGTGAGATGGGTGCTTTGTTGTTTGGGAATCATTTGCATAGAATCCCAAACATTTAAATCGGGTTCTCATTGCCAAGTGCTTTTGGCAATGTTTGCATATGCTACATTATTAGCAGAGATACATTCGAAAGAAAGAGCTATAGCGCTATGGTTATTATCATCATTTTTTTTATAGGTCACTCAAGGCACCAAGGGGCTTAAAAAATTAAATCAAATAATAACTTTGCCTAATGTGCCTTTAATTATAGGGTAGATAATAAATGTGTAGTTTTTTTTATGTTGCTGAGGATAATCTTGAAACCATTGTTGTGTGCTAGCTTTTCTCTAGAAGGGCCAAGCTGATAATTTGTGGGGTTTAATGTGTGTTATGGAAAAGAAGATTTTATGTCTTACAAGTATACTGTATAATTGTTGCCACAAACAATGTAATTGAAAAAGTTTCTATTTAGACCGGAGGTGTCAAACTCAACTTTTTTGCGGGCCCTATCAGCATTATGGATGCCCTCACAGTTGCATCTGTAAGACTATATAAAAGTATCCAGGGCTTTTCTTCTCAAAGAATAGGTGCATGAACTCAACCTAACCACCAACCGCTGTTAAACTGCATCAAACGGTGGGTGTGCACGAATAGTGGGAGGATATTAACCTCCTCGGCGGTATGATTCTTTCCGATTTTTTGTGCTGAAAGCGGTACCATTTTTTTGCATGGAAATATGTAGTTTTTTATTGTAGGCCGTAATTTTTAGGAATAACTCACTGAAATCTGTCCGAACAAGAGTCTATTAAACATCCCGGGTATGATAAAATTTGAAACACGAAATCATAAATTATAATTTAATAAATAATCATAAAAAATAATAATATAATAATAATAAATTTAATTCAATAATATAATCAAACCAAAAACACTGAAATTTGAAATACAGAGGCAAATTCGCACATCGCTGAGCAAAGTCGCAAAATTGTTTTCAGTGTCTGATGAGGAATTTCCCCACAAATCATTATCACTCAATTCTGCAAGTGGTTCTGATTTACTATCGCTGTTCTCTAGCCGGTCTAAAACCGCTTTTGATGTAAAGGGACGCTTTTTGGACGCCATGGACTTTTCTAAGTTTCCAGGCAGAAAGAACAGTCAAAATGCAGGCAGGACACAGGACAAAGCAGTAGGGACAAATGGGACAAAATGTATGTGAAATGCATTGAAATAGCAATGATAGCAAAAATGACATTTTTTAACAAATTCAAATTTCCCGCCGGCGCCCGTACGTCCCGACGTCACAGGGACCGGAACACAGAAGCCGGATGCCGGCATCGGCCGGAGGAGATGGCCGGAGACGCTGCAGGGGACACATCGCGGGAGCAAAGGACAAGGTAAGTGCTGCAGGGACTCCCTGAGCAACGCCACATGGTAAGCCCGAGTGTAGCTCGGGGTTACCGCTTTTGGTATACAAATTTTACCCCGAGCTACACTCGGGAACATCGCTAAGGAGGTTAAAGGGGCAATTAAAACCAAGCATTATGTGCAGAGTTTAGGGATGTGCTATGTACAAAATGCAGTTTCAGGGGTGCACCATATACAGAGTTCAGGTGTGCGCTACGTACAGAGTGCAGAGTTCAGGGGTGCGCTACATACAGAATGAAGAGTTCAGGGTTTTGCTGTGTACAGAGTGCAGGGTTGAGGAGTGCACTACATACAGAGTACAGAGTTCAAGGGTGTGCTATGTACAGAATGAAGAGCTCAGGGGTTCCCTGTGTACAGAGTGGAGGGTTGAGAAGTGCACTACATACAGAGTGCAGAGTTCAGGAGTGCATTACGTACAGAATGTAAAGTTCAGGGGTGCACTGTGTACAGAGTGCAGAGATCAGGGGTGACTGTGTACAGAGTGCAGAGTTGAGGAGAGCACTACATACAGAATGCAAAGTTCAGGGGTGCGCTGTGTACAGAGTGCAGAGTTGAGGAGAGCACTACATACAGAGTGCAAAGTTCAGGGGTGCGCTGTGTACAGAGTGCAGAGTTGAGGAGAGCACTACATACAGAGTGCAGAGATCAGGGGTGCGCTGTGTACAGAGTGCAGAGTTGAGGAGAGCAGTACATACAAAGTGCAGAGATCAGGGGTGCGCTGTGTACAGAGTGCAGAGTTGAGGAGAGCAGTACATACAAAGTGCAGAGATCAGGGGTGACTGTGTACAGAGTGCAGAGTTGAGGAGAGCACTACATACAGAGTGCAAAGTTCAGGGGTGCGCTGTGTACAGAGAGCAGAGTTGAGGAGAGCAGTACATACAGAGTGCAGAGATCAGGGGTGCGCTGTGTACAGAGTGCAGAGTTGAGGAGAGCACTACATACAGAGTGCAGAGATCAGGGGTGACTGTGTACAGAGAGCAGAGTTGAGGAGAGCAGTACATACAGAGTGCAGAGATCAGGGGTGCGCTGTGTACAGAGAGCAGAGTTGAGGAGAGCACTACATACAGAGTGCAGAGATCAGGGGTGCGCTGTGTACAGAGAGCAGAGTTGAGGAGAGCACTACATACAGAGTGCAGAGATCAGGGGTGCGCTGTGTACAGAGTGCAGAGTTGAGGAGAGCACTACATACAGAGTGCAAAGTTCAGGGGTGCGCTGTGTACAGAGTGCAGAGTTGAGGAGAGCACTACATACAGAGTGCAGAGATCAGGGGTGCGCTGTGTACAGAGAGCAGAGTTGAGGAGAGCACTACATACAGAGTGCAGAGATCAGGGGTGCGCTGTGTACAGAGTGCAGAGTTGAGGAGAGCAGTACATACAGAGTGCAGAGATCAGGGGTGCGCTGTGTACAGAGTGCAGAGTTGAGGAGAGCACTACATACAGAGTGCAGAGATCAGGGGTGACTGTGTACAGAGTGCAGAGTTGAGGAGAGCACTACATACAGAGTGCAGAGATCAGGGGTGCGCTGTGTACAGAGAGCAGAGTTGAGCACTACATACAGAGTGCAGAGATCAGGGGTGCGCTGTGTACAGAGAGCAGAGTTGAGCACTACATACAGAGTGCAGGGTTTAGGAGTGTTCTGTGCACCATGTGCACAGTGTGCAGAGTTCACCTTTCTTTCACAGGCTCCATTCCATCACGTTCCGTCTGAAAAGAAGCACTGGGTGCAAGGGCCACATGAAATGGTTTGGTGGGCCAAATTCGGCTCGTGGGCCTTGTGTTTGACACATAAGATGAACCCTACCCCTTTCACTGCTCACAAACTAGCCTGTATCCTCAATTCCCTGCACTCATCCGGGTGGCAAGGCCCTGGAAACTGTTTTTCTCCACTGTAATTTAGATAACGGGCTTCACACCTGAGACATTCAGCTTCAGCCAAGGTTAAAGCACGCTTCTCACTCCCACCCAAAACCATGCCCTCTATATGTTTCACCCACAACAAGGCTTAACCTTGGTGATAATTAAAGTGGTTCTAAAAGCTGGACATTTTTTACCTTAATGCATTCCCTGCATTAAGGTAAACCTTGTGTCTGTATTTGTATTACCCCCTCAGTATTTGCCTGAGCCCAATCTCAATTCAGAGCTGTCCGTCTGCAGCAGCTCTCTCCTCCCTCTCTGCTCACAGAGGCAGCAGCTGGAGCCATTGGCTCCTGCTTCTGTTAATATAATCCTGTGATCAGAAAGGGGAGGGGGGTTGGGCTGAGCCAGGCTGTGTGTGTCAATAGACAAACATAGCCCAGCTTAAGAGCAAGCCCACAGGTGCGCCCCTATAGGAAGTGGCTTCTTCAGGTTCCAAAATCACAGTATGATGACATGAACGCTTCACTTTGGTCCTTTCGAGGGGTCCTTAGAGGGCACTGAAGACTCCACTGATGGTGTGGTGAGGGGTAGCAATAACACTACTCAGCAGTGGGTCTGAGCTGCGGTGGTAAATCACTGATCTTCACACCCAGAAGAGATGCCATGAAGGGTCAGGTGGCAGATTCACATAAGATGAAAAGAAGTTTAGGATGGGTTTTATTTTTAATGTCTATGTGTGGAGGTGAAATGGATGGGGGTAGCATTTATTTCCAATTTTGCCTGGATATGGGCTTTAAAAAAGTATAAGAAGGAGCTCAACTATGAGGAAAGGCTAGAGAGATCAGTTCACTTAGATCTAGATAGTTCACTTGGGTCTAATATTTTACTGTAAATTTTTATATGTCTCTCAGGGACACTATTAGAGAGATCTAGACTTCTTAACCTCCCTGGAGGTCTGATTATTTCAGATTTTTGGTGCTGAAAGCGGTACCATTATTTTGCATGGAAATATGTATTTTTTTTATTGTAGACCTGTAATTTTTAGGAATAACTCACTGAAATCTGTCCGAACAAGAGTCTAGTAAACATCCCGGGTATGATAAAATTTGAAGCACGAAATCATAAATTATAATTTAATAAATAATCATAAAAAATAATAATATAATAATAATACATTTAATTCAATAATATAATCAAACCAAAAACACTGAAATTTGAAATATAGCGGCAAGTTCGCACATCGCTGAGCAAAGTCACAAAATCGTTTTCAGTGTCTGATGAAGAATTTCCCCCACGAATCATTATCACTCAATTCTGCAAGTGGTTCTGATTTACTATCGCTGTTCTCTAGCCGGTCTAAAACCGCTTTTGACCTAAAGGGACGCTTTTTGGACGCCATGGACTTTTCTCAGTTTCCAGGCAGAAAGAACAGACAAAATGCAGGCAGGACGCCGGACAAAGCACTCGGGACAAAATGTATGTGAAATGGGTTGAAACAGTAATGTTTTACAATGTAAAATTTGTTTGGAAAAAAATGACATTTTTTAAAATTTTCAAATTTCCCGCCGCCGGCGGCGCCCGTACGTCCCGACGTTACGGGGACCGGAACACAGAAGCCGGATGCCGGTATCAGCCGGAGGAGATGGCCGGGGACGCTGCAGGGGACACATCGCGGGAGCGAAGGACAAGGTAAGCTCTGCATGGAATCTCTGAGCAACGCCGCATGGTAAGCCCGAGTGTAGCTCGGGGTTACCGCTTTTGGTACTGAAATTTTACCCCGAGCTACACTCGGGAATACCGCTAAGGAGGTTAAAAACAGGGCTCAAATAATGTGATTGCCTCCCATCAAATCCTCAACAAGGATATCAAGAAAAGCATTCCAGAGATGGGAAACAAAAGGTGGACATATGAATGACCTGGACAGGAAGTGGAGGCATTATCCGCAACAAGCATATGGAGAACCTGACACATGTAATAGCTAGTAGTGATTAGTTCCATTCAACTGGACTTTTTCTGTGAAGAGATTTCATAGCTTCTCCAAGCCACTTCTTCAGTTCTAGCTCCTGTTCATGCATGACAAGCATCTACATATTCTATGGTGATTTGATTAGGGCCTTCATGCTGTCTGTCTGGATAAAAATGCTGATGCATATTCTTGACACTCAAATAAAAAAGTGGCTTGGAGAAGCTACAAAACATCTTCAACATTACAGAATAAGCCCAGTTGAATGTGACTAACTACTACTAGCTGTACCATGAACTGGATAAATAAGAAACTTTACAGACTCAAAAAGAGTTTTGGATCAAGTTCCAGTTCACAAACATTTTTTAATCAGTTCTACTCTTAAACCATCTATGTGACTCTTTCACCAAAGTTCTAAGTCTTCAGTTCTCATCGGGTAACTTTTAATTTTTAATTTTCAGTCACTGACCTTTTAATCCGAAATGTATTGATTTCTGTAAGAAAAATCTTGAGACCATTTTGTGATTGCACTGAAGAACGGAGTCCTTATCAAGCATAAATCCTGCTTCTCTGTCACAGATTGCATTCTAGAATTAGGGTCTCCATGCTACCTGTCATGATACGAATGCTGAGGTATGTTCCTGATAGTCAACTGAAGAAGTGGCTTGGAAAAGCTACAAAACATCTTTAGCATTACAGAACAAGTCCAGCTGAACATTACCTACTACTAGCTATGTCATGACCTGGATAATTAAGAACCTTCACATGTTGACCCATGAAACTACACTGCTCAAAAAAATTAAAGGAACACTTTGAAAACACATCAGATCTCAATTGGGAAAAATATCATGCTGGATATCTACAGTTGCAAGAAAACGTATTTGAACCCCTTGGGATTACGTGGAGTTTTGCATGAATTGGGCATAAAATGTGCTCTGAACGTCATCTAAGTCACAACAATAGAAGAACACAGTCTGCTGAACATCATACTGCACAAACATTAGATGTTGCCATGGTTTAATTGCACATAACATGTAAACATTCACAGTGCAGGGAGGAAAAAGTATGTGAGGCCCTAGCTTAATGACTTCTCCCAGAGCTAATTGGAGCCAGGAGTGAGCCAACCTTGACTCCAATCAGTGTGATGATATTGGATGTGTTGCTGACAGCTGTCCTGCCCTTAAAAAACACACACCTGTTTTGGGTTTACTGGTTTCAAGAAGCACTGTCTGATGTGAACCATGCCTCGCAGAAAAGAGCTCTCAGAAGACCTACGATCAAGAATTGTTGACTTGCATGAAGCTGGAAAGGGTTACAAAAGTATCTCCAAAAGCCTTGATGTTCATGTGTCCACGGTAAGACAGACTGTCTACAAATGGAGAAAGTTTAGCACTGTTGCTACTCTCCCTAGGCGGGGTTGTCCTGTAAAAATGACTGCAAGAGCACAGCGCAGAATGCTGCATGAGGTAAAGAAGAATCCCAGAGTGTCAGCTAAAGACCTACAGAAATCTCTGGCACATGCTAACATTTTTCTTGACACATCTACAATAAGGAAAACATTAAACAAGAATGGAGTACATGGGAGGACACCACGGAGGAAGCCATTGCTGTCCAAAAAGAATATTGCAGCACGTTTGAAGTTTGCAAAAGAGCACCTGGATGTTCCACAGCACTACTGGCAAAATATACTGTGGACAGATGAAACCAAGATTGAGTTGTTTGGGAAGAACACACAACACTATGTGTGGAGAAAAAAAGGCACAGCACACCAACATCAAAACCTCATCCCCACTGTAAAACATGGCGGAGGGAGCATCATGGTTTGGGGCTGCTTTGCTGCCTCAGGGCCTGGACGGATTGTTGTCATTGATGGGAAAATGAATTCCAGAGTTTATCAAGACATTTTGCAGGAAAACGTACGACCATCTGTCCGCCAACTGAACTCCACAGAGGATGGGTGATGCAACAGGACAATGACCCAAAGCATACAAGTAATTCAACAAAACAATGGCTGCAACAGCACAGAATACGCCTTCTGGAGTGGCCCAGTCAGAGTCCTGACCTCAACCCGATTGAAATGCTGTAGCATGACCTTAAGAGAGCGATTCACACCAGACATCCCAAGAATATTGCTACACTGAAACAGTTTTGTGAAGAGGAGTGGTCCAAAATGACTCCAGATCGTTGTGCAGGTCTGATCTGCAACTACAGGAAACGTTTGGTTGAGGTTATTGCTGCCAAAGGAGGGTCAACCAGTTATTAAGTCCAAAGGTTCACATACTTTTTCCTCCCTGCACTGTGAATGTTTACATGTTATGTGCAATTAAACCATGGCAACATCTAATGTTTGTGTAGTATTATGTTCAGCAGACTGTGTTCTTCTATTGTTGTGACTTAGATGATGTTCAGAGCACATTTTATGCCCAATTCATGCAAAACTCCACGTAATCCCAAGGGGTTCACATATTTTTCTTGCAACTGTATAGTGTTAGGAAGGTAAGGATGCCCCATCGTTTGATGGAAATGAAAATGATCAACCTACAGAGGACTGAATTCAAAGACACCCCGGAAATCAAAGTGAAAAAATTATGCAGCAGGCGAGTCCATTTTGCTGAAATGTAATTGCAGCAACTCAGAACTGTGCTCAGTAGTTTGTATGGCCCCCACATGCTTGTATACATGCCTGACAATGTCGGGGGAGGCTCCTAATGAGACGACGGATGGTGTCCTGGGGTATTTCCTCCTAGATCTCGACCAGGGCATCACTGAGCTCCTGGACAGTCTGAGGTGCAACCTGGTGGTGTCAGATGGACCGAAACTTGAAATCCCAGAGGCGTTCTATTGGTTTTAGGTCAGGCGAGCAAGGGGACCATTCAATTCAATTCCTTCATCCTCCAGGAACTTCCTGCATACTCTCACCACATGAGGAGGAACCCAGAACCCACTGCACCAGCGTAGGGTCTGACAATGAGTCCAAGGATTTCATCCCGATACCTAATGGCAGTCAGGGTGCCATTGTCTAGCCTGTAGAGGTCTGTGCGTCCCTCCATGGATATGCTTCCCCAGACCATCACTGAACCACCACCAAAATGGTCATGCTGAACGATGTTACAGGTAACATAATGTTTTCCACAGCTTCTCCAGACCCTTTCATGTCTGTCACATGTGCTCAGGGTGAACCTGCTCTCATCTGTGAAAAGCACAGGGCACCAGTGGGGGACCTGACAATTCTGGTGTTTAATGGCAAATGCCAATCAAGCTCTATGGTGCACAAGGCCCACTTAAGGACGTCGGGCCCTCAGACCACCCTCATAAAGTCTGTTTCTGATTGTTTAGTCAGAGGTATTAACACCAGCGACCTTCTGGAGGTCATTTTGTAGGGCTCTGGCAGTGCTCATCCTGTTCCTCCTTGCACAAAGGAGCAGATACCGGTCCTGTTGATGGGTTAAGGACCTTCTACGGCCCCGCCCAGCTCTCCTAGAGTAATTGCCTGTCTCCTGGAATCTCCTCCATGCTCTTGAGACTGTGCTGGGAGACACAGCAAACCTTCTGGCCATGGCACATATTGATGTGCCATCCTGGAGGAGTTGGATTGTCTGTGCAACCTCTGTAGGGTCCAGGTATCGCCTCATACTACCAATAGTAACACTGATACTAGCCAAATTCAAAACTAGTGAAAAACAGTCAGAAAAGATGAGTAAGGAAATAAATGTCAGTGGAATCCGCCTGTAAAACCATTCCTGTTTTGGGGGTTGTCTCATTGTTGCCGATCTAGTGCAACTGTTGTTAATTTATTAACAGCAAAGCAGCTGAAACTGATTAACAACCCCCTCTGCTAATTAACTGACCAGATCAATATCACAGGAGTTCAATTAACTTGATGCTAGACTCTGATTAAAAAGTGTTCCTTTAATTTTTTTGAGCAGTGTATTTCTAAAATGTTTTGGGCCAAGATCTGCTTCACAACCATTTTTAATCGATTCTATAGCAAAACACCTATATTGCTTATTTTACCAAAGATTTAAGACTTCAATTCTCATCAGTTGACTTTTAATTTTCAGTCTCTGGCCTTTTAACCCAAAGTTTCTGTAAGAAAGATCTTCAGACCTTTTGTGCTTGCCATGAAGAATCGAGTCCTTGTCAAGCAGAAATCTTGTAGAAAAGACCCAGGTCACCTTCTTGTCAAGCTCTTGTTAACCACACAGCTAAAGTTTGCCTCAAATCAAGGATGATAATACAAATTCCGAGTCAGCATTACAAGCTGCCATTTAGAGCTCGCTGCTCTGTCACCGAAATTGCGCTCTTTGTCAAACACCAAAATGTCAATACATCTATTTTATATAAAACAAAGAAACCTTCTAGTGATTTTTTGATTATATCTAGAGCGGACATGCCCTAGAGAGATCACATTAAAACAATTACCAAATGTCATCAAGTAGTGTTTTTCAATATAGCTTTACAGAGTCAACTGTTCCATCCTCCGCTTCTGTCCCTCTGAAAGCCATTGCGCTTCACCAGCTTTTGCTATTTCTGCTGGTTCAGCTGTAATGGAAAACAGTAGCGCCATGTGATATGAACTGGACCTTCAGTGGCGTACAGGGGCGGCTGACCAATTGGAAACTCGGGCACTGCCCAAGGGCCCGGGGTCAGTAGGGGGTCCCATGAGATGCCCCTGGTACCTTTTTCATAGGCTTTTTTGAGTTTGGGCAAGGACACAAGGGCCCCATGATCCCCTATTACCTGGGGGCCCCATGAGTTGTCAGTCCGCCCCTGGTGGTGTACCTTCAGTGACGTACCTTCAATGGCGTACTTTCAGTGACGTACCTTCAGTGGCGTACTTTCAGTGACGTACCTTCAGTGGTTACTTTCAGTGACATACCTTCAGTGGCGTACTTTCAGTGACATACCTTCAGTGGTGTACTTTCAGTGACATACCTTCAGTGGCGTACATTCAGTGGCGTACCTTCAATGACGTACCTTCAGTGACATACCATCAGTGGCGTACATTCAGTGGCGTACCTTCAATGACGTACCTTCAGTGACATACCATCAGTGGCGTACATTCAGTGGCGTTCTTTCAGTGACATACCTTCAGTGATATACCTTCAGTGACATACCTTCAGTGGCGTACCTTCAGTGACATACCTTCAGTGGTGTACCTTCAGTGACATACCTTCAGTGGTGTACCTTCAGTGACGTACCTTCAGTGGCGTACCTTCAGTGGCGTACCTTCAGTGACATACCTTCAGTGGCGTACCTTCAGTGACGTACCTTCAGTGGCGTACCTTCAGTGGCGTACCTTCAGTGGCGCACCTTCAGTGACATACCTTCAGTGACATACCTTCAGTGGCGCACCTTCAGTGACATACCTTCAGTGACATACCTTCAGTGGCGTACCTTCAGTGACATACCTTCAGTGGCGTACCTTCAGTGACGTACCTTCAGTGACTTACCTTCAGTGGCGTACCTTCAGTGACATACCTTCAGTGACGTACCTTCAGTGGCGTACCTTCAGTGACATACCTTCAGTGGCGTACCTTCAGTGGCGTACCTTCAGTGGCGTACCTTCAGTGACGTACCTTCAGTGGTGTACCTTCAGTGGCGTACCTTCAGTGGCGTACCTTCAGTGGCGCACCTTCAGTGGCGTACCTTCAGTGGCGTAGAGAATTTCTTTCCATTATGAAATTTCTTCTTTTTCTATTGCAAGATATGGTTTTGTGGGAGATCCTTTGAGAGTAGAGACTTTTGAATAGTCCCCTGCAAAGTACAGTGGATTATGTCTGTCCAAGTCAAACCCATTGGGGGGTGATTGACAAAAGGAGATAAATCATGTTGTGAAATGAATGAATAGTAAACAGTAATAGCAAAATAAAAAAAATTACATATATGATACAGTCATGTTAATAGCATTAACAAAGCAGATTAGGTAAACCATTGCGCCTGGGGCAGCTTCCCCTCCCGCCCACACCTAGTCCCAGCCCTGCACCACTTTAACCTGTTCACACGCGGCCAATAGCAGAATGATGGCCGGGTAGGACTCTCGACAATCTGGGTGGGCATCATATGATGTCCTTCCCAGAACGTGCCTTGCGCATGCCTACAGGGCCACGCTGTGGCGAGATCTATCACCGACTGTGTACCTCGGACACAGACAATGACAGATCTGTGCACCGGCCCGTTGCCAATACCATGTGACCTTGTATACAATTATGTCACTAGCTGTGATTGGTCACAGTGATCGCATGTACAGACTGGGCCAATCACAGCCCATCTATGTCATGTGATTAGTTGTGGCCATTCACAGCTAATCACAACAAAAAAGCCTGAATGAATCAATGTCATTCAGTTAAATGCTTGCTTATAGCAAAGAAAGTATGTGTTATAAGCAATCATAATGTGTAAAAAAAAAATCACTTCCCCAAAGTAGTACAATGTTACTATTGTAACATTATACTACTCTTGTCACAGTGTATTATGAAAACATTTTTTTTTTCGTACTGTCACCAGTCAATGTCCCTGATCATCGCCACACCAGTTATATGATGACGCCGTAGTGCACTGGTGATAGTATGTTTAAAAAAATGTGATTTTTTTTTTCTTAATTTCTTCACTTTCAAAAAAAAATTACAAAAAAAAATACGACTGCAAAAAACTCACCATGCCTCTTACTAAATACCTCAGACTGTCTACTTTGCAAAAAATTGGGGGATATCTTTACTGTCCTGACATTTTTGGGCCTCAAGAAATTAGATTGGCCATCAGTACTTCAGGATTGATCAAGTTTAACCTCTTCCCGTTCGGTGCATGCCGATAAATGACCGGAGTGCTGTCAATATGGGGAAACTTTTCTAAACATCCCCCCGCTTCCATTTCCTGTGTGCGCTCCCTGAGAGAGAGCAGCGCCGCGATCTGTGCCAACTCTGTGTGTGAAGTCCCAATTCATGTGATCGCTAATTGGCCAATCAGTGATCACATGAAGAGTAGCAAACAAGATATCACTTCCTGGCATCATTCTTTACTACTAGTGAAATCTGTGAATGATCACAGAGGTCACATGGTACAGGGCTATTCACAACAGCCTTGTACCATGTGACAAGCTGTGACCAATCATAGCTCTCCCAGTATTTCTCAATGGCTGCAGGAATGCAGCCAGAGAGAAAGAGAAATTATTGCTTTTACAGTAAAAGCAATCAGTTTAAAAAAAAAATCATCATCACCCCCCACAAGTAATACAGTGTCACTATAATTACACTGTACTGCTTGGGTGATAGTATGTAAAAATAAAAAAATATATTTTTTTTATACACTAATTTTGTTTTGTTTTTTTTGTTTTACCAAAAAGTTAGCTGAACACATTTTGGCCAAGATTTATGAAGAAAGATTATTTATTTGCAAAATTTTATAAGACAAACACTTTTTAAAAACATTTTGGTCTTTTTAATTTCTATAGCGAAAAAATAAAAGTGGTGAATAAATATCACCAAAAGAAAGTTTTATCTGTCTCAAAAGAAAATGCTAAAAATTTCATATGGATACAGTGTTGCATAACAGAGCAATTGTCATTCAAAGTGTGATTGTCAGACACCACCAGGCGGGATCTCTAGTGATCCACAGAACGGGATTCCCCAGGATGCGGAGTCTAAGTCCCAGTCTACCTTTTCACCAGAGCCCCTGATGGTGGGGATGGACTTGGTGCGAGACTGAAACCAGGTCACGGCCCCTGAGTGCACCCAGCTGTGGTAGAGGGGTCCCGCTGAGGGTATGTGCCAGGGGTGAGCCTGATGTGAAGAGCAGGTCCAGGTCCCGAGCGGGATGGATGGATGACAGTCAGGAGTGAGCGTGGTCAGACTAGCCGGGTCGGTAACGGTGGAGGCAGATAGGTACCAAGCAGTAGATGGAGAGTAGCCGGGTCACGAACCAAGGTTCAGCAACGGGAGGTCCAATAATAATAAGGGCAGGCAGAGGAATAGTCAGGGACAAGCCAGGGGTCAGAGCAGGAGAAGGTCAACACGAATCAGGACAGGCAGGGTCGGCAACAAGGAACGCACTTCAGGAACACAGGTAACAGGAACTAGACCTTGCGGCAATCTGAACACCGCCTGGTCAGTTTAAATAGTGCTCCCTGCACCGTCATTGGTGCCAGGCACGCGCCCGCGTGGACTGGAAGGGGGTGAAAGTGTCCGGACTTGAAGTGGTTAAAATATATCCCATAGTTTGTGGACTCTATAACTTTCCTACAGACTAAATAATAAATACTGATTTGGGTGAACCAAAGGAGCCATACCCATTAAGAACCAGCGAATTGTATATGTGGGACGAGTAGTGGAAATGTATATTTGGAAGCAGGAACGGGAGATCATTGTCTGTGACAACGCCCTGGAGGAGAGGCGAAGCGCGTTGACGCAATTTCCGGTTCTGACAGAGGCTCCGTGACGTCGCGTCCGGTGAGCTGAGCACACGCTGGCTGTGGCGCTCCAGAGCCATTTTATTGGAGAGGAGAGCACATCCCCATACACTGCTGCCAGTTCCCTTTCTATAGAACAAAGATTGATGTGATCTGCTATCTGCTTGTGATAAAAGTTTACATTTGCAAAGCTTGTTACCCAATTTTGAAATGTTGTCAAGCAAGACTTTCCTGAGTGGGATTCATTTCTGGAGGATATATCCCACCCAGGGGCGGACTGACAACCCATGGGGCCCCCGGGCAATAGGGGATCATGGGGCCCGTGTCCTTGCCCAAACTCAAAAAAGCCTATGAAAAAGGTGCCAGGGGCATCTCATGGGGCCCCCTACTGACCCTGGGCCCTCGGGCAGTGCACAAATTTCCAAATGGTCAGTCCGCCCTGACCCCACCTTTAAGCTTTGACTCTCAAGTCCTGTCAGCTGAGAGTCCATTCCATTTGGTGAGTGCGGGACAGATTGGAAGTCACGGAAGTTGTGGGCACGTTGGAGTGTTTCTAGCACTGTTTGTTGATTGGTGCACATTCTTTTCACTATTGATTTGGGACTTTGGACTTTATTTAACCAATGTTTTATATTTTCTATATTTTTTATTTTCACTTATATTTGTTTCACTGATGGATGGAATTCATTAAGGAACATTTTATTAATTTTTGCGCTGTGGTTTGGTCATATTTTGTATTTGGTGTTTCTTTCATCTCGACTCGACTACTGCAACTCCCTCCTCACTGGCCTGCCTCGCCGCTGGCTATCCCCGCTTCAGTCCATCCTGAATGCGGCTGCCAGACTCATTCACCTTTCCAACCGCTCCATCTCCGCCACCCCCCTCTGCCAATCCCTCCACTGGCGTCCGATTGCGGAACGGATCAAATTCAAAATCCTAACACTGACGTACAAAGCTGTCCACCATACTGCCCCGAACTACATCACTGACCTAATATCCAAGTACCACCCAACACGCACACTCCGCTCCTCACAAGACCTCCTTCTCTCTAGTTCCCTGGTCTCCTCCTCCCATGCCCGCCTCCAGGACTTCTCCAGGGTGTCACCCATCCTCTGGAACTCACTGCCCTAACCCATCAGATTATCACCTACTCTCCTCTCCTTTAGGCGCACCCTGAAAACCCATCTCTTCAGGGAAGCCTACCCCACCCCCTGCTAACTTGCCGACCTCCTCCACTCTTCCTACCACTCCATCCCCCACAGCTATCTCCTCCTGTGCCACCATCCCCTCCCTCCTAGATTGTAAGCTCCAAAGAGCAGGGCCCTCAATCCCCTCATGTTTTGCATTGTATTGGTATTGTTCTGTCACATGTTCTGTCCTTCTTTGTAATGTACAGCGCTGAGCGAACTATTGGCGCTTATATACTATATTATACTGTATAATAATAATAATCTATGAGCAGCAGCATTTATTAATTGATTTATTGGGTTTTAGGCACAGGTTTATTTTATTATATTTTATACCTTGTGAAGCCTGACCATAAAAATCCTAGGACATTGCTAAGAGAGGCCCGGCTATTACTGTTCACCTTCATCATCACAGGTGCCATTTGTAAACAGCACTACAAAAGTAAGCATCTACCACTTTGGTATTCAAAACTGTACCGCAATACATAAGTGGTTAAGGGTGCAATGGGCCTTCTGCTCCTGAGGGTTACAGAAGCTCCTTTATACTATCCTGGACCCATAGGTGTGCGCAGCCTTTTGCATTAGGGTGTGCAATCCAAAGCTCAAACACACAGGCGTGGTCACAGATTGGTGTCATTAGGACAGTGGATACTGTCAGTCAGTAGAGCAGTGGACAGTGTCAGTAGAGCAGTGGATGGTGTCAGCAGAGCAGTGGATGTGTCAGTAGGGCAGAGGTTGGTGTCAGTAAGACAGTGGATTGTGTCAGTCAATAGGGCAGTGGACAATGCCAGTAGGGCAGAGGCTGATATCAGTAGGGCAGTGGATGGTGTCAGTAGGGCAGAGATTGGTGTCAGTAGGGCAGTGGGCGATGTCAATAGTTTTTTTATTTTTATTATTTTATTTTTGTATTATTTTTTACAATGTTATTATTATTATTTTTTTTTTTTTTACTTTTTTTTTAAGAACTCCACTGGGGGGCTTAGGTGAAATATCAGGGGTAAAAAGAGACCCCTGATGTCTCACTTTTGAGACAGAAAAAGTAATTGAGGACAGAGTTTTTTTTCTTTACAGCCTCAGCTGCAGCGGACAGTGAATGAATGGGAAGTTCTCTGTGCTGAGCTGTTTCCTGTTCTTTCACAAACTAAAGCATAGTAAGCACAATTTATGTTTTTGTTGGGATACATTATTTTTAACCATTTTGACCAATAAATACATACCTCCAAGGAAGGTGAATATTGACTTTTAACCACAGCCTCCACAGTGCTGTTCTTTTGGACTTATATTCAAGACATGGGCGGACTGACCATTCGAGCACTAGGGCACTGCCCGAGGGCCCGGGGTAAGTAGGGGGCCCCATGAGATGCCCCTGGTACCTTTTTCATAGGCTTTTTTGGGTGTGAGCAAGGACAAAGGGGCCCCATGATCCCCTATTGATCAGTCCGCCCCTGATTCAAGACTTTTATAGTGTTACATCAGCAGCAGTGAACAAGTGGCCCTCATAATTGAGCCCATGCGTTTGATATTTTGGTCCAGTTTACATATACAGGTTCCCAAATCCCGGCACCAGTCTGTGCAGACTGTGTGTAGTATCTAGCGTGCCGTCGTGCGCTCCAAGCCTCGCTACTAGCTGGCCGGGCATGACATCATAGGGACAAGGATGTGACGGGATCACGCTTCTATGTA
This sequence comes from Staurois parvus, assembly GCF_062004578.1. Lineage (NCBI taxonomy): Eukaryota > Metazoa > Chordata > Amphibia > Anura > Ranidae > Staurois > Staurois parvus. The sequence goes on along the minus strand of NW_028318579.1, from coordinate 4,091,094 downwards.
CGTTTCACCAAGCGGCATCTTCAGGAAGTCAGTTTTGCCAGGGGGGTTCACTGGCTGAATAGATTTAAAAAAAAAATGCATTGGTA